>NC_140597.1:14996519-15516519 GCF_057381915.1 Diplotaxodon limnothrissa | reverse complement strand
GGGAACAAAACTTGAATGTTAACAAAAAGCGAGCCATTTAATATGGCTGTTAAAAAAGGTACAAACAAAGTGCAAGGCAAACTGAAGCAAAATTAACACAAACCTAAACTGGGAAATCTAAACAAACAATAAGAAAAACCTAGACAAGGAACTTGGACGCATGGCATAGCATGGGAAACATGGCGTGGACAACAGACAACCTGACAATGACACACTGAAAACTAGTGATGTGACGTTCTGTATCGAGGCTTCGAAGCTTGTGTCAAGTAATGGAAGGGGCGTTTCCGCGATGCGCGTATCGAGGCTTGCTTCATTTATGGGAGCAGCTGAAAATGATGACGTCCGAAGCCTCGCTGCCCGGCTGTACCACGTGACTGGTTCATGAAGTGGTTCGAACTTTGCCGCGAGATATGACAGCGATATAAACCCCTCAGACTTCATTCAAAATGTAGGTGTTTGATGGAGAGTTGCGGTTAGTGAGAGTTTGGAGACAGTTTGGAGGTTTATGAGAGTGAGGAGAGAAAGTCAGGAGAGAATGGAGCCAGCTAAGAAGAGGAGGATGTCCTCCCCTGTGTGGGAACATTTTGATCTTATTCCTCCCAACAAGGTATGTAAATTTCTACAGAAGATGTATTTTCATAATACTGATGGTGCAATACAATTTATGTTAAGCTGTCGTTACTTTTGTACAAGGTGAAGTGTTTGCTATGTGCTAGGGAGCTGGGATATAACAACAACGCCTCATCCATGCTTAGGCACTACAGAGCTTTGCATGAGAATAAGGGGAACACCGATTGTGGAGCAAGACCAGGTGAGCCATCAAATGCCATGATAATATAGCATGCAGTAATGTTACTAAATGATATAACAATATTATACAACTGTAATAAGTTACGTGTGTGATATTTATATTTGTGCTTTGTCTTTATTGTCTTTCCTCAGGAGAACAATCTCAAATAGATGAAGACCTGGTTAGCATGGTGATTGAGGACTCCCAGCCATTTAGCATTGTGGAGGACAAAGGATTTAAAAGATTTGTTAAATCATTAAATCCCAGCTATGTTCCCCCCACTAAAAAGGTCATAAAAGCAGTGAAAATGTAGTTTTTACAGAATAAAATGTGAACAGGCAGGACTGAGGCTCAAAGCCTCAGTATGTAGCTGTCCATACCTCAACGTTACAAAAGCACAACTACTATCCACACCCCAACCACACCTCACCTCACAGTAAATGATCATTTCCATTTTAAGCATTTCCAAATAATCATTTTCCATACTGCCAGTATATACACAGTATACTGCCATCACTACAATATACATGTTTTACACACTCCTTTTGTTGTTGACATTTACAGGCTGTGTGCAAAAGGCCACACTTCAAATTCTTGCCAACTAATATTTTTACGTCCAGTAGGTGTCCTACTAGAGCAAATGAAGCTTCAAGAAGCTTTGCGCTGGGGTGAACCAATTGGATGAAAAGCTTCAGTGCTTCATGAAGCTTCATCTGCCCATCACTACTGAAAACAGAGGACTTAAATACAGAGGAGGTGATTAGGGGAAGTGGAAACACATGGAGGAACAGCTGACACTAATCTGACATAACGAGACAAAGGAAGCAAAGTTGACTACACTGACATAGGACACAGACCTTCAAAATAAAACAGGAAACATGAGACACAGACAAGACAATATAACCTTGACACAACATAAGCATGAAACACATAGGGTGAGGGAAACTAAAATACAGGGGAAGAAAACACAAGGAGTCTAATAACCAAATGAACTTCACTAATCTAATGAACTTAAACATAAACAACATCCAAATAAACTAAAACTTGAAACGCTGGGTCAACAGACCCAGGAACGTGACAAGTTATCCAGTGGGCAAGGCAATGCACTGTCTGTTATTGTAAAATCAAGAATTCATGGTTTAAAAAAAATATTTTCTGATAGATATGGACTAACCCATCAATATTTCTTTCACTATCTTCAACTTAGACATTACTTTGACAAAAATGTCAAAGGAGTTATATCAAGTATATCGGATATTACACAAATTACACAAAAGTTCATTCAACAAATTATATAAGGGCTAAATGGGAATTATCAAGCAAAGCATCTAAGGACCTCCATCTCTAAGGGTTGGACAAATAATAAATAGTCAAATATCTGCTACAGCCTCATATATGTGGAGGGATTTTTCATTGAAAAGTCCTGGAAATTCCTCAGGACACCAATTGTCATCTAATTAGGAGCATGCTCCAATGCTGTCTGGTATGCATACAAGAAAAAACTGCTGTGTACCATATTCAGTTGCTGCAATGGAATTTCAGCAAAATCGAATAGTCTGCCACATATTTTTTTGAAGTTGATTATCAGGGTGTCTTTGATCATTTTAGTTTCTGTTAAATAATCTGGAATCATTTTGTTTCATATGAGTCAATATGAGTATAGAAAAACAGCATTGTGTTTTTCAACTTAAGATACGATTTGCTTTCAAAGTTTTCCTTTAATTTTTTTTAGGTGTTTATAATGTCAGACGTTTCCTTGTGGTGATTGGTTAAATGTTTTCAAGGTCCCCTGCCATCAATCATGCTGCAACATGTGAAGCATAATGTGACAGAAGGACTTCTGCTTCAGGCACGATGGGAATAAAATTTGCGAATAACTTCAAATTAGTGATGGATATCTGAAATTATGATTGATTGACTGATTCTGGCATATTGGGTGCATAATTGTGCTACTTTGCTGCTTCAGGTTTCTGACTGTCACAACCCATTTTGAATCTTGCTTGGGGTTAAGTTTCTTCCATACATTATTTACAGATGAGATGTTTAAAATGGTAAAAACAAAAGTGATTGTATTTAGCATTTTCTCTGTCTTTAACACAAACTAGACTTAGACTAGTTGGGTAAACCATGCCTTACCTCAAATTCCCATCTACTGACTGCCCTTAGCCAAAATGATGCAGTCAATCTTAAATATGTGGAAATAATTGGTTTGAGTTTCACAATTAAGTAGATGCTTTCACTTTAGGTACTAATAGTCAAATTGTAGTGTTTATTAAAGTTAATGTAGTGTTTTAATGAAAGTGAGGTTTTCAATCACTGTAAGTAGAGGGGAAAAACAATGTCTCTCTGTGGAAGACTAGGACAAGAAAGCATACTTTTACTTTTTTATTTGAATTAACAAATCAAGCATAGCGAACACAAACATGAATAATGATGATAAATGATGATGGTAAACACACTCACATACTGCATGAAAACAAAAATCGAGGGACTACAGAAACATACAAAGCCAAATGTTTAAAAGTTAGCACACTGCAGAATATATATAAAAATTATTTTTTTCCACAGCAGAATATGGAAAACATCATCAACTTATCAAATGTTTAAACTGAGACATTTTAATATTTTATTAAGAATATTATATGTAAGAGCATTTTGCAACTGGCAACTTAATGTACAGTGCTGTAAAACACATTAAATAAGGATTTAATACATTTATTAAGGGGAAAAAGCTATCTAAACCTACCTGGCTATTGTGAAAAAAAATAAAAGTCCCAAAATCTACTAATTATTTTGTTAATTGCTTGTGCCACGCTTACCTGCAAGAACTGCAGTCAGGCATTTGCTGGCATTGAGTCTCTTACATCACTGTTGAGGAAATTTGCTTCGGTAGCTTAAGGGCACAAACTGACGGACATTAATGGACATTCTCTTTCAGGATTTTCTGGTTGATATCTCCATATCTTATAAACTAGTTCACTTTGTATTTACGTCATTTCTGGCAGTAATCAGTCCTGGGTGTGGTTAGTGAAACTGAACTATGGCTAAAGTTTTGTTAGTTAGCTTTAGCCATCTAAAACATATAGTTAGGGCTGGACCAGGTGACCCAGAATCCATTAGTTATGCTGCAATAGACAGAGGCTGCCGGGGATTCCCATGATGCATTGAATTTTTCCTGCAGTCACCTTTCTCACTCACTATGTGTTAATAGACCTCTCTCTATTGAATCATATCAGTCATTAACCTCTGTCTCTCTTCCACAGCATGTCTTTTATCCTGTCTTCCTTCTCTCACCCCAACCGGTCACAGAAGATGGCCGCCCCTCCCTGAGCCTGGTTCTGCCGGAGGTTTCTTCCTGTTAAAAGGGAGTTTTTCCTTCCCACTGTTGCCAAAGTGCTTGCTCATAGGGGGTCGTATGATTGTTGGGTTTTTCTCTGTATCTATGAAGCGCCTTGAGGTGACTTTTGTTGTGATTTGGCGCTATATAAATAAAATTGTACATGTATTTTGCATTTGCGTGAGTTGTCTTTGTGTAATATAAAAAATTGTCATATTTACATATTTCAGATCATCAAACAAAGTCATGTGACAATAAAAGAAAGAAATACAAAAGGGCCAATTTCTTACAACAATGTATAATATATCTAAAGAAATCTTTTTGTGCAAGTGACAAGGACAAAAATTGATAGTGGATGCCAGTGATCTCCCAACCCTTAGAGAATAATCCCTGTTTTCAATGCAGTGCTGCCTCACTGCATGGGCTCAGGAGCATTTCCAGAGATCACTGTCTGTTAACAAAGTTCACTGGGCCATCGAAAAAATAAAGGTTAAAGCTCTATCATGCAATGAAAAGTGATATGCCTCAATCCAAAAAAACTCAACCATCTTATCTGGGCCAAAATTCATTGAAAACTTAGATGGAAAACTATTCTGAGTTCAGACGAATTGAAATTTGAAATTCTTTTTTGGAAAACATGAACCCCGTATTATTCAAACAAAGGAGGAGAGACCATCCAGCTCAGCTCAAAAGCTTGCATCTCCTTTATTGTATGGGGTTCGTTAGAGCATATGGAATTGGCAGCCTGCACAACAGTAAAGGCGCCAACAGTGCTGAAAGGTGTATCCAGGTTTTAGAGAAACATATGCCCCCATCCAGACAATGTTTTGCCTTTTTTTCTATGGAAGGCTCTGCATATTTTAGCAAGACAATTTTAAGTCGCATATTGCAACTATTAAAATAGCATGGCTTACAATAGAAGAGTCCAGGTACAGGAATTGATTGCCTGCAGTCCACACTTTTCACCATCTGCAAATATCTGACACATTATAAAACAAAATACATTTCATAGAAGATCCTGGACCTATGAGCAGCTAGAGTCCTACAGAGATTGACAAATAGTTGGAAAAAGAAGACGGGATGCTACAGAATTTTAAACATGGCCCCATACAACTTTTTTAGATGTGTCACTGCTATCAGATTACATTACTTTTTTTTTCCTTTTAAATTTTCTTACCTTTCCCTTTAATCATTTGAGATATTTTCTATGTTCTACTGTGAATAAAATATGTTTTATTTGACATTTTCAAATTATTGCATTCTGTTTTATTTACATTCTACACCACACATTTTCACAGGGAGACAGAATCATTGAGCTTCTTCTGTTCTGAAGGTTATAGGACCAGAGCAGGTCGTACTGGAAGGTTACTTTTAGTTCTAAGCAAATCTTGGGTCCTCTATAGGACTCATTTGCTCTTATAGCAGCCATCTATGAGAGCAAATGTTATAACACCTGAAGAAAAGTGACACTGGATTACACAGGTAAGGAGATTACCCACTATAGCTTTGTTAGTGTAAACATATTAGGGCTGTTGACTTCTTAGATTTAACGAAAGGCAAGAAAGTAGATAATGTGACATGTATTATGCACTTTATTAGATATGAAATAAAATGTTAAGAACTGTGTACATATCATCATCATCATCGTTTATTTATATAGCACTTTAAAAACACACAAGGCTGACCAAAGTGCTGAACAACAGAAACATAATAGATACCATGAGAATAATAAATACGATAAAATAATAAACATAGCGAAAACAATAAAATACAAGTCAGTCAACCACTGAATCAAAAGCCAGTGAATAAAAATGCATTTTCAATCTGGATTTAAAAACCATCACTGATGTCGATTGCCTAATGTGAAGAGGAAGATTATTCCAAAGCTTAGATAGACATACCACAGGTTGTATGTAAATTTCAATTCAATTATATTTTATTTATATAGCACTGAATCACAACAATAAGGCACTTTATATTAGAATGTCCTGAGAACCGACAAAAAAAAAAGAATCTTTATATTGAACTTTTTGTGATTTCCTTCCTTTTTGGAGGCCACCCAAAAAGGACACATGAGATATTAATGGAAAGCCCATTATGTCCTCTATTTATTATATCAGTACAAGTCAAAAGATATAGACCAAAAACAAATGTCCATTATAGAGGGCATAAATGAATAGGGTGGTTCTGAAGGGGATAAGGTAAAGACCTTACAATAATACAGAGAGAATTCCAACAATCAGGTGACCCCCTATGAGCAAGCATTTGGCAACAGTAGGAAAGGAAAACATCCTTTTATTAGGAAAAACCTCCAGTAGAACTAGGCTCAGGGAGGAGGGGCAGCTGGTGTGACTGGTTGGAAATGAGAGAAGAGAGAAGAAAAGACAAAGGCCCACTGTGGAAGAGAGCTAGAAATTAATAATAACTCATGATTAACTTAAAGAGTGGTGTATAAACAAATGGAGAGTGAAAAGAGCTGAGTGAAGAAGAAAGCCTCGCTGCATCATGAGAATCCCCCAGAAGCCTAGGCTTATTGCAGCAGAACTAGGGAGGAGTTACTGCAGCGTACTGCAACTTCTGAATGTGTGTCTATTTCACGTTTTGGAGAGGCAAAGCATAAAAGTTACACGGTAGACTGGGGTGTCTGTTACACGCTTTGACATGATATTGGGTTGTGTGTGCTATGTGTGAAAACATAAAACTGATGAAAAGTTCCTAGTCTGATTCTCCCGCTTTAGTTTTGATGTTTTCGTTGTTGTTCTACATCAAAGAAAATGGTGAAAAGGAAAGATTTTAGCTGTTACTCAACCATTGTAACATATGACAACAAATATTTCTGGCACAACTTCACTTCCAAGGTGCATGGAGAAGACAAAGATCTGAATGTTAAACTGTTTGTTATTTTGCAATGACCCTGATGAAGGCCACAAGCCGAAACATGTTTGGTCACTTAATAAGGTTGTTTCCTATAAGTGTCGCTGGAGTCTTCATGTCAACATATTTGTCAATGCAAGACTTAGAAAGCAGAAGTAGTAATACGATGGCACCTATCCAAGATGGCGGCCAACCAAACCGGTTTGAGAACCGGTTTGACCGGTTTCGTGCGTGTGCGCATGCGCGTTCAGTAATTCGATGGCACTAGTCCAAGATGGCGGCCAGCCAAACCGGTTTGACCAGTTTCGTGTGTGTGTGCGCATGCGTGTTCAGGTGTGGAAATACCACAGGGTATCAGAGGGGTTATATGAGTTTATGTGTTTTTAACGGGGTTTTAATTTAATCAAACCATAGGGTTTTTAATTAAACTATTTTTTCACTTAGGTGTATCGCAACATTCAGTTATGCATGTGTTCTTAAAAGCAATTCTTTGTTTCTTGTTTCATTCTTGGCGGAGTGGAAGCTGTTTTGGTTCACAGTGCGCCTTAACAAAGAGGGTGTGCTCTAGTCAAAAGTGTTGGTAATAGTGTTTTAATCACACTAATTTTCTAAATCTGACAATGTCTCAGCTTGCAGTGAGGCATGCATTTTATTTTATAAATGGCACAAATGGGAATTTCTTCTGAATGGGTGATGTCAGCATGTTCACAAGCGTTTCATTTAATCAAACCCCTAGTTTTAATTTAACTAGTTTTTACACATCTACTGGGGTTTCTTTCCAGGGTTGATGCGATCATTTTATTTAAAAATCGGGATTTCGGAATGTTGAACTAAGAGTGAGACAAAGCCAGCCAGCTAGTTTTTAACACAGTAAATGTTACAAATAGCATTCAGTCCTTTAGAAAATAAATGCTATAAGCAGCCAGTATCGCTCTTTTCATCAGCCCTTTAGAAAATAAACGCTACAGTGATACTTCTAAAACCAGTCGCCCAGACCCGCTCCAACTTTTCAACAGCTGGCTAATTGTTTGAATTTGTTCAGGATTGTAAAAGCCCACCGCGGGTATCACTTAGTTGTTGAGAGTACCATGCGAACAAGGGCCCAACCTATTGTTTAAAGTGGCCAGTATTGGCTCTTTTGTAATTCCTCGACAAGGTAAATGGGGCAGTTGGTACCAGTCGGGTGGCGACCCCGCCTATTGTCTGAAGTATCGGCTCCTTTGTAATTCCTTGAGAAGACAAAAGCCCTGTAGGGTCTCATTTAAATTGATTGGAGACATCTTGTTTCATTCTTGGCGGAGTGGAAGCTGTTTTGGTTCACAGTGCGCCTTAACAAAGAGGGTGTGCTCTAGTCAAAAGTGTTGGTAATAGTGTTTTAATCACACTAATTTTCTAAATCTGACAATGTCTCAGCTTGCGGTGAGGCATGCATTTTATTTTATAAACGGCACAAATGGGAATTTCTTCTGAATGGGTGATGTCAGCATGTTCACAAGCGTTTCATTTAATCAAACCCCTAGTTTTAATTTAACTAGTTTTTACACATCTACTGGGGTTTCTTTCCAGGGTTGATGCGATTATTTTATTTAAAAACGGATCAAACGGGCCATTTCTTCTGTAAGGGGTTTCATGGTTTCAGAGTAGTTTTTAACACAACAGATAGTCGCAAATAACATTCAGCCCTTTAGAAAATAAACGCTACAGTGATACTTCTAAAACACGCTGCACACAATGTCACCTTTTCCCCCAAAGCAGCCAGTATCGCTCTTTTCAAACTAATCGTCTTTTAAATACACTCATTTTGTGATTCTGGTGTCACACCATGCACCGATGCAAGCATTTTATTTATTTAAAAACGGATCAAACGGGCCATTTCTTCTGTAAGTGGTTTCATGGTTTCAGAGTAGTTTTTAACACAACAGATAGTCGCAAATAACATTCAGCCCTTTAGAAAATAAACGCTACAGTGATACTTCTAAAACCAGTCGCCCAGACCCGCTCCAACTTTTCAACAGCTGGCTAATTGTTTGAATTTGTTCAGGATTGTAAAAGCCCACCGCGGGTATCACTTAGTTGTTGAGAGTACCATGCGAACAAGGGCCCAACCTATTGTTTAAAGTGGCCAGTATTGGCTCTTTTGTAATTCCTCGACAAGGTAAATGGGGCAGTTGGTACCAGTCGGGTGGCGACCCCGCCTATTGTCTGAAGTATCGGCTCCTTTGTAATTCCTTGAGAAGACAAAAGCCCTGTAGGGCCTCATTTAAATTGATTGGAGACATACCTTTCTTTTTGGAAACACCCACCCTATATAAAAAACACGCTCAGAGCCCGATACCCTGAGCCATTTACGCCTCAAGATTCGCTGCAGAGCACACCATTTTCTTTGCGATCATCAACACTAACATCGTTCTTTATAACATGGACATCGTAAACGGTAAGTAAAACAAAACCTATTATTGGATTTTTAAAAAGTGTTATGTTAACATATTATAGGATATTCAAACTATCTTTTTTTCCTAAAACAAAAGCTTAATTTTTAGGAGTTCGGGAGAACGGCCCAGGACCCTTTTCTTTAGAAACGGGCGCTTTTACAGCTGGAACTAGTTCTCTAACAGGCACAAGGTGTGTACAGCATTACTGGATTTTTAAACGTATGTATGTTTTAAACTAGCGATTGTTTTAAATTATGTAATAACGTTTTTGTTTGTTCCAGGGTTAACAAACTGAGCAGGAAAACATTCAGACACCGCTACCACAGAGCCCTACCTTACATCAGGTGTGTATACAACGGGATGTATAGTTGTGTATTTTTTTTTAAAGGGGTTTAAACAATTACAAATGTTCTAAACTGACCGTTTTACACCTACAGAGCCACGCCAGAGAACCGGGTGTGTGGAGAAGCAGGACCATCCCGAATAACGCACACTACAAGGTAAGCATAGGCATATATAAATTAGATAAAAAGAGATAGAGAGGGAGACACGCTTATTCAGTTTGAAATGGGTACATGTATAATATGTTTTAACACATGTCTATCTATCTTCACAGACTGCAGAACAGCACCCCTCCTCATAATGATCAGGACACCATACGATTCCAGACGTTTTTGGAATGTTTAAGCAGTATCGACCTCCCAGAACAACAAAAACCTGGAGCTTTGTGCAACAGTGGAGAGTCAGAACCGATCTTCATCAGCGAACCTGCAACACCCCCGAGTGAGTGGCTACCTCGCGATTTCTCTGATGTTTTTGAGTACAGCATGTCAGATTTTGATCTAGTTCATATACCCACCACCCCAGAATGTGTCAGAAATAGCGTTGATTCACACATAGATTTCGAAGAAGACGGCATAACAGACTCTCAAATATCAGCGGCGTATGATGCTTACATAAAGCTTCCAGACGCTCAGCCTGCTGAACAAAGTCATATAGCTTCAATAGCTGATAAATTATGTTTGATTGAAGCTAGACTCAATCAATACCACCAAGAAGCACAGGTACAAAGGCAACAGTTTACCAAACTCATAAACAAAGTGTGTAGTACATTAGACAACATCTGCAGCAAAATTTCAAGTCCCTGACTTTTAAAATCCAGACCATGGACCCTCCAAATAAATTATTTAAACATAATAACGGAACCTCCACTCCTGTTAGATGTTTTGACTTAGAGACTTTTATGCAGTGGGCTGAAGAAACAGATAAAAAATTAGACGATATTATAGCTAGACTTAATAGGGTGCCTGCATCAGCCTCATCCGATACACATCCTTGTCAGACTGTTCCTACGTCTGCTATTGCTGATGGGGCTATTGTTGCTAATAATAGTGATAGTACAGCTGGTGTTGCTCGGGCCGTTGCTGTTACTGATGCTAACCATATAGCTTGTGCTGCTGGTGATTTTGCGTCTGATGCACAATCTAGCCGGGTCACCTCTGCTGCAGCTACTGCAGTTGTTATTGAGCCCGTTGTGCAGTCTGGGTCCGGCAGCCGCTCTCAGTCACACATTAGAGAGATACCTAATTTTAATGCTCGCGAATTGCGTGAACGCCTTGATTTTAGGGGTATAAGTCTCGATCATCCAGAACAAGTGCCGGCGCGAGTGCGCGAGTGCTTAGCCAATGTGATAGACAGAGCTGTGGCGGGATCCCAACAGGGCAGTGTTCTAAACGTGGTCCTGCGTGGCCCCTCGCTGGCTTCAGATGTTCAGGCTGTTTTAAACGCTGATGATCGGTATGATCCGGAGCTGTTTCTCGATCAAATTGCACAAGTTATGCAGAGTAATGATGAATCTATCGGTGATGATGAATTAGAGTTTATTGTCACGGTAGCTCAGAACAGTAGTGGCGGGTCTCGCTTAAGACTGGCGCACATACCTTATGATGAGATTCTCTCAAAGAAAGGCAGACATTTATACACACCAAACAACACAAACAACAATTTGTGCTTCTCCCTATGCATAGCACATTCATTAAACTCATCATCCTCTGAGCATGAAAAACTTGCTACAGCTAAACAGATGCATGCTGAAGTAGGTCTATGCGACACACAGCAAGTATCATTCTCTGATGTCGGTAAATTTGAGAAGCACTTCAACATTAAGATTGTAATCTATTACCACACAGAAGGGCGTAAACGCCTGGAATGTTTTTACACACATGAAGAGCCAAACCCTAACACGTTGATGATGTATCTCCATAATCAACATTACCACCTGATTTTAAACCCGACCGCTTTTTTGGGGGGATCCTATGTGTGTAATTTCTGTTACAGTATATATAATACACCATTACAGCACAGCTGTAAACATAGATGTAACACATGTTACACACTCTGTCAACATCACAGGGGACCCACAGTGAAATGCAGCGACTGTAACCGCATCTGCAAATCACAACACTGTTACCAACAACACAAATTACCTGAATTAAAACACAACATGATCCCCTGTGATAATATGAAACATTGCATGCACTGTGGCACCACATATAGAGAATCCAAGAAATTGCCACACAAATGTGCGCAGCCTAGATGCGAGCACTGCCGCGAACCTAAATTAGCAGGAGACTCCGACCATCAGTGTTTCATACAGCCTGTTGAAAAACAGAAGCCTAACGATAAATACATTTTATATGATTTTGAGACGCGGTACCACAACGGTAAACACGAGGCTAACTTTGTGTGTGCGTCTGATCTGAAGGGCAATAAGTTCACATTTAATACATTAAAGTGTGTGGAGGCGTTTGTGCAGCATTACAGACGCCCAAGGTTTCGTGGGTACACTTTCATAGCACATAATGCATCTGGCTTTGATAACTACATACTCCTCGAGTACTTTGTCAGACAGAGCATAACACCTAGTGTCATAATGAGCGGCAGCCGTGTGATTTTAATGCATGACAGGGACTATGACCAGCGGTGGATTGATTCGTTCAGCTTTTTGCCCATGGGCCTTGCCAAAATACCCTCTGCTTTAGGTTTTCAAGACCTGCAGAAGGGCCATTTCCCACACAGGTTTAATACGAGGGATAATGAGCGTTATGTGGGCCCGTACCCAGACCCCTCCTTCTACGGCTATGAGCACATGTCTGAAAGCGATAAGGTGCGATTCATGGAATGGTACCAGGTTGCCTCACAGAATCCCTTTGATTTTCAGGCTGAACTCAGGCGTTACTGTGTTAACGATGTTGATGTCCTGCGTAAAGCATGCATCATTTATCGTGACACGCTACTGGGTTGTACTCAAGTTGATCCATTCATGTATACCACCCTGGCTGCATTTAGTATGGGTGTGTATAAAACGCTGTTTCTGCCTAGAGACGCGCTCGCTCTCACGTATGAAGGGGCATACGTTGAGCAGAACAAGACGTTTTCTAACGTCTCTATTGAATGGCTTCAATATGTGTCCCACACCACCAACAAAGTGGTAAAACATGCTCTCAGAGGAGGCGAACAGAGGGTTGGACCGTATTTTGTGGACGGTTTTGACCCCACAAGTAATACAGCTTATGAATTTGCAGGATGTTTTCACCACGGTTGTGTTAAATGCTACCCCGAGAGTGAAGTTAATCCTGTCAGCAAAGCATCCTATGGACTGCTGCATCGCATGTTTTGTGACAAAGTTGATGCACTGAGATCACAACACAGTGTGAGCGTAATAGTGATGTGGGAGTGTGAATGGGCTGCCTTGAAGCAGACAGACCCTGCAGTTGTGGCTTTCATGCATACGTACAGAAAGCCAGAACGCCTGAATCCCCGAGACGCCCTTTTTGGCGGTCGCACAAATGCTCTAAAGCTGTACCACAAGACTGCTTGTGATGAAAAAATATTTTACTACGACTTCACCAGTCTCTATCCCACAGTGCAGTCTAAAAAAGACTATCCTGTAGGACACCCTCAAGTCATTTACACCAACTTTGACAAGCTAGAAAATTATTTCGGCTTTGTTAAATGCACAGTGCTCCCACCTAAGGGTCTTTTTCACCCCGTCCTACCCTACAGATGCCATGGAAAACTGATGTTTCCACTCTGCAGCATGTGTGCTGAAGACCAGAACCAGCATACTGCATGCGGGCACAGTGACAGTGAGCGGGTGTTGAAAGGCACATGGGTCTCATTTGAGCTTGAAAAAGCTGTTGAGAAGGGATACAGGGTTCTTGCTGTTGATGAGGTGTGGCATTTCCCCAATAAGACCGACACATTGTTTAAAGACTATGTGAAAGCCTTCCTAAAACTCAAACAGGAGGCCTCGGGGTATCCTGAACATGTGAACACACCTGACGAACAGCAGAAGTACATAGACAAGTATTATGAGAAGGAGGGAATAATGCTAGACCCATCCAAGATTTGTGTAAATAAAGCTGTTCGTAACTGTAACAAGCTGTTGTTAAACTCGTTATGGGGTCGTTTCAGCATGAGGTCAAACATGGCATCATCTGAGCTCATTACAGACCCTTCCAGATTTAGCCAGCTAATGTTTAGCGACCAGTACGACGTGCGTCAGTTTTGTTTCATCTCTGACGACGTCGCAATGGTGCAGTGGCGCCACGCTGATGGTAGAGCTTCCCGTGTGAAGGACGTTAATGTCTTTGTCGGGGCCATGACCACTGCACACGCCAGACTCATGCTGTATGATTTGCTAGACAACTTGCAGCAGCGCGTGCTGTATTGTGACACGGACAGTGTCATTTTCACGGCACGCCCTGGCGAGTGGATGCCTCCTCTAGGTCCGTTTCTGGGGGATCTCACAAGTGAATTAGATTGTGGAGAGGATGGTGTGGAGGATTACATAGCGGAATTTGTTTCCGGTGGGCCAAAATGTTATGCGTATCACACATCGCTGGGCAAGACCCAGGTCAAATGTAAAGGCGTCACACTGAATGCATTAAACTCGAAAGTTGTCACCCACGACTCCTTGAAAGGTTTAGTCCGCAAGTTTGTAGCCAATCAGACATCAGACGCACACCTAGTTGCCGTGTCTGATAGCATCAGACGCGATAAAAAGAAGCTTCATTTGAAGAATGAAACCATTGTGAAAAAAGTTAAAGTTGTTTACAATAAGCGCCGTGTGCTCCCAGACTTCACAACCCTTCCTTATGGATTTTAAATTAGAACAGGGGTTTGACGCCCGGTTGCAGCATCCGTTCAGCATGGTGGTCAGCGGTCCCAGTAACTGTGGCAAGACTTTTTTTGTTAAAAACATAATTGAAAACTCTTCCAGGATTATATCATGCAGCATTGATAACATTGTGTATATATACTCATGCTGGCAGACACTATATGACCAGCTTCTTAAGATAAGAAACATAAACTTTGTTAACGGTATACCCGAATCTCTTGCTGATGACACCCTTCTGCCTGCAGAAAAGAACAATTTGTTAATTATAGACGATGTGATGAACGATGCAGCTAACAATTTAGAAGTACAAAATGTGTTCACAAAGTATGTGCATCATAGGAATTTGAGTTGTATATATCTAGTTCAGAATTTGTTTATTCAGGGAAAATCCAGTAGAACCATTTCCTTGAACACTAATTACCTAATATTGTTTAAAAATCCGAGAGATAAATATCAGGTTATGCTTTTAGCCAGGCAAATGTTTCCGGGTAATACTAAATATTTTATAGAAGCGTTTAATGATGCCACATCGACAACATACGGGTATCTTTTAATAGACTATAAAGCTAAGACCCCGGACTATTTAAGACTCAGAACAAATTTACTGTCAGACCGTCCGGTTGTTTACATTCCAAAACAAAAATCAGCAAAGAGGTGAGAGGATGTCATCACGCATGCGGAGGAATCTGTCTCTGTTGGAGATGATATACAGGGCTCCTCCTACTCTACGCAGAGTTATTATTAGTAATTCAAACTTAGATTTTATCAATGCATTGTGTGAGATAGCCTTTAATGTATTGCATGGTAACATTCCACTGACCAATCAGCAGTACAAACAGCTAAAAAAGAAAAAAACAATAATCAGACTGATTGCAGACAAAAAAATAAAATCTTTGAAAAAGAGAAAGACAATCAACCAATCTGGAGGGTTTTTACTGCCGTTATTAGGGGCTGCAATCCCTTTCATAACCAGTCTGATAGCAAACAGGTGAAAATGGAACATGTGCAAAAGATGTTTTTGGTACCCCAACACCAGTTGGACTTAATAAAGCAACAGCAGCAGCAGCAGCAAACAGGCACCATCAGACAACAGTCTCAGAACGAGTTGGACAAGGAGATGTTACAAGTGTTACAAGATTCTGACATAGATGTGTATGAGAAGGCTAAAAAATACAGCGATATTCTCCAAAGATACCTCACCCTTGTGAGACAAGGTGCCCGTGAAAAGAATGTACTGTCTTTATCATTACCTGAACAATTTAATAGGGATGTGCAACCCCAGTCGGCGGACACATTGCCTGTTCATGGTGATGCCGGGGTGCGGGATCTTGTTGCGGAGAATGTTTTAACACACATACCTAAAAGGAGTAGGAGGAATGCAGAACTTATTCTATCAGCGGTGAACCGTTCGCCACACTTGATCTCTTACAATGACAAAGGCGAAATTGTTGTTGATAAACAAACCATCCCTGGTTCACACATTTATGATCTAATTAAAGCCGTCACAACCACACACACACCTTCTGAGGGTTTGAGACCTATCGGTTGGACAGAGTTTTTAAAAGCTTTCTCAGATTTAAACATACCGTTATCAGCCATATCTAACACAGGCATACGTAAGACCGTCGCCTTGTATAAAACCGATCACACACTGTCTGAAGACCGTGGTTTTTTAAAACACACACCAAAAAAGAACACCCCCGGTGGACCGCTGCGACATAGTACACTAAAAAAAATAAAGAATAAAAAAAACAAAATAAAGGGGGGTCCTGTAGAGTGGTTGGATTTTTGAATTCAGGTTTTTTTTTTTCTTATTGCAGAAATTGTTTTTCTGCTAAAAATATTTGCTGTTTGGTGTTTTTCTACTGTTGTGTTTTTTTTTCACTTATTGCTGCTAAATTGTTTTGTTTTATTTTCTTTTATTACTGTTAAATATTTTATGTCTTTTATTACTGGTTAATGTTTGATTTCTTTTATGTTTAAACAAAGTATGTTATGAATCTATATATATATATATATATACGAGATTTGATAATAAATACCATTGACTCGATTAAATCATGCTCTCATGTTGTTTTTATTATTATTCTCATTAGTACATATCAGTATCCACATTGCACACACACATAATCACTGCATACAGCAACAGGTTGTATGTTGTTGACAAATCGACACACCATAGCATCATTACAAATTAAATCAGACCCATACATGTTAAGCAGGCGGGCATAAGATACACCATTTTGCATATGATATAAAAAAAATACACAATGTTGACCGCATGTGATGGAGAAGTCGTTCTGCACTTGTTTTCCTGAATATAAAACAGTGGAGCCGTTTTTTAGAAGAAACATCTTTATTGCTGGGGGAAAACTGTCTAACGAGTGACCAAAACTATCAAAAAAATAACCGCGTCTGTCTCTCGAAATATAAACAGCAAGCCAATGTTCCCCTGGCATCGTAGAAGGGTGGGTGTTTACAATACACATAGCAGGGAGTCTTTGAAGCCGTTCAGTGGTTAGTTGATCATAGGCTAACACGCCTAGGAAATGTGTGTTTTTATTGATAATGCCGCTGAAGGAAATTGCCTTCCCGGGTTTCCTCCGTGGCGTGAGCGATAAGCAGAGTTCTGTCCTTTCCTTCTAAGATTCCTAATTATTTAAAGTAACACTCAGGTATGCCATTCAGCTGGGTTAGTTACGACGTCGGGAGCAGCTTGGGAGAACAAGGAAACACAGACTGCTTCAGGTTGTCTTCCCAAATCGACTCAAAGGTTTATTTAGTACATAACAGCTTATATAGAGGAAAAAAAGGTTCGTGTGTCAGCTTTCCCAGTTCAAACCGGTACAGACCAAATAAGGAAACGTCTTCCTGCCTTGTGAGCAAAGAAGTATCCTGTGTGTAGTTTATCAGCTCAGCTACAATTTATGATCATCCCAACAAAATACACTCCTAGACATAGAATACAGAGTTCTTTCATCAGTGAATTCTGAAACAAACCACCTAGCCTTTAACGAGCCTTTTTCTAAGAGATAAGGAAGGGAGGATGGGAGTAGGGAAGTGGTCTCATCTCTGTGGTGTTTTCGACCTTGAGGTACCAGCTTGTGAGTCCTACACATTAATTCTTGGGTCACAGAGAAAGAGAAAAACAACTAGTAGATGAGCCTTATTGAGTAACAGTTTTCCTGTATAAAACAATATCCTGTAAATGCTTACCGTGGTATCAAAATACCTAACAGTTCCCCTCTTTTATTATTTTTAAAAATAATAACTCAAATAGAAAGGAAAAATCACAAATGTAATAACATAATATAAAAAGCAAATCATAAAATGTAATAGTTCACAACCTAATGTTCAATATACACATCAGGAACATCATTGGTGACATCTGACACATAATCTGGGTCAATTTGTGCCAATTGCAAATACATTGAAGTAGCTGTACTAACAGCTATACGGGTTATCACTGAACGTACACAGGGTACCACACAACAGACAATAATCATCAAAAACATGCTGCAACGGTTACAAAGGCTACAATTAGTTCCTTCCATCTCCCAAACGTGTCCTGTAGCCACTTATGTAGCCACTGAACGTGACCTGTATTGGCAATTAGTTCTATCTGCAATGCTTCAAGTTTATTCATAGCTTGTGTGAATGAACCGTTAGGAGCGGTATTATTGGGAATGAAAGTACAGCATACATCAACGGTTACTAGACCACAGGTACCGGTCCAATTAACAGGTAAAGCTAATCTA
The DNA here is from genome assembly GCF_057381915.1 of Diplotaxodon limnothrissa. Classification (NCBI taxonomy): domain Eukaryota; kingdom Metazoa; phylum Chordata; class Actinopteri; order Cichliformes; family Cichlidae; genus Diplotaxodon; species Diplotaxodon limnothrissa. The sequence continues at coordinate 15,498,146 of NC_140597.1, read as the reverse complement.
AGAGTATTATTGCACATCCAATAAGCATGTGGGATTGCTCTAGTTAGGCGCGTGACCATGTGTGATTTAACTAACTCCCCCCAGTCAGTATCATTTAAGACACCGTCTGGGGGAACAATGATCGAGTCTCTGCTCGAACTTGAACTGTGTGTGTGTTCCTCCAGATATGATACAACTTCAGCCACAGAGACAGCTAGCCATGTCTCATTACAGCGTGCACCTGGGGAGTCAGAGAAGAATGTATAGTTATCCTTTGTATAATCTATGTGTGTGTCTGGGCCAGTTAACTTTAGTCTGCGCAGGCATATCATACTAGTATTAAAATGGAGAGGGATCTGTCCTAAGGGCAGTGAGGGCTTTAACCTATTCTTAGGGCGTTTCATTGGGGCGCAGGTCCCTGCGGTGTCATTAGATAACTTCAATAATTCGCCTAATGGAGTCTCAGGGTTAGTTGGTGTGTGTGTGTGTCTAAGTAGGCAGTCGAGAGGGCTCAGAGTCAACTGTAAAGCGTCTTTAAAGAGAGCATTATCTCCGCCGATTTTCTCTAGTCCCTCAGTGAGGGGGAAACCGGATATGGGGTATCCTACTATTACCTGTTCTGGATTAGCCTTTGAACAGACATAACAGTTACTGTTTCCTAAATCACGAGCGGCTGTTCTGGCATTTTCAAACCAGGCGTTAGCTCCTGTTCTAGAGGGCGCATAAGATGGTTTATTAGTGGCGTCTATGTTGCTATTTACTGATTTTAGGGAACGTGAGGAGTGCATTAAGTAGGTGTCTTGCAAAATGGAGCATGAGGTATAGTCAGCAAAATATGACCTGCAGAAATGTGAACATGGTTGCAGTTTACAATACAAAATAGCAAAGAGAAATCCTAAGGTTACTGCGATAGATGTGATAAATAACCTAAATATATAAGACAATATATAAGAAAAACAGTTCTTCAGTTGTCTCCTGGCCTGGTCCCAGGTTCGAGAGACACAGAATAAGCGTCGTATGATGACAATGGGCATTTCATTTTCTCCATGATCAGGATGGAGTGAGTCTAGCTTTATCAGGTTAGACATCATGTGGTACTTTTGGCTTTCTGTTCCTGCTGGATGTTTGAGTACCTTGTTGTTGTTCTTTCAGACGTTGTGTGTTAATCAGTGATTGTGTGTGTGTACTGGATCCGGGCGCTGGCTCGCCTGAGATGTCATCTACCCGTGTGTGTTTATTTGCTCTAGTTCCGGGCGCTGGCTCGCCGGAGATGTCGTCTGCTTGATCCGACGCCTGAGATGGTCCGATTGGGCTGGTCTTAACCCTGCTGGCATGAATCCACTGAGGTTGTCCGTCTGTGAGGATGCTGGTTCTTCGTCACTGCCAGTACAGTCTGGGGGCTGGAACACGCGCGGCCTCCCAGAGAGTCCTTGGTTTTAGTGGCTTCTCCAACATGCATCTCCTTGTCTCCACTGGTGGAACTGTGGAGGGGAAAAGCTGAGAGAGACAAACTTTCTGATAGTTATTATTCAGTTTTTCTATCAGGTTGTGAACATCAGTGGACAATGCAATATACATCACCTTCTACTAGCGGTGCCCCTCTTGAAGCTGACCATGGTCTTGGAAATAGTCTTATTTCAAATGGAGATAATTTGGTTACTGCAGATTGAGTCCTTCTAATCTCACACAGGACTTAAGTAAGTAATTTGACCCAGGTCATTAAAGTTTTAGCACACTTTTGAATTACTTCTGATGTGAATGAAGATCCTCTATCACTGTTAATCTGGTGAGGTATTCCGAATCTGGGTATTATTTCATTGCTCAACTTTTGACAGACTACTTCTGCAGTTTCTTTTGAGGTTGGATAAGTTTCTACTCATTTACTAAATTGATCCACTATTACCAGTAAGTACTTGATGCTTCCTTGTGCTGGCATATGTGTGAAATCAATTTGTAATGTATGAAATGGAAAATCTGGTTGTGGTAAATGCTGATGTTTTGCTTTTGAGCTACCTACATTAGTTCGCGCACATGTTAGACAGGTTGCTAATATGCTTTTTACTGCATGCAATGTTTTCTCAATTACAAATCTTAATTTTATTGCCCCTATTACCCCTCTTTGTCCGACATGACTCACACAGTGAAAATGTCGGGCAAGGACTGGCATCAGGGAATATGGGAGGGCAATCAAACCCTTAAGATTTTTGTATAGGCCATCTCTGTCTTCTAAGGTACAGTCATTATTCTATGCAGAGGCTTGTTCTTGTATGAATTTTAAATCAACATTTGTGTCTAAATAGTCTGGGAGTGTAACAAGTGGCAGCTGTAGGGGCACAGATAATACTTCCTGCGGAGGTGGGAGCTGTGATGCAGCTGCAGCCTTGGCTGTCACGTCTGCTAAGGCATTACCTGTTGCTTCGTCTGTGTCAGCTGTACTGTGTCCTTTCGTTTTTACAACTGCAACGGCCGATGGCAGCTGTATAGCCTGAAAAAGTCTTTGAACAAAATCAGAATTTAGCAATTTATTTTCCATCAGCAGATCTAAATCCTCTCTGTCTCCACAATGTGCCAAAGTCATGCACAACGCCAAATGCATAGCGGCTGTCTGCGTAAATTGTCACATGCTTATCCAAATGTAGCTCACAGGCGCGTATTAAAGCCATGAGCTCTGCTTTTTGTGCTGAGTGAAATGGTAATGAGTGAGCCTCTAGTATGATGTCAGGCACTGTTACCACTGAATAGCCACAAAGAAATGAGTTGTCACTCGGCCTTGAACAGGACCCGTCCACATAAACCATGGCTGAGTCTGGGATAGGTGTTTGCTCTAAATCTGGATGTGGTGCTGTGGATTCCTGTATACGTGTCATGCAGTCATGATCGTCAAGCCTGTCTGAGCCATCCTGTCGGTCAGAAGAACACAGTATAGGATCAATAAATGTGCTGGCGAATCAGGTGTGCTGCTCGCTTTTATAGTGAGATTTGCATATGTTGTGTAGTTATGTTTGCTAGAATGGTCGTGACCTGGTGATTGGTGTGTAGAATAGTGTCATGTGAGAGTGTGAGCTTCTCGCAGTCCCTTATCATGATAGAGCAAGCTGCTACTGCCCTCAGGCAGGCCGGCATTCCTGAACAATTCAGGCAGCACCTTTGAGTGGCGGAGGTCAGCACTCCCTTTAATGCATTGAAAGAGACAGTCATTTCTGTGGATCACAGTATTCGAGGAGGCTTGTCTTTTTTGCAGCATTCACGCAGAATGTGGTCATGAAAAGAACAGTCTGGTATCCACTGTCTGCAATAGTTCACCATGCCCAGGAAGGACAACATTTCCTTCTGTGTAGTGGGACGAGGGACAGAGGTCACAGCTTTGACCCTGTCTGCAGTCATGGAACGTTTTCCGTGAGACAGTGCGAATCCCAAATATTGAACACAAGTCTGACAGTACTGCATTTTCTTTGCTGATGCTTTGTGGCCAGTCTTTTGGAGGTGCTGGAGAAGCATGTGTGTAGCAGTTTGACATAGTTTTTCACTTTCAGCACAGAGGAGGAGGTCATCCACATGTGGATCAGGGTGCAGCCCTGGAGGAGTGAAGCACCATAGAGAAAGCAGCAGAGCTGTCTATCATGCCTTGGGGCAAACGAGTTCAAGTGTACCGCTTATTTCTATGTGTGAATGCAAATAACGGCTGTGTGTCTTCATGAGAAAAAGGAGCGGAGCATAAATCCACCACGGTAAAATGTGTATGCAATGCATGTCAATATGCTGTGAACATCTGAAACGAAAGGTGGCAGAGGAATGTTGACTGCATTAATTTGCCTTAAGTCTTGTATGAAACGCCATACGCCAGGTTTGTTAGGCTTTGGCACAGGATTGACAGGAGTGTGGGCTTTATTACTCCTGTAGTCAATAAACCTCCTATCATGACATCTAGGACTGCGGCTTTTTCCGTGGAAATGGGATGCTGCTTGACATATACTGCTTGTTGTGTTTTAATAGGTGTACGTGATAAAGTGTACAGTCAATAAATCCTATATCATTCTCACTTCTTGACCACAATGTCATATTCTGGTATTCAGCTGGCAATGTAACTGCAGAAATAGTACAGTCGATAGGGTAGGTTAGATCTATGTGACGACATGGTGTAGTTATATCATAACCTATGTCTGAGTTATGTGACAAAATCACTGTTTGACCTTCACTTGTGTGAGCAGTTATCATGTTGTTGAACAGTGTGAGAGAAACAAAAGTGTGGCTCCCAGATATGGGATTACCTGTTAGTGGCGTCTGTACACGTTTTTTTTTTTTTTTTGGCACAGTGTGTGACATAGAGTACCGGACAAAAGGATGTTGAGTTCATTCTCTGCTGAGGGTCCAGCTGACACAGAGGATGTTCCTTCTCCATCATGTCGGTACATAGGGCAGAGAAAACATAAGCTGTTATCAGTGTCAGCAAACATTTCACCCTTTATGTTAAATGAAATACACAAATTCATTTTTGCTTTGGGTGTCTGCGGCTGCTGGAAAACTGAGCTAAATTTGCACCTCTAGCTTGTCCAACAGTGCATAAAGCGTTTTATGAATACTAGGATAGATTCATCAGGCTTCTGTTTACACATAGTTACTGCATTTAAGTCAATTTTGTCTCTGGACATTGTTAGCAGGAATTTCTTTAGATTCTTAAAGAAATCGGCGACTTTGTCATTATTTACCCTCCTTTTGTCCATAGCGGTAACATTTGATGCATCACGTCGCGGCATTCTATCATATATTTTCTACAGGACTTTTTAAGCAGACTACTTTTCTTATCACAAATGATATTCAACATTTCTACTGACCTGTTTTCTGGCGATAATCGTTCGGGATAAGGCTCCGAAAAGAAATTAGAATGCATTGAACTTCTTAAGTTGTAAACAAAGTCAGTCACATAAGCACTCCCGCATGTTCTGGATACGTGATCATGGACGTCTTCACCGATTCGCGGACGTAGGTTACACGTAACCGGAAATGGGAGTTATACTGAGCCGTTATTTGAGACTTTATTTTGTATTTTATTAATTTTTGGTTTTACAGGTACTTTAGATTTTTATCGGACCTGTCTGTGGTCTTTGAATAATTCTGACTCATGTTCAGTGATTTCCAGAGGGGTTTACACGCTAGGAGGATTTAGGTTAGTATTTTCGCTGCGGCACAGCTGAGGTCACTTTAAATTTATTGCTAGCAATTTTTTGTTTGTGTGAGCAACTCTCACTTAGCGAGCAACTTCTCGCTTAACGAGCAACTTCTCGTAAAACAACAGGCAACTTCCTGTGTCTTTCTGCTTTTAATTTACTGCTTTTAACCCTTGTATGGTAATCGGGTCTGTGAGACCCGTTTTCAGTTTTCTTTCGTTTTTTTTTTTTTTTTTTTTTTTTAACAAAATTAAATTTAATTATTTACTAGCTTTCTGTGAGTGAGCAACTTCTCACTTCTTAACGTACGTTTCAAGATAACAGACAACTCCCTGTGTCACTCTTTGGTGAGCAACTTCTCTCTTAACGAGAAGTATTTAAGACAACAGGCAACTTTCTGTGTCACTTTTCTAAGTGAGCAACTTCTCACTTTTTAACGTACGTTTAATTAAACAATTAATTATTATTATTTTTTTAAACAAAATTAAAATATTCAAGACAACAGGCAACTTCCTGTGTCCACCAACACCACACAAGGGTTAATTTACTTTATTCGGGGACTGAGGAAGTCGTCAGTGTATCTCTCTGGATCACTAAGTGAAACTTCGTCAGCATATCCCGTTTCTTTATGGATCAATCACTGAGAGAGGTATAATAGGTCTTTATATAAATATGAAAGACGCATATTTACCTTCTGTCAGGGATCCCACTTCTGACACCAAAATTGAAGGAAATTGCCTTCCCGGGTTTCCTCCGTGGCGTGAGCGATAAGCAGAGTTCTGTCCTTTCCTTCTAAGATTCCTAATTATTTAAAGTAACACTCAGGTATGCCATTCAGCTGGGTTAGTTACGACGTCGGGAGCAGCTTGGGAGAACAAGGAAACACAGACTGCTTCAGGTTGTCTTCCCAAATCGACTCAAAGGTTTATTTAGTACATAACAGCTTATATAGAGGAAAAAAAGGTTCGTGTGTCAGCTTTCCCAGTTCAAACCGGTACAGACCAAATAAGGAAACGTCTTCCTGCCTTGTGAGCAAAGAAGTATCCTGTGTGTAGTTTATCAGCTCAGCTACAATTTATGATCATCCCAACAAAATACACTCCTAGACATAGAATACAGAGTTCTTTCATCAGTGAATTCTGAAACAAACCACCTAGCCTTTAACGAGCCTTTTTCTAAGAGATAAGGAAGGGAGGATGGGAGTAGGGAAGTGGTCTCATCTCTGTGGTGTTTTCGACCTTGAGGTACCAGCTTGTGAGTCCTACACATTAATTCTTGGGTCACAGAGAAAGAGAAAAACAACTAGTAGATGAGCCTTATTGAGTAACAGTTTTCCTGTATAAAACAATATCCTGTAAATGCTTACCGTGGTATCAAAATACCTAACAGCCGCCGACCACGGCTGATAGTTCTATAGTGTTCATGACCGTTTTTGTCTCAATAGTAGTCCAAGAGCACCTGTCTCATGTTAGATATTTCAATGACTGAATCAAATACAGAATAACACAAGAGGTTCACTGTACGGGGTAGTGGATTTCTGAAACGGGTTTCCAATCTCACGTTCCCAGTTTTAATTAACGACACATTCCCTGAATGTCCTTCGTCAGCTTCCAGATTGAAACAGAATAAAGTGTAGCCGTTACCAAAGTCGTCACGTGTTATGGCCAACGATCTGTCCTTTAAATGTCTTCCTGTGGTTTGTATCAGCTGGTAAAATTCTCTGATATAGTGTTTTCTCTGGAAATTTGGCTGGAATGGTTTAGCAGGATAAGCCTGACTATCAGCATATAAAGACATAAATTCTATATCGCAGTTTTCAAAATGAAATGGATTACGCTGGTAGGAGCCTGTGTATGCTTCATTGTCTATGAATGCAATGATGACAAATTTAGGTATCCTACCCATAAATAAATTGTCATTTGTTGATATTCTAGCCCCTGCAGGTATGGAGAAGGTCTTTAAAGATACTCTGTCTACCGTGTATTTTGCGTTTGCATGGTGCAATGCCTTGCTGTGTGCAAGTCTGACGCTAGGTGATACACTAACTTTCTTGACAAAGAGACTGGCTGAGACAATTTTAACTCTGTATGCATTGGCATCCGCTGTCATGAGAGCAAATTCGTCTTTAGAGCGCACAAATTTCAGCGACAGGTCGATTCCATTAAGTAACAGTTTTTCTTGAAAAAACAGGTCTGCATGTACTGGTGCAATCAATTCAACAATACTACTATTTGCTGTGTAGCCACCTCTGGTCATCAGACCCTGGTTCTCTCCTTCTATAGATGTGTCATTCATGTGTGATGCTGTATCCTTACAGAATAACCCGGTGCTGAACTGTGTGTCTAAAGTGTCCTTATTATAATTGATAAGACATTCTATCACACCTCTGTATGGATATGTATTGGATGATTGACTAATGAGCCGGTCTCCCAAATTAATATCGACTTGACTAAATATGCTGCATCCAGGATAATTAATAAATCCTACATTAGCGTCCCTAGCCAGGTTTGAGCCATCAGCGTTTGTGATTCTCACCCGTGTGTAGATATATGAGTCATTTAGATCCAGGTAATCTTCACCCGACGATGAGATGTAAAACTCGATCGGCCCTCCATCAGTGATTGCAGATACAGGTGGGATTTCAATAAATGTACTTTTCTCAATGCTAGTCTGTGTGTATGGGACAGTAAAAAGATCGAGCTCTGTTTTTACACATTCTCCAGAATGACTGTGTAACAGTGCCATTTAGAATATGTCAAGCGCTGCAGTTTTTGAACGAGTGGTTCTGGGTCTCTTCACTCTGCGTGACGGTGTCCGTTTGGTGGCTCTCCTGCTAGGTTTTGTGGTTTTACGCTTTTTAGACAACGGCTGCCCTGGGGGTGGGGTCTTAGATGGTTTGGGCGTATACACATACAAGCCGTTACCGTCCTGCTTAGTGGTTGAGGGTCTGGTTATGTTGGTTATGACATCAGACACTATGCCCGATGCGGCTGTTTTTAGGTGTGGTTTGACTATGCTGACTCCTTTTTTAAACAGCGGTACTGCAAATCTAAACAAGCTACGGAACAACCCACCCAGACCTGTCCCATATTGTGTACTGGTCCCAACATACCCTCCGAGCTCTCCACCAGCCTGTGATAAGTAGTATTTTACATATTTTGAGTCATCAGAGTTGTAGACGGCCATCCTTTTTTTTTCAAAAATGCTGTGTTATCGGTCGGAAGTGTAACTTGACAAACACTTTGCCGTATAAAAAGGGTATGTGTTGATTTCGATCGTCTTTCAAATCAATTTCTATGTCGTCGATTAATGTCTTTGACACAGGTGTGTAGTGTGGGCTGTCAAATTGTAGAATAGGCAACCGGCGGTCATCGTCTGTAATATTTATAGCTCTTAATAGCCTCGCGTGGGCGTCACCCACAAGCTGGTAATCAACGATATCTGCATAAATAAAGATGTTATATTTTCCCCCGTATATGTCTGCGGGGTGCGGGGCATATGTGTTTTTATAATGAAGTGCAAACGGTTCTCCTGTTTTGAATCCTAGGATTTCCGCCAGTCTCCCTCTAAATGTGAGAATAGTCCCCCTAGGCCCCATAACACAGGCATGGTTACTAACGGCGTTGTACTGCATTTTAATGTCTCCAGTGGCTTGGTGCTGTTGACATTTAAAATTAAATTCTTTTATTATCTGTTCCACAGATGCATAATGGCCCACAGACAGTTCGATCATGGTTATGGCTATGGTTCCGTCTTTGACGGGGTCATGAATTTCCACTTCCGAATCTGATTGTGGAAAAGTCCGCCATATGCGTGGGTACTGTATCTCTATAACAGCGACCTCATATGGCTGATCCAAAACAATAGGTTTTGCTAGCTTTGTTCTAAAATTAGATATCTTATTACCCGGGTAAACATGTGATGAAGCATTCGAGAAGAGGCTTACATAGAAGCCTGCATTGTTGTTCTTTTTATTCATGCTTTCTCAGTCTATGCTCAGTGTTGAATGAATGTGTGTAGAGCTGCGTCATCTGAGTTAATTACGCCTCAACGATGTCTTTTTCTGGAATCCACGAATTAAAGCTGTTGGGCCATCCTAGCCATTTCACTAGCACCTGCTTTTTCCGACCCACTTTTTTTCTAGCCAATATGTTTTCAATTTTAAATGTTTTGTTTTCATCAACAACCACACGTTGTATCTCAGGCTCATAAAATGACCCTTTCAATACCTCTCCTGCTAGATCCACTAGTCTGTACACTGGGGGCTGTCTCCCTATACGTTCCTTGACTGTGAAAATCTCATCGGTGTAGGTCTGCTCGTATCCTTTTCGAAACTTTCCTCTCAGTTTTGATATTCGTACAGTGTCACCGATATTAAATTTAAAGCGCAGTTCCCTCTGAGGCCTCGTTTTGTACAGCGCGTTGAAGACCGACTTCTCATTATCCTTATTCACCTCTGCCGGAGCCATTTGGATAGATCTGTGATAAGCATTGTTATATGCTTGTGTGAGATCTGGTATGATATCTACATATCTCCGGGAGTTGGCTGATGTTAAGTACTTCCACATTCTACCCTTGAAGCTACGATTGAATCTCTCGACAATACTGCATTTAACCTCGCTAGCTGTTGAGAAATGCTTGATATTATATCGCTTCATTAGCTGTTTAAAGGTTGCATTATAAAACTCTTTGCCTTCATCTGTTTGTAGTTTCACAGGGATCCTACCCTCACTAAGTATATCTTCAAAAGCAGCTGATACAACAGACCCTGTCTTGTTTGTTAGGCATCTAACCCATGCGTATTTTGAGAATACATCTATACATGTTAGCAGATATCTCACATTATCATTATCTGTCACATATTCACACATGTCAACCAGATCGGCTTGAAACTGTTTGTCGACCCCTGTCACCAATACTCTATTTCTGGGGAAATGGATCCTCGCAGGTTTATGGAGTGTGTAGGTGTCGTCTTGTTCTAAATAATGTTTGACCTGAGATAGTGGAGGTGTTACACCTGATGCCTCCCCTGCCGCTATACGTAGCTTATTTAAACTGGCTAACCCCGCAGGATGGGCTGGATCGTGATATATTTTATGCAATGTGCTTTCCATGATTTACAAACCACAAATGACTATGATGTTGATGTTAACAAGTCTTTTTATTTAATTTTCACAAAGACACAATCACAGACAATGGATACTTGGACACCCCACATTAAACCAGATGTAACCCAGCCCAGTAGTTTCCAATCATGCGGAGCATGGCTGGTTTAACACGGCGGGCGCAAGTACTTGCATCTAGCAGGTGCCCAATGTTGTCATTAATGGCGCATACTATATATCGCTCTGATCTCAGTTCACACATGATGTGTTCTGCAACTCTGCGGATTTGTGTTCCAGACCCATCTGCAGTGGATGAGCGTACAAACAGCCGGATGGCAGGGATGAATCGGTCAGTCTGGAGCCTTATCATCACATCATCATAGTAGGTGTCGAAGAAATACTCAGACAATTCCTGCAAGCAGCTGTGTTGCACCTGACTGGGGTGGCCTGTTTGGCATCCGTAACATGTCTCTTGTATAAACTCATTCAAAGCCAACATTAACAGGTGGAGAGTTGCGAGTTTGATGTCGATTACAGTTTCATCCCACAGGTCTGATATGAGGGGGTCCTGCGAGCATTGTGGTGAGGGTGGTGGAGTCTGGAGGGTCGGGATTAGCAGCTCTGTTGATGGTGACTCCAACAGGTCCCACGAGGGCGTGTCATTCTCTGTAAAATGAAAACCACAAGCTCTTAATTTGTCACATAGATACACACTCAACCCCACACACCCGCACATTAAACCTACCAGTTTATTGTTTAGCTGTCGGAAGGTCTTATGATTTTAGGTTTACACAGGGTACCAGGCAAACCAGTCTTCGGACAACTCGCCAGATCGTCAAAAACAAGGCGCTTTCTAATACTCTCGTACGCAGTGTTGAGTCTGTCCCTCTTGATCGCGTCATCAATCTGGCTAAACAGACGCGACAAACCTCTCCAGTCGCACCACTGTATAAAAAACAAGTCCTTAAACCATCTTGTGCGCTCTTCGAGGTTTAGAGGGTATGGATTTAACCTCCAGTTTTCAAGCCCTCTGGAAGCAATAAGACTATCCCTGTCATCACATACACTGAGAAAAATAAAGTCGTCGGGGTTGCGATTGAAACGATCAGCCTCAACCCTGTAAAGCTCAGGGCCTGATGCACTGTTCCACTGGGAAACATACAGCAGCTCTGGGAAACCCACATTGTCCAGGTCCGCACACACTACGGTGCGGAAGAGCTTCCAGTTTTTAGTAGACATGACTTGGGCTTCCCCCCAAAACAATCCCTCACCACAATCTACACTAAGCACAACTGTCCCTTCGGTATATTTAATGGCATACACATACCCTTCGACGCCTCGATATTCTAACTTGAATACAGTTCCATCTGCGGCGTTTCCACAGCGTTGCTTTTTACGTTGAGGACCCCGACTGCATACTCCTGAAGACATACCTAGAGTGCCTGTGGCATGGGCGATGTCCTGGCTGGGTGTCATTCCGAGCTCCATAGGTCGATGCGTCGGGGATCCTTAGCGAGCGCGATGTGTCGGTGCTCTAGGTCGATGCGTCGGGTATCCTTAGCGCAATGTGTCGGTGCTCTAGGTCGATGCGTCGGGGATCCTTAGCGCAATGTGTCGGTGCTCTAGGTCGATGCGTCGGGGATCCTTAGCGCAATGTGTCGGTGCTCTAGGTCGATGCGTCGGGGATCCTTAGCGCGATGTGTCGGTGCTCTAGGTCGATGCGTCGGGGATCCTTAGCGCGATGTGTCGGTGCTCCTCAGACCGTGGCGGTGATGCTCTTAGAATGTGAAAGGATCACTTTTATACCCATACAACCTAGCACATCCCACTAGGAGGAGTCGTTCCCGCCCAGAGGGTAAGAACACCTGAACGCGCATGCGCACACACACACGAAACTGGTCAAACCGGTTGTCAAACCGGTTTGGTTGGCCGCCATCTTGGACTAGTGCCATCGTATTACTGAACGCGCATGCGCACACGCACGAAACCGGTCAAACCGGTTCTCAAACCGGTTTGGTTGGCCGCCATCTTGGATAGGTGCCATCGTATTACTACTAGCAGAATATCAAGACTGCATTCAACAGAGGTGGGACCAAGTCATTGTTTTGCAAGTCTCAAGTAAGTCTCAAGTCTTTATCCTCAAGTCTCAAGTCAAGTCTCAAGTAATGTCAGGCAAGTCAGAGTCGAGTCTCAAGTCACTGGTGTAAAAGTCCGAGTCAAGTCACAAGTCTGAAACTTTGAATTTCAAGTCCTTTCGAGTCTTTAAAAAAAAAAAAAAAAACGAAAAAATAATGTTGCAGTTATATGCTAAATGTAAATATTAGACCATGTAATTTTAAAATCTGTGTTTTTCTCAACACATGACAAAATAGTGAACTTAGAAAATATACACAAATTGTGAAATTGCACCTCTTTAAAATGCAGCTCAATTAAACCTAGCTCCAAGAATAATTTTCACCGACAGTTCTGAGATAAGCTGCATGTTATTCTTGGATGCGGTTGTAGGACCAGCTTTAAAATCGCATGACAAAAATATCATACACATTAAAAAAAACTGTATCACCAACGTAGCCTGGACAACATTTGCTAGTTAGATGAAGTCAGCTATCTCATCTTAGCATATTTATATGCATATTTATAATCATACGGTTCTTGGAGTGAGCGCATACGATCATGAAGTTTAGTAACTTCAGGTCACTGCAACAAGCCCAGGTACAGTTTACCGACGGATGGGTAGTAGTAGTAGTGGGTAGTAGTGGGATGGGTAGTAGTGGAAATAATTTCTGGTAGCATCACAGAAATGTAGCAGTGACAATAATACTGTATGCTGTAATCGTACTGGGCAATTAGTGATACAAAAAACCTGTTTTATCCTGTGAATAAAAGTATATGTTTTTGTCAATGTACCATAATAACAGAAGCGAAACGCAATATTGTGTCAGGACAATTCACTATTTATGCACAATAAATAAAGGAGCATAGCGCGACAATTTCTGTTCAGCGCCAGACTTGCTTGTAACCTATATCACCAATTATGTTAAGAAAAATGACGCATTAACTACAACAGCAGACTGACCTTTGTGTAAATGCTTGGAGCAGACTAACCTGTGAGCTGGAGTGTTCTGGGACGTTATATTTGGTCTTTGAATGGCTGCAATCCAGTCGCCTCTTTGTTACTTCGGAAACATGGCTCGAACAATTTCTCTTCAACGACGTAATCCGATAACAACCGATCTCTTTACTCGTCGGCTTCCCGTGGCTGTCATTCGACCGGCTATTGCAGTTAATAATACAACAGCTTCTTGACATTTTTGTGTTTCTTTTTATCGCTGTATAACTGATTTTAATTGAAAGCCTGCATGCGCTAGTACCGCTTGCCACGAGTTCCCAGAATCCTTTGCGGTTCTACCCGTGAATGACGTCACATTTTCAATCTCTATATAATATGCATGTTAAATTTTATATTTGGGGTAAAATATCAAGTCTTTTCAAGTAAACCGGTTCAAGTCCAATTCAAGTCCCAAGTCATTGGTGTAAAAGTCCAAGTCAAGTCACAAGTCTTAGAACATTTTTTCAAGTCAAGTCTAAAGTCATAAAATTAATGACTCGAGTCTGACTCGAGTCCAAGTCATGTGACTCGAGTCCACACCTCTGGCATTCAACCCTGGAAACATCCTTTTACAATATAAAGCAAAAAACTCTGATGACATAATTACCTGTCGGCTGACCAAGTCACAGCAATTTTTCTTATCGTTAATAGAAGGTAATTTGCCACACACTGTAATGCTTATGTTGATTTCTCTTTCTCTTTTTTTTAGTCATTTTCCCTCAGCAGTGCATTAACAATGCACCACACACAAACAAAACAATCTGTTCAATATGGTGTGCCATGTTTTCCCTTGTCATCAGAGTACCAAGTCCAAATAGCAAACAAGACCTCTCTGTTGTGTCTCATTAGTATTTCAGGTGGTCAGGTCATCAGACTGTGTTTGTGCTGTTTATCCACCAGACTTGTTTCATCAACATCTGGGACCTTTTAACAGAATCATGGCCATCTGGCTCATGGCTGATCACAAACAATAAGTACCTGTCTTTGGATTTTATAGGCCCTGCTGGAAGTGACAACATTGGTCAATTTTAATTGTATTGACTTGAAGTACACTGTTGACAGCAAAGCAAGGATCCACAAATAATCTGAAGACAAATCTCACTTTGTCTGGCAAGTGTTCTAGAAGCTGGATGCCAAAGGTATGAGTGTGCCAAAGGAAAAAAAAGTATTTAACACCTGTTACAGAATTAACATTGCAATGTTTGGTAAGAACAAACAAACTACGGTTGGGCTCATCTCTGATAGAGATGAGAAAGCATACAGGGTGGTGGTAGAGAACTTGTCCGGCTGATGTTCAGAAAATAACCTGAAGCTGAACATCCTTAAAACAAAAGAACGCATAATGGACTTCAGGAGGCTCCCTTCTCATTATAAATGGGCAACAGGTGGAATTTGTCTTCACCTTCAGGTTTCTGGGCACTCACATCTCTGCTGATCTCACCTGGACCCACAACACAAACGCCCTGGTACAGAAGGCTGAGCAGTGGCTTGACTTCCTCTGTGTCCTGAGGAAGAATAACCAGGAAGGTGCTGCTGGCATTCTACCATTCCTCGGTAGAGTCCGCGCTCTCCTACTGCCTCAGGTCAATCAGATCCCACACCTCAGGATGCACTACGAGCTTCTTCCCCCGGGCTATTCGGACTGTTAACAAACACTATCCCCTCACACTCCACTCCTGCCCACTCACCTCACTCTATACTCAGAACAACTCACTTTGCACTGTTTCCAAGCACTTCGCTCTCCATCGTGTGTCTTTCTCTTGTTTTATATATATTCCTCTAGTTTGTATTTCTTCCTCTAGACTGTATATGTCTCTTCTGTTTGATATTTATTCCTTGATGTCTTTACTATTTATATCTGTTTTACTCATGTACAGTTGGCGTGGAGCACCTATAATTTCATTGTACATGTATAATGACAATACTGGGCTGTTGTATTGTATTCTATTTTATTATCACAGGAAAAGTTGAAAATTAATTTAGGATAATTTGTGGTTTTAGTTATGCTAAAATAAACACAAAACTCACTCTGAAAGAGACTGAACAGGTCATTGCCCCCATTTTAAAACCAACGTCATTCTTGGCTCCAACAAAATAAGACATGCGCACCTCTTCTCCTCACTCCAGAGGCTTGTCTGATTTTGCTCGTCTTTCCCAAGTTTATTTCTTAGTAATAACACTTCCCACTTTGGACTGCTCAGTTCAGCTACAGTTTCCCCACTGCTCTCCACACCTGGTACTCCTTGGAGTCAAACACACTCTCCCCCGTGACCTGCTCATCCCTGCAATAATTATTCACTTTTATCTTTTTACAGTCCCCTGTTTATTTATTTAACAATCACAAGTAGCCTGGTCGGCCTCGTGTTACAGTAGCCATCATATCAAAGTTTGCGTAAACAATGTGTGTTTCTAGGCAACCCCTCATACTGTAAATGTTGAGTACAGCATTTATACTGGTTTCTTTTTATCCTGCACAGGCAAAAATTCACTATATGTTGAAATAACCCAATTTAGGAAAAGTCATGAAATATGAGATGATGGGGTTACATGATTTGTCAAGAGTTCAAATTAATTCCTTTGCCATTCTAGTGTTAAAGCATGATCTAAATCAACTCGCCCCGTGACAACTTTAAATTAATAATACATGAATAAAATCATTGGTCCATTAAATGTTAAAATTTTCATTCTGTGATTTTTTTTACACTAGATAAAAAAATTAATTTCTCTATAATATATAATAATCATTATAATGAAGTGGGAATTTAATAATACTAAATTCAATTTATATGCCAACATTAAAAAAAAACAAAGTTACAAAGTGCTCCACAAGTTAGGAAACAAAAAACAAATAACACTTAAGAGATAAAAGTGGAAAAATAATAGGTCTAGGTCCTTCTCCCACACAAATCTTATTCAGAATGCATCTTTTCCTGCACCTAATAGCCTTGTTGTCCTCCTGACAAGCTGGCACTGGGATTGATATGTCAGGAGTTGCAGAGAAGAGCTTAAGCAATGATTGCTGTTCAAGCCTCAGTGCTCCACTCAATAATATTCTTTTCACAGCTCCTGAGTACGCTCATTGTTTTCTTAAGCTTTTTCCAATGGCCTTGTAGTGATGCGGCACCTATTGTGCAGTTTCATCACCAAGAGAGGAACTGAAAGCAAATTAAGGACAGCAGTATCAGCATGAAAGATTATTCTGTATACAACTAAACCGAATACACCCCTTTGCAACATCGCTAAAATGTTAAATATTCCAGAAACTGTATTTTTAAGCCAAAGAATTGGGTATTTAATCTTATGTGTAATCACATGTGGTTACATGTATGATCACATTGGCTACACTGAAGATGCAGGTCCCACAGTACAACCTCGTAAAGATACGTGAGTCCAGCCTCTCTGACGTTCCATTGTTTGTAGTAATGGCTACCCCTGAAATCCCATTGGTTAATTGCTCACTACCAACACAAGTTCAGTCATTGCAGCACTGCACTCACTGACAACTACTCCAATTACCAAGAGGTCAAAGTGTGACTCTATAAGACGAATGTTTGTTCTTGCCCTAAATCTGCATCATCTAATGGCCAGCATGGGGAAGTCAAAAACACTCTTCTAGTTAAGTAGAAGATCTGTGAACTTAAATACAACATGTATTTCATTTGCTTGTCATGTGATTCCGTTCATGTGATTGGCTGGCTCTAAGTTAACAGGAGGGTCATGTGACACACACAAACCTGCCTACTCACTCACACAGGTGCAGTTGGCAGTTGTTATGTCTGTAAGCACAGGTTGATGACTTAACTCGAAATTTAATTACAAAAATGTTTTGTCTTTATTACCAGTTACTGACATACTTTTTTTAGACATTTTAACCTTCTACACTTTGTAGGCTTAATTAAAATAAAGAGGATTCTAATAAGTACATACAGGATTGCTGTGGAACTAAAACTGTTAAATATTTGTAGCAGGAATAATCCATGTAATACTGATGGGAACAGTTTTGAGGAGTATGCAGTTTTAGTGAAATATTTTCATATTTTGCAAAAACTACTTTTACTGAAGAGAAGAATCTAATTTTCATTCACCACAAAACACTAATTATACATAACTCAGAAAAAGGTTGCTGGCAATCTGTCTTATAATTACATATTTTCCATTACCTAAACGCCACTGAATGATAAAAGAATTCCTGAAGTTTAGTTATAGCTAATTTCATTTTATTTTCTGTGACCCCATCTGTCCGTCCCTACGAAAACAATTCCATAGGCACATCTGTTCTTTTGTTTCTTAATGTTTTGCAATCCTCCGTTTACTTGTGATGACAGATTGGATCCTCCTGGGCACGTATTATGCCCCTCTGTCATGGATCTGTGGAGAGATGTTCTGCCATTCTTCAGACATGATTGTTTTCAGCTGCTCATTATAGAAAGTTTTCAATTTTAAAACATCTTTCAATGGACTGAAGCCATGGTACACTTTTTTTTTAGAAGAGAAAGTATTATTGTGTGATTGCTTTAGTCTGTTTTTGATCATTTTCATGTTTTTTTGAAATATTCACGTGTCATGATGTGTGTGGAGTTTGGATCCAAAACCCAGACTCTGAAACAAATACATACACTAAAATGAGATGAGATGAGAGATGAGCGGAGATGGGCAGTAATGCGTTACTTGTAACGCGTTACTGTAATCTGATTATTTTTTTCAGGTAATGAGCAAAGTAAGGGATTACTATTGCAAAAACGGTAATTAGATTACCGTTACTTTCCTGTAGGAACGCTGCTTTACTGCGTTACTAAAACCGTGATTTTTTGCGAGAATGTCTCATGACAGTGACGTAAGCAAATGCGACGTTCGTGACAACAGCTCTGTGCAGATCAACAACGAACAATATATCGAGAACTCACGGTAGTGTGCTTCCCCGAGATGTCACCCAATTTCTGCCCAGAGATGTTATTCCGGGCTAGCCCTTCTGAGATGTATCCAGTCTGCAGTCAGAGATCTTATTCTGAGTATTCACAGCAGCCGTAAAACCACCTTTATTCAGGTGAGCTGGTACGTCGAGATGACAGAGGAAACCAGAATCAAACAAACCAAACAGGAATAGACAGAGAGATCACACTTACAGACAAGTGTGATCTGGCCCCCAAGGGCCAGCGGCTGAGACGAATCAGTTCTGGTGGGCGGCCACGTGGCCAGCGGTGGTGCTGGAGTCAATCTGGTCGGCAGCCAGGTGGCCAGCAGTGGCCACTTAGCAGGTCTGGAGGCCGGCCATGAGGAAGACGGTGGCGGCCACTTAGCAGGTCCGGAGGCTGGCCTTGTGGAAGCGTGGAAGAGAGGCAGGGCCAGCAGGTGCAGAAACCTCTGGCTGAGGAGAGAGAGAGCTCACAACAGCCTAAAGAAAAACAAACCAATAGATATCTATCTGATATCCTCATGTTGTTGTTGTTCCTGGATCAACATAATAACATTTGTCCAGGATCAACAGTGTATCTGACCAATCACATTGTTTTGATGTCATAGCTTTGGAAAAAAACCTGCTGATGTCCACTCAGGAAAAACTCCAAAAACACGGGGTGATTAAGGTCAGGGTTAGGGTTGGTGATTAGGCTGTGATTATATTTACAAAATAATGGCAGTCTACAGCATAGAGGTTGTTTTTTCCCCCGTGCCTATTTCGTGCATTTTATTCTTTTATGCCATTTTTTTTTTTCATTTTACAGTTCCAATTCTAGTTCATGTAAATTTGTTCTGCAGTGTGGCAACTTGGTCTGCATGCTTGTAAATCAGCCAGCTGCATAGCATTACACAATTCTGTTTTGCTTCACAAAGCAGAATTGTGTCTCGTACAACTTTGCTGCTGAGTGCTTGGAAAGATGACTAGTCAAATAAATTGGCCACATCAATGAATTACTGCCTTAAAGACTCACAGAAGGAGCTCCATGCTGCATGTGAGAAGGCCTTTTATTTGGGACAGATTGTTGCTCTTTTCCTGTTTAAAATAGTTATTATATTATATTCAGTTCCATCACAATTAGTGTGGCGTTGTTGTTATACCTACCTCTATCTACACTGTGTTGACAGTACAATATTCTGAAGTCAAACAGATGCATCAGGTAAAATGGTATGATGCGGATGAGTGGCTTCCTTCCTCCCTGACTGGCTTGACTGACGTTTTAGATTTCATTTGCTCCTGAATGACAGCTGGCTGCCTGATTGACTGCCTCAAACATTAACTAGGGGGATTCATTGATTGACATTTGACTGCTTAGTTTAACTGATGGATGGATATAGAAATAAACATGACTGTGGATATGTCTCACTTTTTCATACATATAATGTATTTGATAGTCACAAGCTTTGTGACAAATGTATGCAGGGATTTCATTTTCGATTTATTTCTTTACACTGGAAGGATTTCTCCTTACTTTTGTAATGTTGTTATGGCCCTATGAGCCTTTGTAAAGTTTTTGGATATTAGAAGGATATTGGAATACCTCTTTAAAAAGTACCTTTCTGCCTATTTTAAACTCTATATTTCTATTCTTGGACTCTATCAGAAGTATTTTTGAGTTACCGGTATTCAAAATTCAACTTCATCTGTCTTTACCATATATCAAATTTCGTTTGAACTGGTGTCTGTAAAAAGCAGTTTTAGCTCCTCTATCTACCCTTCTTCTCCATCTTTCTTCTTATTGGGTATCCCTAACGGCTGGGTGGGGCTGCTGTGTGACTTTGATGACAATATTATATATAACTTCTGTGATGATCCTTGTGACAGAGTACCAAAATAGAGAGAGTGGTGTTAGAAATATAGTTTTAGATTTTTCCTAATCACTGGTTTGTGTAACTAGTTTGTTACACAATATTGTAAAGCTAAAGGCAGCTGCTTGTGTTAGAAGGAACACACAAAATCACAGTGTCACTTAATAAGAAATAGTCCCTCAATCTGACAAGAGTCACCAGTGGGAGCAAATGATAACTCTAGTGCTGCATTCCAGACACCTTGGAACTCGGATGGCATTAAAAGTGAGGAAAAACTAAAAGTACTATATAAGAACCAGTCTATTTACCATTTCACATGGCATCCACCATGTTTCACCATCAGAGCTGGGAGTACTAAGTTAAAAGCTAATGCTAGCTAGCTTGGTTTAGCAAGTTGTAGCCTGACATTAATGAGAGAAATCTGTTTTTCTCATAACTGTGAAAATGTTGAATTTTGACTTTTTTTTTCATTAAAAAGTTTTCAAATACTCTTTTTTAATGCTATAAAGTTGGACATTTTAACAAGGTACCTAGGGACTGACTTGATTTTTGCAGTCCCCAAGAACAATTACAGTTTTACAGATTATTTTTTGTGTGTGTGTGTGTGTGTGTGTGTGTGTGGGGGGGGGGTCATGTTAGAAGCTATCCATATGTACGAGGTGGTGGTAAAATTTAAATCATTTTTTATTTTTAGGACTACATTCACAATGATAAAAAGAGTCACAGATGGCATGCCATGATGTTAACATTTGGACTAGAAATGTACAATGGAATCTATTCTTTTTTTGCTTTTGTGAAGAACACATGAATGCAGCACAATTCACTGTGACCTTCTGTGTATTGCTTGCATTTTCCAGTTAGAACCACCAGTGTCTGGCTCACCTTGGAGTGTACAAAGCAATCTTTCCAAACCAATCCAATTAATTCTTTTGTGTCTCAGTGAGAGAAATCAATGGTACAAAGGAACAGCATGCAATTCAAAGAATAATTTATTTAAATAAAGTCCTGTCTGCAGCTACAGCCCTTGTGAAAGAGGGGTGTGCAACTGCAGCACAGACTATGAGCTTGTAGTTTCAGACAGAGCCAAGTGATCACCTATTAACCTAATGTTAATAAGGCATCATTTAAATGTCTGCCAAGCATTCATCGTAGTTTATTGAATGATTTTTGGACTGGAGCTACACACATCTTCTTCTTTGCATTTGACTCTCAGGAAACTGAGAGATGTTTTCCTGTAAAAAAAAAAAAAAAACTGTGTCTCAGTTCAAAGCCTATTATGTTGGGTACAACAAAGCATTATTGTTCAGCAAAAGTACTTCACTTTTTAAAGAAAACACACATTTGAGGCAACAACCACACAAGAGCATTCTGAACTGCAGCATGGAGACACACACACAATGCACTGAAGCTTGGTATCAGTCAGATGACCACAACTCTGGGTCATTTAGATGCTGGGGTTTTTTTTGGTTTTGTTTTGTTTTTTTCATAGATGTGAAGCACACACACATACATGCACACAAACACCTGAACACACACAATCCCCCACAGAGCAGAATGTTTTGTCCTGCTCTGATGGTTTTACTCCGTGTGTGTGCATGCGCATGCGTGTGTGTGTGTTGGATAGAAGTTACTGTAGTGCAGCCAGATGCTGCTCTAAGAACTGACAAGCACATCCTAACCCCTGAGACACGTTAACACAGACACACACATAAACACCAGACAGCACGAGAGACTTCAAAAAATTGAAGAGGGAGAAAGGTTTATAAGAGGAAGCTGACAGCTGTCTCGTACACACACCAGTCTCACCTATCCCAAAGGAAAGTGCAATTTATACACCATTTCCTAACCCCCTCGAAGGGAAAGTATCATTTTCCACTGCATAATAAACAGGAGAGTGCAGGAGAGAAGGTAATAACATTTATTGAATAGAACTCCCATCGCCGCTGGATGAGCTTGGCTGTTTCAAGCACACACTCCCACACACACACAAACACACTAGTCTGGCTATATTTGTGGAGTACTGGGAAAGAACAATTTGAGTGTCCGGTGAATACAGCACGTTATATTTACACATGAACACATATGTTGCTTTCAGATGAACATATGATCTCAGCAAGAAAACCCAACAGCACTGAGTGCTGCATGCCACATACTGAGAGAAATCAGTAACCACATCAAATTGTAAATGTCACAGTGTAATTGATTTTTTTTGTGTGTATGTGGAGGGAGGGTGGGGGGGTTGATGCCAATCAAGATGAGTGAAATCATTGTTACTATGCTCAAGCTGCTTGTAAGGTAAGCTACTACAAACTGATGCATGGTTGATTCATTGTGTGGCTGAAATGAACTGACTGTGAAGGCGAATACCATTGCCATCATATGATTTTACACTATCAATATTAGTCAGTCTGAATCCTCTTAAGGTCTAACCCAAGACAGGATTAGTGCTATATCTGAAAAAAAAAAAGGCTTTTGATTACTTTAATTCGAGTCAATTTTATTTTATTTACATAGCACAGAATCCCAAAACAGTCCCCTCAGGGCACTTTGTATTGCAATTGTAATCCAGCAATAATTGAGAAATGCAAAATGTTGAATTTCTCACATATAGGCATAGAATTAGAGATTATTAATTGGGGTTAGGGTTTGAACTAAGGATACCTCAACCTCAAAGGAGTAAATGGTCATTAAAATTCAGCAACCTCTTAACGCCACTCTCCACTGCTAAGTTTTTGGTGCTTCTGATTTCATCTTCATTCAATGAATGTGGCAGTAGAACTGAGACTGATGGACCTGTAATTTGTTTGCAGGCATTTGGTCTTTAAGAATTGGAGAAATTAAATAAATAAATAAATAAAAACAAAAACCTTTTGTGATGAGCACTTCCTTCGTTGAATTTTGAGTGTTTTAATCAACTTTGTTACATCTGTGGTGTTCTCGGTCAAAAGTGCCATAGAAAATGAATGGGAATCCACCCCCCACTCTCCCTTTGGCCTCTGACCCCCTGATTTGGCCACTGTATGACAAAATGAAAGAACAACTTTTATGACCTACTGAACAACCCACTGAATGGCCACGGAACGACCCATTGACCCACCCACTGAACTGAATTTGGTGGTGAAAAATGTTTCTTATGTTAATTTAAGAGCTGTTAAAACTGACCGATCAATTCTGACTGGGAACACTAAAGTAAGGGGGAGTGGGGGTGAGCACAACCGGAGGAAGGAGATGAGAGTTGAAGCCGCGAGACTGAAGGCAGATGTAAATATCAAAAATCTTTGATTTTTAACTTAAGGCAAGAACAGAAAGCAGTGCACTGAGGCAGCAGGAAAACAATATCCCAACAGACAACCAGAAGGAAACAAAGGTACAGAGCCAAAAGCAAACACAATGGAACAATAGGAAACAGGAAGGAGATTAGCCGACCTGACAAAGACCCAATTCCAATCCAACTTTACGGTGTTCATGTAATGATTTACAATGAAAATTATGTTAATCATATGTGATGCAGCATGGAAAACCACAGATCTCAGCCAAAAACATCCAAGCAATGACCCAATTAAAAACAACTGACTTTTGCACTGTCCGGGGTTTTTTTTAAATTTTATTTCAAATTCCCTGTCTGCAATATCTCTCAAAGCCGTACCTGAAAATGTAGTTCCTGACACATAAGCTACAAATAAACAATTCACATCCAGAATAAATCTTGGCTATCAAGGGAAAGTGTAGCCATCAAGGGAAAGTGTAGACATACCCCCCTGGGAATGCGATCTCAGCAGTCAGCCAGTGAAATTTACCCCCTTAGTGATCCTTTCTGTTTTGAGCCTGCGGCAATAGATTGTAGATTGTGACTGATGAACAATTTCTTGTAAACCTAGTACAGTTATTATCAGAAATTTAGTCAAATGTAAATTGAAATTTTGGCCTAGTTAAATGCTTCAAATTAAAGTTTTAGATCTCTTCCTGTCCACGAACAACAACAAAACACCAATGGAGGGAATATGTTAGCTAGGTTGTTGAAAACCGGAGGTACTGTATGCATTTAAAGGTTAGATTAGAAAGACAGATAACAATCTCTGCAGCTCCAGTTTGAAAAATTGTTTCAGATCTGGCTGAAAATAAATGACTTGATCACTACAAACGAGTTGATGCCTTAATGTTAAGTCCCACAATTGAGTCAGTCTGCTCAAGCTGATATACGTGTGCATTCATAAACTGACAGATGAATATTAAAAAGCCACTTTTCTTTTTTATCCTCTTAAGCCCTTGGTTCATTTCCCCTGCCTCTGCTTCATTAAAATGAAGTGGTTAATGAAGTTTTTGTGGCCTTGTGCCACTTGAGAGCAGGTGGTTAGGGGGTGCTGAGCAACTTCACACTGGGTCAAGGACACAGGCCCCATGATTTAAATTGGAACCAGGAGGCGAAATGCCATAAGATGCCAGGAAACCAAGCCATCGCTTGGCAATGTAATGTAAATCAATAATAGCATTGGTGTAAGAAACAGGGGGAATCGTGAAAACACACTCAGCTATATTATTCCAATAGCCAAAAAACAGATTTTCCACAACTGTTCTTCCACTACACTTATCTTTGTGTATATATTAAAAAATGGAAGGTGCTGGAAACAGCATGGAACTGTGAAATGAGCAATATATATATATATATATATATATATATATATATATATATATATATATATATATATATATATATATATATATATATCTGCACAAAGGAGCTGTGATGCAAACACTATGAAGAGAAAGGCTTACATAACTCAAGCTACAGGGTGCCTTTCTGTTTTCCCAAAGAAAATTACTGTTTAACATGATGGAGAATGGCTGTACTTACTCTTGTTTACTTATTGCATTCTAACCAGCAAAATCAAAATCAGCATGTAGGGCATCAGCCAAAAGGTTTTTAGTCATTGTCATAGTCACCCTAAGAAAACACTATGGTTAAAGACCACAGCGTGACCAAAATGATTGAAACCGTGCACAGTGAACTTGTGATCTACTTTCCTTTAAAAATTGTTGCTTCAAAGAGGCAGATTTACAGCTACTTGCAATCAGTTGTCATCTTAAAAGTGGATTTGGTGCATAACGATGGTAATAAAAAAAGCTATTAGACGGAGTCAGTCTGCCAACTTGATCCCTTTGAATTGCAACCTGATAGCAGTCATATGCAATCTGTTTGCAAACACATGCAATAACCACAGGAATGTCAACCAGCTGATCAAGAAGAATTCAAGTTTAAAGCATTTTAGCATTGGCTTCATTTGTAGTCGGTACTCATCATCTCATCTGTATTAGCTAGTGCTGACTAGTCTACAGTTGTTGGGAGGTTTTTTTTTGCCAGGCATGCCCTTGGACAATATACAGTGTAATTGGAGTGCAGCTTACTTATATTTCAGCACACTAGCATACATACATGCTTTCACTCCTCATTCCACACAATAAAATAGCAAATATAAAAGTAAAATACACATAAAATACAGTAAAATACAGTTCTACTAAAAGGAATAAAGGGAAATTCAATTTGTCGGTAGATAACGGCAGTCATAGTGTGAGAAATATTGAATATCATACCAAGTTATGCTAGTGTTTTGTAGTATGAAGTAATGCTACATTTGACAGCATTGTGGGAACATTGTAGTGAATATTACACAGGAATTGTTGGGTGTGTGTGTGTGTCTTGGTCAAATAGTCCTTACACAGCCTGGAGGTGTGTTTGGGGTCATTGTCCTGTTGAAAAATAAATGATGGGCCAACTAACCGAGCAAACTGGATGAGATTACATGTCGCTGCAGGATGCTGTGGTAGCCATGCTGATTCAGTGTGCCTTCAATTTTGAATAAATCCCACCAGCAAAGCTCCCCCACACCATCACACCTTCTCCTCCATGCTTCATGGTGGGAGCCATCCATGCAGAAACCGTCCGTTCACCTTTTCTTCATCACACAAAGAC
Source organism: Diplotaxodon limnothrissa (assembly GCF_057381915.1). Lineage (NCBI taxonomy): Eukaryota > Metazoa > Chordata > Actinopteri > Cichliformes > Cichlidae > Diplotaxodon > Diplotaxodon limnothrissa. The sequence continues at coordinate 15,472,058 of NC_140597.1, read as the reverse complement.
ACGGCGGCTGGAACCAAAGATCTCATAGTTGGACTCATCAGACCAAAGCACAGATTTCCACTGGTCTAATGTCCATCCCTAGTGTTTCTTGGCGCAAACAAATCTCTTCTGTTTGTTGTTTTCCTTAGTCGTGGTTTCTTAGCAGCTATTTGACCATAAAGGCCTGATTCACGCAGTCTCCTCTGAACAGTTGATGTAGAGATGTGTCTGCAACTTGAACTCTGTGTTGCATTAATCTGGGCTCTAACCCGAGGTGCTGTTAACTTGTGATTTCTGAGGCTGGTGACTCGGATGAATTTATCTTCAGCAGCAGAGGTGACTCTTGGTATTCCTTTCCTGGGGTGGTCCTCATGTGAGACAGTTTTGTCGTAGCTCTTGACAGGGCTGGACTGGGACAAAAAATCGGCCCGGGCATTTTGACTAGAGACCGGCCCACCAAAAATGTGACGTCATTCAGGGGTAAAACCGCAAAGGATTCTGGGAACTTGTGGAAAGAGGTATTAGCGCATGCAGGCTTTCAATTGAACTCAGTTACACAGCGATAAAAAGAAACACAAAAAATGGCAAGAAGCTGTTGTATTATTAACTGCAATAGCCGGTGTTGTGCCAAAAAGTGATTGTCTGCCAAAAACTGATTTCCGGTATTTGCCAAAAACTGATTGCTCGTATTTAAATTGCTATAAGTAACTCGTTGGGCTATAATATGTGAAACATATGTCAAATGCATCCCTCATGGATGACATAAAGTCATCTCTCCATCTTCATCTCTCTCTGCTGCTCTTCTGTCTCCTCTGTCACAGACTTCTCCACTTTTGATGATAAATCAGCCTGGTGCAACATGTAAGGATTGGCACAATTTGTTAAGATTTTGAGGAGTTTGAGAAACTAACCTTAAGCATAAAATAAAATTTACTATCAGTAACTTCATAGCACCCGCCCAGCAGTGTATAAACTCCGTCATGCTAGCTAGTACGCAGTACCAGTTATTCTAAGCGACTGTAAAAAGTCAACACAACGAAAACAAACTACAACTAAACTTGGTTTATATCTGACACAGATAGACAGCAGGTCATAACTTCTTACCTGAAGTTCAGTTCCTCTGCCACTATGACCGGCGGCCGCCTCGGGTCTCTCCTCCTCTTGCCTCCCCTTTCCCTTATCCACCTGCTGGCCTCCACCACTTGCTGATGTTGCTAAATCTGTGGAAGCTATGCCATAGCTACCGCCAAACAATTCAGTTATTTTTACACATTTGGCAGCGTCTGCCTGAAGGGCTTGTTTCTTTTTGGCCCTAAATTTTTCTGCACCTCCTTTCCTTTTTTTGTTCTCCATTTTCTTTAGTTCATCTATAAGATTGCTAAACAAGGGGGAAGGTGCATCCGACCTCCTCGGCTGTAATTGGTCCAGCCCAGAGTCGATCATGACCAATTGGCCAATCCAACACCTTTCATTATTTATAGCCTTCCAAAAAAAATTTTTTAAAAAATGATCGGCCCATAAAAACAAAAAATCGCCAGCGGCCCACCCGATGACCATTCCAGCTATGGCTCTTGATGGTTTTTGAGACTGCACTTGAGAACACATTCAACGTTTTAGTGATTTTCTGGACTGACTGACCTTCAGTTCTTAAAGTAATGATGGGTTTTGGTTTCTCTTTACTTAGCTGAATAGTTTTTGCCTTAATATGAATTCTAAACAAATAGGGCTCCTGCTGTGTACCAACCTGACTTCTTTCACATTTTGCCCCATTAAGAAGGCAAGAATATCCACAAATGAACCCCGACAAGGCACACCTGTCAAGGGAAAACCACTGACGACATCATGAGGCTCACTGAGAGAAAGCCAAGGGTTTGCAGCACTGTCAACAAAGCCAAGGGCGTTTACTTTGCGGAATCTAAATTATAAAATATATTTAGATTTCTTATTAAATTTTTTCTTTGCTACATAATCATCTTCCATTTAGCTTCATATATTTGATGTCTTGAGTATGTATCTACAATGTTTAACAATGAAAAGATGTGTCCAAACATTTGACTGATTTTCTGTGTGTGTGTGTGTGTGTGTGTGTGTGTGTGTGTGTGTGTGTGTGTGTGTATGATTATATCCTACATCAATTGTTTCTGCAAGTTAAGATACAATCAAATGAATCAAACAAATGTTTGCAATAAATTTAATTTATACCTGGAAAATTACTGAAACGTTGAAAACTCTGTCTTATTTTGCACCTGATATGTGTGTGATAGTCACTGATATTTATGTTTATTTGTTTGGAATGCGCAGGGGAAATGTTATCAGAAGAGTGCACAATCATCATGGCTGGATGACTCAAAGCTGTAAGTGCATTGTCAAAAAATTTGGCTCTGTTCCTGTAACTCCTTATTCAGTGCTTCTGCTTAACCCAACACCTTTCTGCTCTGCAGTAAATCTGGGATTTTAATATTTTAGAGACCAGGGAGAATCTTTTTTTTTATTATTTCAGGTTTCACAACCCCCAGTTCTGAAGAAAAACATCTGTTTTCACACTGTCTCAGGTCTTATTTTATCTAACACAAAAAACCCCAGAATGATCTAATATATTAAAGTAAAAGTAAAAGCTACCTTCTATAAACAATGGTATTAATAAAAACTTAGAAGAGAAACATAAAAGCTCATTGCAAACGAATATGGTTGCAAATGCAATATCTTATATTCACATTTTTGTGTTTTAACTACAAGTCATACCTTAACAACATATTCATACAGCACTTTGTTCTATGCACAAGTACTTTAATTACCTCATATCTTGAATAGAATTGAAGATGATGGTGCATACGGTTGTATGCAGCAGCACAGTGCTCAGTGCACCTTTTTGTGTTCTTTATGCCTTTTCTTTGCATCTTCATGCAACACGTTCATCGATTTCACTTGTCAGGAACTGACAGACATTGGCCTGAACCTGGACTTTACTTGGGAGTGGACTGAAACTATCCCACCTGAGAGACTATGGGCCTTCCATGGGTTATTGTCGGAAACAGTAGGCAATTCAGACGGTGCAGGGAGAGGAAGCAAAAGCGGGAATGCAGAGCTGGGTATCGCGTCCAAGTGCGAAAACATCCATCTTCTTCAACAATTCCAGATCCCCCACAAACAACACAGAGGAGCTAAAATCTGGGATTTACTACAACCAGGAGTGTTATCTAGTGATTGTAACTGAATCCTGGCTCCAGCCAAACATCCCTGATCCTCAGTGGAGTTACCAAGCCGGACATTTCACCGTCAGGACTGCAATAAAGACTCTGGATGCTGGACCATGTGTACAGTAACATCAGAGGGCTTTCTCACCAACAACAACCCCCACCAGGTGTGGAGAGGCAGAACCCTTCAAGCCCCAATAGCAGCGTTTAACTCACAGAGGAGCTCAACACCTTCTTTGCTCGGTTTGAGGCCGCCCCTCCCCCCATACCACCTGTGCCCAGCTGGCAGGCTCGGTAGGCTGTTACCCTCTGTCTAAGGCTTCCTGGATCATTCCCATTCCCTACAAAACTGGTATAGGCAGCCTCAACAGACATGAGGGCTATAGGTCTGTAGTCCTGAAGTTTTCCAAGTGGCTAGTGTCTCAGCACATCAGAGAATTTCTACCAAAACTCTCTTGAGCCCCACCAGTTTGTTATAGAGCAAATTGGTCCACGTAGGATGCCATCACCATCACCCTTTGCAGAGTGCAGGAAGAGCGACCTGAGAATGCTCTTTGTTTACTACAGCTCAGCATTCAACATCATAACCCCACACATCTTCACCAACAAACTAGATCACCTACAGATCCCCAGTGACACCTGCTCCTAATCAAAGACTTCCTAACCAACCGGCCTCAATCAGTTCGACTCATCCTCAACTCCCCCCCTACAGTCACTCAGCACCGGATCTCCGTAGGGATGTAATTCTCTGTACACCTATGACTCCACAATAACCCACCTAACCAACATCATCGTCAAGTATGCTGATGACACCACTATGGTTGGGCTCATCTCTGATGAAGATAAGAAAGCATACAGGGTGGAGGTAGAGAACTTGTACCTTAAAACAAAAGAATTCATAATGGACTTCAGGAGGCACAGACAGGTCCACTCCTCTCTCATTATAAATGGACAACTGTTGAAATTTGTCTCCACCTTCAGGTTTCTGGGCACCCACATCTCCACTGATCTCACCTGGACCCACAACACAAACACCCTGGTAAAGATGGCGGCTGCACTTCCTCCATGTCCAGAGGAAGAAAAACCTGGACCGGAAGGTGCTGCTGGCTTTCTACCATTCCTCAGTGGAGAGGGTGCTCTCATACTGCCTGGGTGTTTGGTAAGCAGGGTCCACTATTGAGAACAGGAAGGCTGCACAGAGGGTAATTAACACTGCCCAAAAAAATCATTCACTGCCCTCTGCCACCCCTGGAGGCCATCACCAGGAAATCCCTTGTACCCCGCCCGCCACCTGTTTGACCTGCTGCCCTCTGGTTAGCACCTCAGGTCAATCAGATCCCACACCTCCAACAAAGGTGAAACAATATCCCCCCACACTCCACCCCTGCCCACTCTCTTCACTAACCTGAGCCATGGTCTCAGTACTGACATATGGACTCTATACTCAGAACAAGTCCTTTGGCGCTGCTTCCAAACACTTGGTTCGCCAATATGTGCCTTTCTCTTGTTTTGTATATATTCCTCTAGTTTGTATATATTTCTGTTGATTGTATATATTTCTCCTGTTTTTTCATTCCTGCTGTCTTACTATTTCTATTTTATTCCTGCATAGTTGGTGTGGGGCACCCATAATTTCAATGTATATGTACAGGGTGGGCCATTTATATGGATACACCGTAATAAAATGGGAATGGTTGGTGATATTAAAGTCCTGTTTGTGGCACATTAGTATATGTGAGGGGGCAAACTCCTCAAGATGGGTTGTGACCATGGTGGCCATTTAGAAGTCAGCCAACTTGGATACAACTTTTGTTTTTTCAAAAGGAAGAGGGCCATGTGACACATCAAACTTATTGGTAATGTCACAAGAAACACAATAGTGTGCTTGGTTTCAACGTAACTTTATTCTTTCATGAGTTTCTCTTTGTTCACAGCCATTGACATGTTCGAAGAGGTTAACACGTGAGGAGCGGATCGAAATTGTGTTGATATCTGGTGAACGCAGTAACCGGGTCATTGCAGCAGATTTCAATGCAAGACACCCTACGAGACCACCCATCTCCCATGCTACAGTTAGCAAACTGCTTGCTAAGTTTAGTGAAACTGGTTCAGTGTTGGATTTGCCAAATTGTGGATGCAAGAAAACTGTCACTAATGAAGAAACATCAGTGGCTGTCCTAGCTTCATTCAGCAAGAGCCCACAGCGTAGCACTCGCCGCATGTCACTGGAGAATGGCATTAGTCAAACATCCCCATATGGAAAAGAAATAGTAAAAACTTATATGTGATTACTCATGAAAGTGGCCACTTTCATGAGTAAATCATATAAGGCTTACATGTCAAAGGAGCTTGCAAAGAAAAGCGTCTGGACTTCTTTAAGTTACTTGAAGATGTTTCACCTCTCATCCGAGAAGCTTCTTCAGTTCTGAGGTCAAATGGTGGAGAGTCCCAGATATAAACCTAGTGGGAGGTTTATATCTGGGACTCTCCACCATTTGAAATTCAAACTCTGAACCTGCAGCTATTTTCCACTGAAAATCATCTAAATGACATCAGTGGTAACTACAGATAACAGAGAGATGGTCTACCAGATAGCAGAGATTCTGAAGCTATCATAGGCTCTATAACAGATCAGGAAACTGGGCATGCACTGGAGTTTTCTGGCGCAATGGATCTGAAACAGATTTAAACCAGATCAGGCTCTAAATCAGATACAGTCATTTCCCAGGTCATCCCATCTGGATCATAGTCTGTGCTGGATCTATCTATCTGATGTCTTCTAAGATGACTCTTTCACTGTCTCTTAACCTGGAAAGCTAATCTGGCAGTCATTTGCTCTTTGGTTGATTGCTTCACTTCTTTGTTATGTGTTGAACAAGCTGTGCTGTGCTTATTTAAAAACACTGTTAGAATAAAAATACAACAAAAACCTGTAGTTTCAGCTGTTCAAAGCAAACAGACATACATAGAAATGTGTGTCTTGGATGTGGTAATATTCTGGAGCCATATCTAATTAACACTTGAAGAAAAATTCAGCCGCTGGTAATCCAACAGTTGGCAGTGCAGACGATCACATGACCAGAATGAATTATGATCTCAAAGACTCGGTTTCCTCTGGTGTTTGTATATGGTATGAAGCTCATTCTGCCTGACATCAACACTGTTTTTGAAGTGTCAAGTATAGTGTGGATGTTTGTGGGATGATATTGTGGGCAGTGTCCACGTGACAGTAGATAAGTAGCTGAGGGATTAACAGATTAATATGGATAATATGACTAAGGGACAATATTTACTGTGTGCTGGAACATCCATCTCAAACACTGCTGGGTTATCTCTTTATATTTAGTGAGTAAACAGTTAAAAGCCTGTGTCTCTCTCCTCTAACACACACTCACTGAAATGACTGTGTTCATATTGTGTTAGCCTGGGCTTTACATTAATGGTCCTACATTACATTGACCCACACAAACCATATTTCTTCTTTAACATTCCATCCATTCCATTCGCTTCTGCTTATCCTTTTCAGGGTCGTGGGGGGCGCTGGAGCCTATCCCAGCTGTCATAGGGCACCCTGGACAGGTCGCCAGTCTGTCGCAGGGCTAACACATAGGGACAGACAACCATTCACACTCACTCGCACATTCACACCTAGTGGCAATTTGGATTATCCAATTAACCTATCCCCACAAGCTGCATGTCTTTGGATGGTGGGAGGAAGCCGGAGTACCCGGAGAGAACCCACGCAAACACGGGGAGAACATGCAAACTCCACACAGAAAGACCCCGGCCTGATGGTGGAATTGAACTCAGGACCTTCTTGCTGTGAGGCAACAGTGCTAACCACCGTGCCACCGTGCTGCCCTATAACATCTTTAACATTTAGAGGCTCTTAATTTATTTAAAGTCTTACATACTTTCTAAACTTTAGCTTAGAGAAACCTGATAGGAGCAGTTCACAGACTTCTGTGAAGTGGATTTTGAGGATCTTCCAGGAAAAAATGGGATAAACTGCCAAAATTAAAGTTTGCAAAGTCTGTAGAGACCTAACACATGTCCTTTGGCAAAGGCTTTTTTCAATATTGTGATACCTCCAGATGACACATAGTGTATACTTATAAAGCAACTGTATAAACTTCTTTACTGTAGTTCAGTACTTGTAGAATGTGCACAAGTAAATTAAGTACAACATAATGTTTGGTGAATGTAGTGATTGATCCATTAGCTTCAGCACTTAACAAATTAAGGGTTACAGAGGAAGTGGCGCACGTCCAGATTTGAGTTTAGTGTCGTGTTTTACTCAAAAGTTATACCAACTCTTCCCTGAAGCAAAAACTAAGTGCACTATTATTTCTCAATGCAAAATAGCAGGGTAACTAGCACTCAAATCAAATCAAATTCAGCTAATTGATCATCTGCAAGTGTAATCACCTTTATAAAATCAAACGTTTTGGGTAGTTTGCTGCTCTTTAGCATTCAGGTTTCTGTTTTACACAATGCCACAATCCCTCCAGCGGTGGATGCCTCAGCAAATTCACCCCAAGGTCAGATTGTGCAATATTCTAAGTAACAAAACGGGAAAAAAACTAAAACTAAGAGCTACATCTCAGACTTTATGGGTCTCAGGTAGCTTGTTATATGTTAAAGTTCATGATTGCAAAATAATGAACAAGTGTGGCTTGCCAGAAGAAACCTGAGTTTGTCTTCAAAGAATATAGCAGAACATCTCAGTTTTACAAAGCTGCAAACCACAAGACTTCTGATACAATGTACTTTGGACAGACGATGCCAACTTATACCAAAAGTTGAATCAAAAACAATAATTTCCACCCATTGGTGCTTAAGGTAGTTCTACAAGCTACTGAGTCATTGGACATGCTTAGGTTTTCACAGGACTGCATACTGGCATGTCAAAACATTGTGTTTCCCATAAATGTAAGTAATATGCTAATAAACTATTGTGAGATCTGCTGAGCTTTCACACACAAGAATTGGAGCAAAAACCTGATATCTTTACTTGTTCAGGTAAATTAAATCAACGGAACAAGTAAAACTGTATTATATCAACGTGGTTTTGTTGTTGTTTGTTCATTTGTTTTCTAATATTGAAGTTCTTTATTTTAAAAAAAATCTGGTAAACATCAGCTAGAGTATTGGGCCAACAAGGAACATTAGCTGGCTTAATGGCAGCAGAAAAAAAGCACTGGTGCATAGGCTCATCTGACCAACATTCTTGACACTGACAAAAGCCATTGACAATATAAAGACATAACTAGATGTACCCTCTGGTTCTGAAGAGCATACTCAACATATTAGTGCTTTAAACTTATATACTTTTAAAGGCCTTCCAGGAGCTCTTTAAGCTTTGAGTTTATTTAGTAGATTTTTCCCTTTCTAAGTGTTAGAATTATCCACCTTTCCTACTACCTTGTCAAGACAGTAGCCTTTAAGCATACCCTGCAGAATCCTGCACGCACTATTTCACAGTGACAGATCTGTTTCATAATGCCAAGATGGCGGCAGTGAAAGTGCTCTCCACAAGGCTTCAGGACTTCACAAATGAGTGGGTGATGTCATGGTAGCTATGTCCATGTTTCACGCTTTGTAGTTGTTTTGTTTTATTTTTAATTTCTGGATCAGTCTTGTTGACAATGGTACAGGCACATGCCAGTCTATAGCTCATTCTAACTGAACTAATAACCATGTAACCATTCACAGCTCACTTTCTATGGTATCATTGTTATACTATTTGTCAGTTGTTTGAAATAAAATCTGTGATCCGTCATCAGAGTGCCATAACGGAGAAACATAAGAGGAGAGAAAGGCAGATGTGATCCACTCCTTCGACTTGTCTCAGATGTCAGAGTCTTCTGAATTCAATAAGTACAGCTTAGCAGCTGTTCTCATTCTAGGGTAACAAAAATACCTCTTGTAAAGCTCTCCTTGACGTGCATTCGTACCTCTTCGTTGATAAAACAGCGAAGCTATGCTGCGACAAAATTTAATCTGAGCTGAAGACAGGGGTGTGTGGTGACTGGTTTTGTTATTCACCAAGAAAAAAAAAACGAAAAAAAACATTAACACAGTAACATGAGCCTTCTTTGGTCTATGGCAGAACGAGACAGATATTACCAGTTTCTGTGACACAGAGACAAAGGGTGGAGTATAAAGAGACCCAGGGAGATAAAACAATCAGGATAAACCAAAGGACTGAGCCAAAGAGCTGACAGCAGGCTCTTGTCCACAGAATATCCCAAAACAGCCCGGGGAAACTGCTAACTTTGCATCTGCACTGTGTGTGTGTGTGTGTGTGTGTGTGTGTGTGTGTGTGTGTGTGTGTGTGTGTGTGTGTGTGTGCGTGCGCACATTTTTGTATCTGTACTCCTGTTTGAGCATTGTGACAGTTCCCTGTTACATTTGGGATCTTGTTTAACAATGTGATTACTGTCTGTGTATGTATCACACACACACACACACACACACACACACACACACACACACACACACACACACACACACTCTGTACTTTTGATAGAAACTAATGCTAACACCGGCCCTCTCTCTCAGCACATCCTTTTAAATCGTAACCACCACTAATTCACTGGTGTCATGATATCCCAGTATTGATCATAATCAAGATATGTGAAAATTACTTTTTAAAAAATCACATCTGTGTAAAATTTGCATACGATAATACTGTAAATAATCCAGGGCCAGCACAGTTAAGGCTGCAGGTTTCCCTCTCTCCTTTACTGCATTCTTGGGTTATCTACACAGCAGCTTTTTCATTTTAAACAACAACCACAACAGGTCAGACTGAGTGAATTATAACTGAGAGACTTCAGGAAATGATTCTTCATTTAATCAGCGTTTTGTTGTCTTCTCCTGCTGTTGCTCCTTCCCTCTTCTCTTCTCTGTGAGCCGAGGCTAGCTCCTCAGTGAGCTCCACTCCTGTGTCCTGAGCTTTGGCTCACAGGTGTTTCTTTATTTCCATCACTTGATTCTGCTACTATATGTATCGGTGACATTTATTCATATTGCATCCATCCGTCTATCTGGGACTGGGTTGTGGGGGCACCAGCCTAATCAGAGAAACCCACACCTATCTTTTTCGAGCCACCTCCTCCAGCACATCCAGGGGAACACCTAGGCACTCCAAAACCATCTGAGAAACATAATTCCTCCGGAGCCTACCCTGAGGCCTCCTGCTGGTTGGAGATCGCTGGAAAACTTTGCCCAGAAGGCATACTAATCAGATGCTCGAACCACCTCTGCTAAACAGAAGTCTAAATCATGCCTGAGAGCAGATGTGTGGAGGGGAGTAGGGAGGGGAGCACGGTTGTTCTTGGGTATGTTTTGTGAGTGAGGACAGACGGGAGGTAGTTCATTTTAGTAATTTATATATATATTTGTTTATATTTAAACCACTTACGGTACTATTACTATTCTGTTTATTATGTCAATAAAAAGTAGTTGTATTGAAATATAACTAACTAACTAACTAACTAACTTTCTAACTGGGAGGAGTATTATCTTTGATGCAAGCAGGAAATAATAAAGCCATCAGTGACTTTATGTGCACACTATGTGTGGCTGTGCAAAGAACAACAAACATTTGTTGTCCTGTGTTGTACCAAACACAGTGTCCAATTATAGGAGTGAAAGAACATGTCAACCAGTGTGGCTCATGGATTGTTCTTTTTATTTCTCACTTTTTACTATTTTTAGACAACAGTGGAGCTGAAGGAAAACAAAAACATTATTTGTTTTTAAATATTACTAACAATAAAACCCATGGAGAAACAAACAGCGTTTAAAGAGCAATGGTCTTTGGTCTTTTTGGTCTTTTCAGTGCTTTTCTCTGCCCTGCGTCATTATGTTATTGAAGTTGTTATAGAATTCTGGAAAATCAAATCAAATCAATCAAATCAATCGAAGTCCGTTTTTCTATACTCTCCTACATGTAGTGTTAAAATTGTCTTTAGGTAGAATGGTGAATAATTAAAAAGGTGGGCTTGTATAGGAAAGGAGTGACAGAGGACCTCATCCCAAAGGTGAAGAAGGCTGAAAAAATCAAATATTACAAAAAAAAAGTAGCATGAGAATCAAAGTCAATACTTTCCATTGTCTTTAACGCTCCTGTTCACTTCACTGGAAAGAAGCTTTTTCTATTCTGGCTTTGTTATTCACCACAGGGCCAGGCTAAAGGACCAGGAACAGCATAAACAAACTATTTCTGTATTTATTGTGCTATCATCTTTTCTCTCATCTTTGGGTACAGTGAAATCCACTTCTTGAACAGTTGTTCTTGTGGTGTATCCAGTGATGGTACACAGCTAAAACATGTGGACGGAGGAAAGCAAAGATCTGTGCAGGCTTTGCATCGGTTCAACACGCAACCATGCCACTCACTGAAGACCATGGGCTAGTGAAGCTGAAATGAGGGAAGATGGTGGAAGAGAAAGAAACTGAGTTCAGAAGGTGAAAGCAGTTGATGAAATGCCAACTGATACAGCAATTAAGACAAACGGCTGTAAACAGCCACGGCGAGACAGATCGTGACACCACTTGCACAACTGATCAAAACTAATCTGTCTCACCTTCTGACAATCACATTACATTAATCACACATTCAGCCAATCAGAACAGATAATGGCACGTCTCCATCATCTAAACTATACTGAAATGACCAAGATGGCCCTGCTGTGTGTTGACTCAAGAGTCTGTCTGAGTACCTGTATCCTTTAGGAAGACTTTAGGAAGACTTTAGGAAGACTTAATAAATATTAACTAACTAATATGACTAATATTTATTTTATTTTTGCTATCTGCTTATATATTTGGGTTATTTTCATATAAAGCCAATAGTTCTATAAAAAGGACAATGTTTATCTCAGTGTTGAAAGCTATCAGGATAAAAATAGCATCAAACTAACAAAAAGCATCCAAAAAGAGCTATTTATGGGTTTTTTAAAAGGTTTTTAATGAACAAAAGGGACATTTTGACCAGAAGCTTGCATGAAATTGTTGTAAAATTAAGTTAAAGCAAGAAAAAGCTGCTTAGATATGTAAAAATATCAACTAAATATTGGATTTTCAATAACCTGAGACTAAAAGATGTTGAGTTGAAGTTCTGTGTTTCATACTGCCGCAGTCAACCTGTGGATTTACAGCTAGGTCCTTAAGTACTTTGCCTCTAGTATTTTTTCTGTACACCACCAACATGGATTTTAATCAAATAATCAAGATGTGATTAAAGTACAGACTTACAGTTTAAAACTTTCTAAATTCAGAAAAAGTATTACATTAACCATAGGAATTGCCATAACCATAGCTATTTTTATACATTTTTAAGAGGCTCAAAATTAACTGGACGATAGACTGACAGGTCGTTGCGTATCTGGCAAAACCTGTTCACTCATTATTGCATGACAGGTTAAGCAGATAAAAAATCTGCAGTTGATCCCATGTGCTGACATTTAGATTCCACGTGTTGGCATTACTAAGTTACCAAGAATCTTAGTAATTTTATCTCTGTGAATCCTCAACCATGAAACAATTGCTAGAAACTTTGTTAAACTGGAGTGTTTATTGAACCTTCTGGAAAACATTTAAAATAAAAAAAACATATTATGAATTTGCATACATGAGTTTTTAATTTTCATAATATTTGCCACATGAAGACTTTTTGTACGATCTATTGCTTAAAAATGAATTTATTTAGAGGTTTAGGAGAAAAAAAGGTCTTAACAACTCACAAAAATGAGGCAAAATTTAAATTGCTTTCATACATTAATATCACACATAATAATAATAATAATAATAATAATAATAATAATAAACATAAATCATTTTACTAAAATTATATGAGACTAAGCTGTATAAACTAGAAGCTAATAAAACACTGCTTAGTGCTTTGTAGTGTAGAACGATTTATACAGTTTTGTAATAAATCAGAGTAATATGTGAGAAAATTAACACAAAGCCCATTTCAAACATTGGATACCAAACATGCTGGATTCATCAGTTTGTTAAGTCGACACAAGCTCTCAGGTTATTATTTAGGAGGGTTCATGCTACCGTATGTGACACAGTGAATGAGGTCGGATTTTCTGAGAGTTTTATATAACTTGCTAGTTATCTTTTAATAGGTTCTTTAATAATGCCACATCCTACATGTTGATGATGAGAAGCCATCAATACAAAATGGAAATTAACTGAACAGATTAACTCTCATTATAGCTGGCAGATGCTCCAAGTATGTAATAAAGAGAAATAAAATTGTTTCTCTTAATGTTTTGTCAAAGCTATTACTCTCTAATAGATGTCAAACTGTAGACCAAACTGAATAAAAACAAACAAACTATTAGACAAACTAAACATTTGCATTAAATTAGTTGGGTGGTTTTCAGCAGAAACCTGTGATGAAAGGAAACCTCAACTGTCTCCTTTTGAGCCATTTGAGGTGGTTCGGGCATATAGGATGCCTTCTGGGCAGATCCTGAGAGAGGTGTTCCGGGCATGTCCCACCGGGAGGAGGCCCTGGGGCAGACCCACAACACGTTGGAGAGATTACATCTCTTAGCTGGCCTGGGAACACCTCGGGGTTCCCCTGGATAAGCTGGAGGAGGTAGCTGTGGAGTGGGAGGCCTGTGCTTCTCTGTTTAGGCTGCTGCCCCCTCTACCCAGCCCTGGATAAGCAGAAAAACATGGATGGATGGATGACACTGGAGATATAACAACTGTTAATGTACCAGGTCATCAATCTCATGTTGTGTTGAAATAACAATGTCATGTTAATAAGCTCTGAACAAGTAACAATACCATGACTTTTCATAGGAAAGCGACGAGTGCGGTATTTGTATACCTGTGCTGTCAGATTTACAGTAGAATAGAATAGAATAGAATTCAACTTTATTGTCATTGCACATGCACAGGTACAGGGCAACGAAATGCAGTTTGCATCCATCCAGAAGTGCTTTAGTATGTAGATATATTACAATATCTATTAGCAATAATATAGATATGTAAGTATATTACAGAAATGGGTCTATTATGGTATGTTATAATGTACACGGTATGAAGTATGTTGTGAATATTCTATAACTATAAGTATGTACAGGCTGTAGTGAGTACAAGCTATGTACAGGATATGAACAGGATATAAATATGAAAAACTATACAGAATATGAAATAAAAAACTTTACAGAAATCTGAGATATACAGCTATACAGAAATGGGAACTATGCAAGTTGTAAACAGTTGTAGGGTTAAAAATTATCGTATGTACAGAATGATTATTTTCAGAGAACTATACAGTAGTGCAGTTAAGATAAGTGAGATATGTGGATAATTTCTACAGAGACTATATAAAGTGCTAGTGGTTGTGAGTGGTGGTTCAGTCCATGTTATTATTGTGTGTTTGAGGGTACAGTTGTCCAAAGATTACATATCTGTATATACTTTATGTTAAAGTAAAAGGGAAGTTTTCCTTAAACCTTTCATTGTCTTTCATTACGAGTGGTTGAAAAACATATTCTTCATGGATCTTTGTGTAAAGTCATGATGGGTTAGATGAAAATCAATTTCACGCTTTGTCCTCTAAAAACGTTGCTTGTTGGGACAAATCACGCCACTGAAATGTAGTTCCCTCATTGATTCTAAAACAACAATGTGCCCCGAGTGCACATGAAATCAAAGAGATGATAATGACTACATTGTTAAGATTAAAGTCCAGTGGTTGCACTCCTACTGTTCAATTATACCCCTCTAAAAAACATCCTGAGAGTCCCTGCTGCTTCTGTCCACATGAAAACACACTGTCCTTTCTACAGTATAAGCTCTGTTCTTGAATCAAAAAATAGCATTTATTTCACTTAACTGTGATACAGAAATTAACTGGTGGTATGAAATAAGTCATCAAAAACCTAGTTCTATAAACTTTTTTTGACTTTGGACTATGTGAGGAAACCAAAGTAACCAATGAGAACATTCAAGCTCCACACAGAAAGGCCCCAACAAAGCAGGAGAACCTTTTCCTTGTGCACCACTATGCCACAATAACAACTCCACTGTCTTTTCTTGCAACCCAATTTAGATGAAGAGGTACGATCACAATATTCTGGTATTCAAAATACAAAACATTTCCTTATTTAAACCAACTGATTACCATCAAGGTTGTCTTCTCGTCAGGCACTTCCAGTGCTGCTACAATTTCCCCACCAGGAAGTTACATTATGGCCACTGAAGCAGTGAGACGTACCATCTTCATTAAAAAAAATTTTTTAAAAAGTATTGTCACTGTCATCTTTGATCTAGCTCTGTATCCATATTATTTCAAAACACTGAGTATGTAACATTAATAGCAGTAACATAATTTAAAAATATCCAGGATCATGCATTTAGTTGCATATTTTCTTTAATTTTTTTTATGGCTTTATTTTTGATAGGGACAGTGAAGACTGACAGGAAAGTGGAGGAAAGTGAGAGTAGAAGACATGCGGCAAAGGGCCAAACTTTAACCCTGGCCGGCCGGCCGCTCGCAGCCGTGCAGCACATCTGCTCATTCCAGTGAGCTTAACCAGCATCCCTATTTTCCTTAATTTTTGTGGGTTTATTACAGTGTCACCCTTCAGTTTAGAAAATAACAAGCAGATGGTGACGATTAGAAAAACAGCAAAAATAATGAGGATAGCTTCTAACGTAAATAATTGATAAAAATGTATCTTTAAATTAAAACAATCACTTTATGAACTTTGTGCTGTCTATGTCAGCCAACTAACACAAATGTGAGCTAATAACATATAAAATCAGTAATAACTTTTCCTGCACTTATTTTATTTTCTATCATCGGCACACTCACACAACACTACCTGTTGGCTGGTTCTCGTGCTGGATTTAAAAGTATCACTCTCTGTCAGGCAGTTCTAAGTATACGTGCAGGAAATAAATTTTAAATATCGATTGCTTCCATGTACTCTCAAATTTATTACAGGTGTGAGCTTGACTCCAAGTATTGACTCTTTCCCAGCATCAACCTTCTGAAATTACTGCAGGGCCAGCGTTCAGTCTAGCTGGAACAATAGTGCAAATATCAGACAGTATGGCAGACTATGCAGTAGAACTGACATGGTGGAAAAATAAAATCACAATTAGATTCACCAACACTGGATGTGCATGCAAAAAAAAGGTTACATCAATGCAATATTGATCTAAAGTAATTCTAAAGGCATCTTGGACTTACTGTAGGCTATACATCATTTATAGTCATCATTTTATAAAGCTTTATTTTTGAAACATCCATGCTTAATAACAGCATGCAAAATGCAGAGTGACAGGAATGATGGAAGAGCCTGATGTGGCCCTTAAGAGTCAGAGGTTATTTGTCCATAACTCAACAGAACATTTTTAAATGGCACCTGCTATATTACTTCCTGGAAATCATTACTCGTGTGTCTCTCAAAGGAGATACAGACTGTATAATCAAAAAGTGAAAAAATTAAATACATAAAAATATAAGAAAAGGAATGCCACTGTTACAAAGAGTGTAATCATTCTGAAACTGGTTTTGTGTCTGTTCTGATATAAATTCTGACCACCATCTTATCCAAAACCAAGCTTCAATAGATGTTGAGCTGTGTCATATAAGTTGGCAATTTAGTACATGAGAGGAAACAACATGAGAGAACTGCCATGACAAAATAAATGCCAAGCTGTGTGGTGATATATTCAGTTGAACTGAGCATTTGTTAAACTAATTTCTCACTTTTTCTAAGATCACACTGTAAGTTGAGTTATACAGCATGTTTGTAAAACTTGAGTTAATAATAGCTGAGAGCTTAGAAACAGCAACATTTATTATTGAAATTTTGAAATGCTGATTTACCATGCACCATGGTTTCATTTGCTATTTAGTCATGTAGAGCTCATAAATCTGGCTAAAGTGTTCTACTCTGGTGAAGACTGTAATATTTATCCAAGTAAAAAGTAAACTGGAAATATATAAGAAGAGTGGCAAAAAAATTCAGTATTCAATTCAATTCAATTCAATTTTATTTATATAGCACCAAAATTACAACATAAGTCGCCTCAAGGCGCTTCATAGAGATACAGAGAAAAACCCAACAATCATATGACCCCCTATGAGCAAGCACTTTGGCAACAGTGGGAAGGAAAAACTCCCTTTTAACAGGAAGAAACCTCTGGCAGAACCAGGCTCAGGGAGGGGCGGCCATCTGCTGCCACCGGTTGGGGTGAGAGAACGAAGACAGGATAAAAGACATGTATCTTTAGTGGTCAGGGACACTAGCAAAATAGCCCTTTATGGGAGAAAAATAAAGTTATCTCTTAATGGCCCAGGCTTCAGTAGTATCCAGAAATCAATGACGAGTTGGCAGCCAACCACCTTTATGGTCTTTTGGCACCACCAAAAAGAAAAAACCTTCTCCAGTTCTACCAAAAGTAACTGAAAACAAGTCAGAGTTTTACTCTGATTATCTTGTTTTCGTGACCAATTAAAGTCAGAATTATAATAGAAATTAAAATTTGAACCTAACAGTAAAATTTAGGTTGGAGGACATTAGCACCACATAAGGGCTTGTTGGTCTAGTAGAATGGTCTTGCTATAGTGTTAGAAATACTGGGTTCCATTCCCAGACAAGTCTGCGTGGTGCCTGTGTGCTATGGTGTTGGCTTTTGTGCAGACATTTCCACATTTTTTACAGAGCCTCTTTAACCCCTGCTGAATTGTGACCGTGACTGTGCTACATTACTTTCCTTTCAGAGGATCACATTTTGTTTTCATTATAAGAACACTGTCTCAAATGTAAACCTCAAACCTGCGTTACAGCAGCTGCTGTGATGGATCTTCATGAGGGAAAAGCTTTTTGTAAGTGCTGTGCAAAACCTCTACAAAGGGGTTATGATTTATGACATCAAAAAGTATTACAGTACAAAAATTTCAAACATGAGGCAGTTTGTCGACACATGCAGTGTTTTAACCTAGTTTAACCCTCATAATTAGTTTTTCTGGTTCAAATCTATGAACTTAAATTCTTCAGTGTTACTCTAACCAGGCAAGGGCTCCTTTTTATGAAATATTGAAAAAATAATAAATAAAAATATTGAAAGTGGAACTTTGTGGGCCTAAATAATGTTTGCTCCTTTAAGGCTGTTATAAACAACACATACCAAAGGAGCTTGCTCCAAACAGGCACATGAGATTACTTCTCTTCTATCTTTCAGAATAGAAACACTGCGGAATAAACTAATGAATCACATTTTACTATATTTTATAAAACGTATTTATTTTTGTTTGAAAATAATCCATTTGTCAAATTATGATTAAAATGCTTCAACAGCAACACCTGCAAGTCAGAAAACACGACAAAGTGGTGAAGGAGAGGAGACAAGGATTGCTGTGCTGCTGGACCTACAGAAAGGCCACCACAGTGATATGTGGCAACCTGACATTCTGCTGCACTCATTCAAAAGGGACTGGATTCAGGTGTGGTTAACAGATTGCTGTCTAAAATTTAGATTGTTGTGATTTGTTTTGTTGTCTTTCTTTTCTTTTTTATATACCTCTTTTAGGACAGGACCCCTGGAGTCTAGACACTGGTGGTTGTGAAGAAAGGGAGAGTGGCAGAAAACACGGACTTAAACCATGCAAAGCAGAAGCTGATTGGCTCAAAACTTGTGGGTAAGAAGATGATTGGACTAGACCAATGATGTCAAGTATCGAGAATGACAGCGTGGGAAAGTGGTAGACATGTAAACTGAAAAGCAGCCTAAGACCCAGAAAAGTAGGTATGATTACAGATCTTCCTTATTGAACTTATGTCTAAGCTTCATTTCAGATGGTTGTGTTGTACCATTGCTGTTTGTCAGTGAGCATGCATAGTCCCATTTTCAAATCACTTCTGATGCTTATAATTCAGTATTGTGCTTTTTCTCCCTCGGATGACAAAGGCATAACCTGCCCTCCCCTGAGGAGAAACAATCCTTTCTGTCTTCTGTGTCTCTGGTTCGCATAGAAGTATTTATGTACTGCTAATGTTCTACAAATCAGTTTACTGAAGCACACCAACAGGTTACATAAATGGAAGAAACGATATTAACTGATATTATATTTGACTCATGATTAGCATCTACTAATAGCCAGTCCTATACCTGAGTGTCGTAGGGCACAGCTTCAATTAGAGTCATCGGTGATTAAAAATGTAGATGTCAGCGACTGAATGTTTGACCATGTACCTTGCCATTATTCAGTATATTCTTTGACAGTGTTCTAATGAGATGACCTCCACAATAATATGGCAAAGACCAGGCATAAGCTACCATGTTTGCAGAGTCTCAGAAGCTAAATTGGTTTTGGAATAATGCTATGTTAAACAGATTATGATTTTAATTTTAGATTTTTTTTCTTTATAAGCTATGGTTTTTAAAAATGTATTGTCACTGCAACCCCCCCGGCTTCTGCTCCGTGACCCCTCATCTGGGACTCTCCTCAGCTCTTTCTGGGATAGTGGTGCGGCTGCCCTGGTCTCTTGTGCTCTGAGGGCCTCTGGATGTCTGGAATTTTGATCTCCTCCATGCCTGCTTCATGCCCTGGAGGACGGGGCTGTGGCTCCCTGTAGCAGATCATTACATGAAGGAACCTTTTAAATACAAGCGCACTCATGCTCATAGGTGTACACACGGGTGCTCACACACACAAATGACACCCTTTTTGGCTCCTACCTCAAAGCACACTGTGCGCTGTCGATCTTACGTGCTGCACAATAATGTTTAATATTTAGTATTTACTGTCATATTCCCATAGATCATCATGATGTTGTTTATTATATTGCTCTCTTTTCTTCTGCTTGTTTTCTCTTTTTTCTTTCTCAACAGGTGATCCAGGTGATTGATATATGTATTTTTTGTCTGCTTATTTTGTTGGTTTTTGTTTTTTGCCCTTTATACCCGTCCCTCTTCCCCGCTGTTTTTCTTTCTCCCGTTTCTTTTCCCCATTCAAGTCTGTCCCACATTTAGCAAGTGAAAATAAAATAAAATAAACAATAAAAGGTAAATCAAATAGACCATTACGGCAAGACTGGGATGGTCCATTTGGTGAAGTAAATCCGTAAAAAAAAAAAAGTATTGTTATCTTTTACCAACATCTGCAGTGAATATTTGCCCCACACGTGCCTCAGTTTTGCTAAGGTTGGTAAGGTAAAGTGCCAAAACATGAGTAGACAGTCATGTTTTGGCGCTTTACCTTACCAACCCTGAAAACATTCATGCATTAGGACCGGTAATATTTGTGCTCCTCTACAGCCAAACAGTAGAATTTAAGCAACAATGTACAAATAATAGAGCCCCAGGCAGTGCGAAAGAAAATATGTAAGAGTAGTCTTACATATCATTCTTGATCTTGTACTCAATGAGCCAGCTTGGGAAAACATTTGTGGTCTAAACTGGTAAGTGTCATGAACTGGCTGTGTGGAGGCAGATGAGAACACAAACGCAAAACTCACGGAGACAGGAGCTGAACTCATAATCACTGCTTTATTGCAGGCCTTACAAAGAAACAGAACTAAACTGGCAAAACTAAACTAAGAACCGAGGGAACACAAAAAGGCACACAGGTTCAGGGAGGAGACATTGACGACGCAAGACTGAACTGAGGGAGATGCAGTGTTGGGTAAGTTACTTTAAAATAGTAACGTAGTTACATTACTAGTTACTTCTCTCAAAAGTAACTCAGTTACTTCAAGTTACCCGTTACTTTCAAAGTAACTAGTTACTAGGGAAAGTAACTTTGGTTTTACTCTTTTCTCTTGTTAATGTGTTGCTTCCATAACTTTGTCAGTCTTCTAGCTTGCTTACTTGCCACAAGTGCGCTGTGCCACCTACCAATAGAAAGGAAAAGATAATGTGCATATTTCCATGAGAGAAATCCCACGCCTGGACCGTCATTGACTGCTGCCATGATTCTAGCCTACGTCACAGCGTCATGTGCGCGTTTTACATCCAACACAAAAACTGCAGTCGTGGTGCTTTCAATTGTACTCAGAACTCGGAAATTCTGCCTTCTGAATAGGAAGATGTAGGTAACACCAGACTGCAGATGAGCTGCATACAGGGCTGGACTGGGACAGAAAATTGGCCCGGGCATTTTGACTAGAGACCGGCCCACCATTATAGGAAAAATCATAAAGCCTTTGAATGAAAATAAACACTGTTGTGAGAGTGATGTACACTGTTTTGATGGTATATATGTATCAATCTATCAATCGTTTGTTGTAAGATTCAGATAATTATTTTTTAAAAGCTAGACATTTTAAATGAGAATAAGAAAGAAAAGTATTTCTTTGTGCCCCCCTCTCCCTGTTAATGCCCTACATGCCCCCCTGGCAAAACTTTGCTAGACCCGCCCCTGCACAGTTACCAGCTGTCAGCTACCTAAAAAAGGATCCTGGTGTTATTTGTCTCTCAGAAACAGTTCATAACTTCCCTTCAACTCATTCATGTCACCTAAAAGGTAAACCTGTTTCTCCATCACCTGTTCAGCTCTGGTGATTCAGTAAGGACATCTCCTGGTTTCATCTTCATGTTTCCCTCTCACCAGATAACCAAACCATATCATGACCAGCAGCTTTTTTGCAGCTGTGGCTCCAGCAAACATCAGCTGATACTAGAAATTAATATTAAATAAATTCTAACAATAGCTGATCAAGCTTAAACGTGCTGCTGTTGTTTAGCGCAACATCCGCTGGTTTCCTCTTTTGGCGCAAAGTGAGCGATAAACAAACAAGAGAAAAAAGCCGATCAGCTGATCATTGATCAGTTTTCATGATTGAAGTAGAAACGGGAGAGGGAGGGGGAGAGAATGAAAGAAGAGGCGGCAGCTGTGCAGCAAAGACACAGAATAACTCCAGCTTTGTGTCTTTTTCATTGTAGCTGAATTACGGGGCAAACTGTTCCTTTTCACCTCAATAATAAACGCGTAATATTTTCTCTGAATACCAGACGGGACAGTTGGCAACTCTAATAACTTATGAACAAAATAAAGTTCAACATCATTAACTTCATAGCACCCACCCAGCTGTATAGAAACTCCGTCACGCTAGCTAGCACGCAGTATGGAAAAAGTCAGAATAACGAAAATAAACTCCACCTAAACTTGGTTTATATCTGACCCAGATAGACTGCAGGTCATAACTTCTTACCTGAAGTTCAGTTCACACTTGGACCAGCGGCCGCCTCGGGTCCCTTTTCCTTCATCCACCTGCTGCCGTCCACCACTTGCTAATGTTACTGAATCTGTGGAAGCTCCGCGATAGCCACCACACGAAGTAACGAGTAACGAGCCTATCTAAATCCCAGTAACGACTAACGCGTTCCTGATTTTGGCATAATAACTAGTTACCACAATAATAACGTAGTTACTGTAACGCGTTACTTAATAACGCGTTAGTCCCAACACTGGGGAGACGTGGACATAAATACACAGAAGGAAGTGGGAGCACACAGGGAACACAGCTGACAGCAAACAGAACAAGACTCATATTGACGGGAGACTGTCAAAGTAAAACAGGAAGTACACAGAGGTGCAGACAGGAGGAGAGCGAAAGCACGGGGAGAGCACAGACATAACGGGCTGGGGAAAACATGGAATAAAACACAAGTAGGGGAGACGAGGGCTCACCGATACACAGAGGGGCACACGGGGTAAAGTGACATGGGGAAATCAAATGAACATTTTAACAGAACCCCCTAGGAACGAAGGCATAAATAAAGAACAAAATACAAAACACGAAAACTACGAATGCTGGGCCAACATGGCCCAAGTGTACACATCTTCAGTCAGTATTGAATATCAGCATTTCCATGTTCATTTGTGGACATGAACTTTGCCTGAACTTCAAGCTGTAATATAAAAACACTTCAAGTATGTCTTTTATCCTGTCTTCCTTCTCTCACCCCAACCAGTTGCAGCAGATGGCCGCCCCTCCCTGAGCCTAGTTCAGCCGGAGGTTTCTTCCTGTTAAAAGGGAGTTTTTCCTTCCCACTGTCGCCAAAGTGCTTGCTCATAGTGGGTCATATGATTGTTGGGTTTTTCTCTATGAAGCACCTTGAGGCGACTTTGGTTGTGATTTGGCGCTATATAAATAAAATTGAATTGAATTCATGTACCATTTTATTAAATCTACTATAGTAGTCAAAAGGCACAGGAAGTCTCAAGATGAAACTCATCTACAAACAACATGTGACAGAAGCTATCTGACATGTGAAGATCAGCTGAAACAAGCAAGCTGCATTATAAATACCGAAAGAAAGAAAATAGAGCTTTTGTAGATTTTCTTGAACTCCTCTTTGTATCCTGTCCCAAGGCACACTGACATGAGAGAGGTTCATCTGGCGAGGAGGAGTGGCTTCATGTCTCCCTTTAGGTTTCAGTTGACAGGGCTTTCAACAGACTGCTGGGATTACATAGTGACAGTAGAAGGAGACAGCAGTAATTCAAGTGGAATCAAGAATATCCTGTAAACGTGTGCGCTCACTGTCAACAATCAGTCTGCCAATACAGATTTGTTGTGTGTGTTCAATGATGGACATTAAAATGAGAAAACCAGCTCTGAATTGTTGCTATCTGAATTAGCTGTGTTGTCCAGCTTTGTATCCCTACCCCCATCCTACCTCTAAAACACAGAAACGCAGATACATATACACATTTCCCTTTCTCCTCCTCACACTTCTCTCTTCTCTAATTTACAGGGACTGTGAGCAGCATACAAATACAGCTCCTGACAAAGCATCTTGTTTTCTTGTTTCCGCTTCTTTTGCCCTGTCAGGTTCTTCTCGTGCTGTTTCCTCTTTTCATTCCTCTGCTTTAATCTGCATTGTCGCAGTGATGACTTGTGCCGTGTTGCATCAATCTTTGCTGCTCTCCCTCTCTTTCCTGCTCCTCTCTGTCTCCTCTCCTCAAACTGCTAGTGCCACCCTGTGGTGAGGAAAAGATGAGAGAGTTCAGGATCAAATCAAAGGTGTTTTGGGATTGACTTTTACATTAATACAGAGAAAAATTAAAAGCAAATTGTCAAGTCACACAGTTTAGATACATTTTTTTCTGGTTTGTCAAAAAACACTTGTCTATGTTCTCTGTCTAAAAAAAGAGAAAGAAATCTTAAGCAGTCTAGCCCTTTAAATCGTTCCACTGATGGCCGGCTTGGTCATGTTGGTGCTTTCAGGAAATGTCTGCTCAGGTGATCAGACACTGAATTCACATTATATGAGAGACGCTAAAGATGGGAATTAGCATGTAATTCTAGTTAGTGAAATGTTACTTCAGCATGTGACATAACAGGTTTCACTGAATTAGCAAAAAAGAAAAAAAACTGTGCTGAATCTGTTGTCTGCAGTTTGCTGTAAGACAGATTCCTTTCTTTGACTTTAATAAATACCTACAGCGTCCTATGCACCTTTGAACAAAATAAAGAGAATAAAGAGTAGGTCCAGTGCTCCTTGTCAGGAACAAAAACTGTACTGGTTCTCTTAAATCCTGGACTGCTCTACCTTGGCACAGATCTTCCAGTGGAGGCTGAGAATTGTGATCTCTGAAACTGTAACACACTCTCTGGCCCCCCCTTCTTAAAAAAGCAGAACCACTGCCTTGAACAGCTACCTCAGTGACCTCACCCCCGTTTATGGCCAAGACACCTCTCATGCCCAGACCCTTCTTCCTCTATTGAAGGCACATCAATTGAATTACAAAATCCTCAAAACATTTTTTCCCACTACCTGACTAAACCTCGGTCAGAAGCACTGGTTTTTATAATATCAATATTTTTGAAATCAAGTAACACGCTTCAGCTCCATCCGTCTTATTTAAATTGCTAAATGTTACTAAAATGCCATCTGCTGTATTTTCACTTTGTAGTGTAGTGTACAGTTATCATAGTATCCTTACCTGGTATAAAAGGTCTATGGTATTCTAATGAGATTCAAGTTTTGATGTCACAGACTGTGTGGCAGCTGTATTGAGTTTAATTAAAACAGCACTGCTAGCAGGCAGTTAATTTACATTCAAGAAGACAGGAAACATGTCAGTCACAAAAGGTCAGGACTTCAATATTAGCTTTTTTTTTTCAAAGAGCAAAAGTGATTTCAATCTAGCCTTCCGATTCCTTCTGTTGATGACACTTGGTCATTTTAGTGCTTCCAGTCCATGTCTTCTCCGTTGACAGGACACTATTCCACGAAAGATCACTTGGGAATTGACAAGCAGTTCAAGCTAGTTTTAAATCAATTTAAATTCTCTTTTCCATTTGTTACGGCTCTTGCAAGGCCTCCTCCTGAAGGTGCCTGTGTGGGCGTGTCCTTCAATCTCTTCTGTCTGAGGTACCGCCTTTTTCTTTGACACAGCTGACTCACATCAGTAATTAAAGGGATTTAAGCCCAGGGACAGGTGAGCTGTTTAATCAAATTATTCAGTGAGCCTGAATTCTCTTTGGATGGCATCTTGGAAGACATGACTCCTATCAGGGGTTTCATCATAGGAAAAAGGTGATGACTCTGAAGAACTTTGTATTGATCTATGGTGACCCTTTGCTCTTAAGGGACAAGTGGAACTAAAATATCTCAGCAAAATGCAACCACAGTACAACAGAGACAGATCTCCTTGGTGTAAGGGTTAAGGTTTTTTCCTTTAATTTATCATCCATCCATTTTGGCTTATACTGCTCCTTGAAGCAAACCATAGTGACCAGGGTTTCCTTCCTGTGTTATGTATGTAGGCATATTATGACAGGTCCATTCATAATTAATACAGTTACAACTCACTTCATTGTCTGAGTTTCCAAGTTTCTGCTTTATTACACATGTCATTTGGGTTAATTGGTCAAGGCTTGATAAATATTAGTTTAACAAATGATTTTTCTTCACCTGACAATTAACTCAACTTTGCCAGTGGCAAGCTCATTAATATTGAACATATGTTTTAAAAAAAATAGTTATTTTTGCTAGCTTAGTAATGGATTGTGAGGCAGTCCTCCTTTATCCTTTTTCAACAGCAATATCTTTTACAATAACTAATTAAGAGCAAAATTATTTACATACCAGTAACTAACTGCTTCTATGCACCATCTTTGTGTACCCTTTCCCGCCCAGGCTTCTAGACTTCTGATTGGCCAACATTTCTACCCAGTTAGGATTACATCGCCACCTGTTGCTTTGGCATGTTCTTGACAGCGTTTGACTTTGTTTTTTGCGATTACGTGTGGACGAGATTCTTTTTAACAAAACGGAAAATCTGTTTACAAACATACCCGCGTACGTGTGGTCACAGCCTAATTGCCAGTTTTAGGTCAAACTCTGCTTACACTGTTTCACAACTCTCCCTCCCATACAGTTTCTAATGGCAGACATCAGGTTAGCAAAAGTCCAAGGCATCACAAAGGGGCTTCACTAACCAATGGGTGATGCCACTGTGGCTGCATCCATCTTTTATACTTCGTATGGAGGTGATAAAAGTTGTTCCCTTTGAATTTAATATTTTTGCTTCCTCCTCTCTACCTCTATGTCGCGAGTAAAAGCCACCAAGTAACCGCTAAGGGCCTCTATACTACTCTTACAAACTTTCAGGCCCAAAGCTCTTACAGGAATAAGCCCAGAATAAACGGAACAAGAGGGTCAATATCAGTCAGATAGGTTAAAATTTATTATTTTAAAGGAAAACAAAGGGCTTGCAAAAGGCCTCAAACATCAAAATGGAAAAGGTCACTAACGACCACAATATAGTCTTATTGGTCCAACCTGTCAGCAATGCAACTATCACCTGAGGGCTTGCTCTCCCTCGGCGGTCCCAGATGCTCGTTGCTTTAAGAGAAACAAATCCACCCCAAATAAATACGAGCCCAACAGAACACATATCGCATGCACTAAGTGTTCAAGTTCAGGCAATAATTGGTGGCACTAAAAATCACTCTTAAAACGTATTCACCGCAAATCCACACGGAGCACCTCTAAAAGACCTAATTCCCGTAACGTAAGTGCCCAGCTCAGGGATTGCACATTGTCTGACTAATATTGCACCAGCCCATTGGAAATAAAAACAAACCCAGCATAAAAAAAAACAAACAGTTTTAACTACTCTAAAACCAACTTGGGAGAAAATCGCAACAAAAAAGAGAAAAAACAGTGACAAATTCACGTGTGCAGCCTGTCCTGTAGGAGGCAATACAATATAAATTAGATTGTAGTGCATAAATATACTTTTTTATAATGTCAAATATATTATGTTAACATACCTCTAGCAGACAACTGTGTTTGCTGCACGCATGGCTTGTCTTCTAAAAAACACTACTAGAAAC
Source organism: Diplotaxodon limnothrissa (assembly GCF_057381915.1). Lineage (NCBI taxonomy): Eukaryota > Metazoa > Chordata > Actinopteri > Cichliformes > Cichlidae > Diplotaxodon > Diplotaxodon limnothrissa. The sequence goes on along the minus strand of NC_140597.1, from coordinate 15,444,532 downwards.
ATAAAATACAATAACCATCAAATACATTTCAACAAATTTACAAAAGCACTAAAAGAAAAACAGCCTGTACCTCAAACCTCTGCTGTAGAGGTTTAAAACAACCGTTTGTGTAGAAGACAAAACTTCTCAGGCGCTTCACCTACTCACACAACCATTGTTCACAGCCAAATGAGAGAAGAAGAGCACCTGCTGCTACTTCCTCTTTTATACCCTCCCTTGGGTCCCTTGGGTCCCCTGGGTCCTAAAGCCTTCCCTATTACATCTATTTTTATGCACACTGCCAGATTTTGGGGAGCCTGTTAACATTCTGACAATCCTTTAATCTCTATAATGTAACAGAAATCCATAACTTTGATCTTCCCTCTAGCCCTATTCTCTTATTAAGAGATTTTGAACTGACCTGAATACAGAAAATAATTAAATTTAAAGAGTACAAAACGAAAGGCAGACTTCACCATTTCTGAGTAGTCAGTGGCTTGAAAGACTAAAAAAACAAAAACAAACTGGACACGCTGAACACATTGGACATTATGATGGAGTATCACAAAGGATATCATGTAGTTTGACCACAAACTGCAACACAAATATTTTCTGATTACTCAAACAGGGATCCGCACCAGCTGTTGAATTAAAGGATTATGGGAGCATAAACAGACAGTCCAGAACATGCTGTTGTGAATCACGTACACAAAAAAGCACAAAGATGCTCTCTGTACTTTTATACCGGTTTGAGATCAAAACTTCATGGTGTGAAGTTCCCTGTAAAGTTGGCTGAATGTGGTAATTCTACTAATAATGACCTATTTTGAATTTTACAACAATCATTCTATATAGAGTAGAAAAGGGAAAGGATAACGTTCTCCTGAATATGTATGTGAAACATCTTTCTTATCATTAGGGAGCGGTTTTAATATGAGTCGAGAGAGGAGACCTTAAAACTACTTTTAAATTTGGTGTTGAAAAATTGGCTACTTCACTGTAATGACTGCTTAAACAAGAGGACAAGATAAACAAAAAAGCTTTCTATGATTATGGGCTAAACAAAGAGGGAGGGAGAAAGCAAATATAGTGTATAATGGATGGTCGGATGTCTGTGAGCTCTTTGGATGAAGCATTTAAAAAGAAGAAATTCAGTGCGTGCTCTCTCTTCATGTGAGACAGAGTAAATAAGATAAATCCCTCAGCTGCTCTTTTCTGGATAAAAGCAGAATATTAAAAACTAAAACATGCAGCTAAAAGTGTCTGATGGCATTATGAGGAAACTTGGTGGTGGAATGAGGAAGTACAGGGAAGCATTCAACGGAAGAGGGTGGCAAACAGGAGCACTGGGAGACAGTGATAGTTTTAACATTCAGTTCAACTCAGTTCAGTTTTATTTATACACATAAATAAATTCACAGCAACAGTTGCCTCAAGGCACTTTATATAGTAAAGTAGACCCTACAATAATACATACACAGAGAAACCCAGTAATCATATGACACCCCTATGAGCAAGCACTTTGGCAAAAGCGTGAAGGAAAAACTCCCGCAGAACCAGGTTCGGGGAGCGGCGGCCATTTGTCATGAAGGCTTGAGGTGAGGGGAGGAAGACGGGACAAAAGACATGCTGTGGAAGAGAGACAGGGATTAATAACAAGTGTAATTCAATGCAGCGAGGTCTATAAACATATAGTGACGAGAAAGGTGACTGAAGAAGAACTACTCAATGCATCATCCATTCAGGGCGACCTGATGCAGCCCTATATGTTTTAGCAAAAAGGAAAGTTTTAAGCCTAATCTTAAAAGTAGCGATAGCGTCTGTCTCCCGAATCCAAACTGGAAGCTGGTTCCACAGAAGAGGGGCCTGAAAACTGAAGGCTCTCTCTCCCATTCTACTTTCAAATACTCTAGGAACAATAAGTAGGCCTGCAGTGCAAGAGCGAAGTGCTCTAATAGGGTGATATGGTACTACAAGGTCATTAAGACAAGATGGGGCCTGATTATTTAAGACCTTGTATGCGAGGAGCAGGTTTTTGAATTCAATTCTGGATTTAACAGGAAGCCAATGAAGGGAAGCCAAAACAGGAGAAATCTGCTCTCTCTTTCTAGTCCCTGTCAGGACTCTTGCTGCAGCATTTTGGATTAGCTGAAGGCTTTTCAGCGAGTTTTTAGGACTTCCTGATAATAATGAATTACAGTAGTCCAGCCTGGAAGTAATAAATGCATGAACTAGTTTTTCAGCGTCACTCTGAGACAGGATATTTTTATTTTTAGAGATGTTGCGCAAATGGAAGAAAGCTTACATATTTGTTTAATATGTGCATTGAAGGACATCCTATTCAAGGTTCCTCACAGCGTTACTGGAGGCCAAGGTAATGCCATCCAGAGTAAGAATATAGTTAGTTACCATATTTCTAAGATTTTGAGGGCCGAGTACAATAACCTCAGTTTCACCTGAATTTAGAAGCAGAAAGTTAGAACTACCTGTGTTACTTGGCTTCATGGATAGATAGTGCTGGGTGTCATCTGCATAGCAGTGAAAATGTAAACTATGTCTTCTGATGATGCTGCCTAAGGGAAGCATGTATAATGTAAACAGAATTGGTCCTAGCACTGAACCCTGTGGAACTCCATAATTAACCTCAGTGTGTGAAGAGGACTCTCCATTTACATGGACAACTTGGAGTCTATTAGATAGATATGATACAAACCACTGCAGTGCAGTACCTGTAATACCTACAGCATGTTCTAATTGCTCTAATGGAATAGTATGGTTGACAGTATCGAACGCTGCACTGAGGTCTAGCAGGACAAGCACATGAGTCCACTGTCAGAGGCCATAAGAAGATCATTTGTAACCTTCACTAAAGCTGTTTCTGTGCTGTGATGAGCTCTGAAACCTGACTGAAACTCTTCAAATAAGCCATTCCTCTGCAGATGATCTGTTAGCTGTTTGACAACTACTCTTTCAAGGATTTTTCAAGATCAAACTTTGATTTAGTTTTAATAATAGACTTTTGACTAAAACGTCATTTTGTTTTAGTCAAAATTTAGGCATCTAAATTCCCTTAGCTTTAGTCAACAAAATATCATAGGATCATAGTGGATTAAATCTAAAGGTGATTCAGTTGACTAAAACATGAAGTATAAAAGGTAATACATTTTTCAAAGTTTTTTCATATTTGAAACAAAAAATCTTTATTTATCTGGTCTTTCTTTTTTAGGCATTAACATCTCAAAAAACAAAAATAACATAACACTGACTTGCTTTCATTATGTAAGATACACATTGTTCATAAAGTGCACGTGGCATTCTTCATAAACCTAAATACCGTGAAAGCTGTTGTGCCATTAGTCCAAGCAAACCCAGAAATAAAAAACAAATGGACTATCAATAAATAACTATTTATTGTTGATTATTTAAAAAGCTGAAACTCTCAAAAATATTCAAATAAGAAGTGTCTGGTTAATGCCATCAGACCTGCTCTTGCTACATAATTGGTGAAGCTTTTATGTAGTATAAAAATTTAAAAACTGTATTCTCTGTAATTCACTGTTCACTATTTCAAATGAAAGACTTAATGCCATTTTTAAACTAATATCAAGAAAAACTTTTGAGTAGTAGATGGAGCTGAAAACACTCCAACCAAAAGCCCTGTTCCTGTGTCACAAGTGATGGGCTGTAAATGCTCTTCCTTATACTTTCTGAGTTGCTGTGTCACGCTGCTTGTAGAGGCCCTCTGTTTGGGCTATCTGGTTCCTCTAGTTCTTTTGTATTGTTCTCTCCAATATCTTCAGACTGATCTTCCTGTTGTAAGTGTGACTGACTCGACTGGACACACATTCTTCTGTCTGTTTCTGCAGTTCTTGATTACTGTCATCAGACACATCAGCAAGTGTTTCACACGCTTCGGGGTTGACGAATAAGGCAGCTGCTACAAGTGGTGAGAACTTTTCATCAAATACAAATAAATAACTAATCAAGTGACTTCAGCTCTGGAAACTCACTAGGGAGCAAGCTCTCCCATTCCATGTTGTTTGAGATTTGGGAGGTTAAGTGTTTTACTTTGAAGTGTCGTGCAATTATGCAAAATGTGTTTGACCAGCCTGTAGGCCAGTTGATTTTAACAGCAAGGCTATATTGTGTTGCACCAGAGGACTTCTGAAAGAGCTTCACCGCTGACCTATCTCTGTCATAGACTCTATCAAGACCTGCCTTCTGTATCATGTGGATGATGAGCTGTAAGGTGCCCAACATATATGGTGTCCATTCAATATATATGTCAATATGATGGTACCCCAAAAAATGAACCCAGATAAATAACCGTGAGTAAGAAAATCTTAATTTTAGAAATAAATTTATACCTTTTAAAATTTTTGAATTGCTGCTTGAGTCATTTTCTGGATTGTATTGCTTTTATTTTATCTTGTTTATATCCTGTTTTACATTGATGCTTTTGAACTGATGTTTTGAATCATTCCTGTAATGTTACAAATTTTTCCCTGTTGTGAGATTAATAGTTCATTAACAATATATTTTTTCTTTTTTTTTAAACTATCACCTTATCTTAGAGGATTAGGAGGAAGGACACAGTCCCTAACTTCATTCTTATCTATGCAATCACTATGTGTCATGTAAAAAAAAAAATTTTTCATAGCTCATTGCAGGTCATCAGTTTCAGGGTCACTTTCCATCCTGGGGGAGTCTTTTGAACACCACCTCAGAGTTGGTTTATTCTCCTTCTGGTTTGGTGTGTTTAAAAGTTGCCACCAAAGTACTTTCATTATCTGTTGTTGTGATGATCTTCTCATTTGCTTTCCTCCAGTATTACATACATATATCTGCAGATGGTTGATTGACTGTGCACTGTGGGGGTTGAGCTACTTGTTCAAGTACCAACAATATATGTTCTGGTTTTGTGTTTAAACACTATTAACACTGACATGGTCCACATGTCAGTGTTAATAGATACTCTCCAGGCTGAAGCTAATATCTTTCTGATTTTTTCTCGTTCGCCATCAGAATGTTTGTCTATCAGCTTATTTTAGTTTTCAGCTTCCTGTCTACCGTCCCCATTATAAGACCAAAGTCCTCATCTTCAACAGTAGTGATTGGCTATCCTGTACACTCAATCCATTTTACTAGAGCCTCCCCCTTGGTCTGTAGTTCACTAGGTCACTTTTATATTTTCCTGTTATGTTATCTATGTATATGTTATCTGTATGCAACACTGGCACTGACATTGATTTCACTGATATTCTCCTGGTTCAACAAAAATGAAACTGCAATAAATGTTAGAGACATTTTTTGGAAATTTAGAAAACAAATTCAGCAGTGGGTCTAATAATAATTCTCCCTCATCAGTAACCTGTTATCTTATTAAATGTTTTGGTGTGCTTGGGAAAATAAAGGCTTTACCCTGAGATATCTTGGGGTTACTTTACACCTAATATTGCATAACATAGTGCTGATTACATCTTGTGAACATCTGCTCTGAAAGTCAATGGTGCAAATTGGGTTGTACACCCGACCCAACAAGGACAAATTAAACACAGAGGGGACAGTGTCAGATTCCAGCTTGTCCAGTGCACTGGAAACAAAAAGTGTCTCTTCCACACAGCTATAATGTTGGGGTTTGAAGAGCACTTTATAAATGAGGACTAACAGGTGGATTCTCCCATTTCAGTGCAGCGAGCCTACAGTGAAGAACTATACTGCTTAAGAGGAAGAGTAAAAGTGGACAGTAGATGCTCAGTGGTGGAGAGTACCTCTCTGCCGCAATGCATATAGTGTTTCATGTTCACCTTGATAAACAGGGGTTGATAGAGGAGTGTCAGAAATCCTTCCTGAATTTCCTCCATATTTATAAAAGAGAGCTGTATTCTTCCCTTGATAAATTGAGATAGACTGTAGAGTGTCTACAGGCTTGTCTCAGCTTCCAGTGGTCATAGCTTTCAAGGTTTTTTTTTTTTTAAATTCCAAGCTCCTGCAGTGCAAATAGTGTAGTTTGTTACAGAGCTAGTCCCTCCTTGTCTGTATGTGTTTCTTCATTTTGATATTAGCAGGTTTTTTGTCACAGACCCTCCTGCTGGGAATTTAAGTGGGAGCAAAATGTTAATGGTGAGAGAAATTTTGTGTCAGCCTGCTATTTAAAAAAAAAAAGCAGGGATTGTAATGTAATCATTAGCATTAACATTTAGAGTGGAAACAAAGCAGACCCCTGTCACTTCAGGTGACATTCTCAAACTTTTGATGGCTCACTCACTTTCTAACAATCATTACTACTCAGCAGCAGTAATCACTGAATATTGTTTACTTTCTTCCCGAGTTGTTTTTGACAACAGGTTCAATACGGGGACACACGTGTCCAGTGTTCTCAATCTATTTACATACATGCAGGTGTCCCTGCAGTGGATTTTAACAGCAAATTGATTTAGCCTGTCTTTTTCAATCACAGTAATCTAAACTCTCTCTGCGCAAAGAAAACAATTAAAACAAATGAGATCACAATTAAGACAATTACAACTAACGATTACCAGTAATGATTGCTAACGGAGAGCGTCAGAGTGGAGTTAGTACTACAGCAGATGTAGGCGATGAGGATGAAGGGAATGAAATACCACTGGAAGACAGGAAGCCATTAGAATGTATGAAGTATAATAATGTCACCGCAGTTTATCTTATCTGTACTGCATCAGGTGGCATAATTCACCATTAAAAAAACTATACCTGTGACACTGTACAGCTGAGAGTATAACACTGGGGTGGTTTGGCAATTAGCTGATATAATTTCTTCTTTCTGAATAGCCAAAACCATAAATCCCAAGTTTTAACTGAATTCATTACATTCTTTGCCTATTGTGTGTTACAGCCACACAGCAACAGATGCATGCAATGCATTAAAACCTGCAAGTTATATTACATGAAAACATCATATTACAGTTTAGGAAATGTACTTTAAGCTAAATCATTCATCATTGTACAGGCATAAGAGGCATAACAATATGAAAAGTCACAGGTGACGTGAATAATGGATTATCTGGCACCCACTAACAGGTGCCACCTATCTTGGCACCTGTTAGTGGGTGAGATATATTATGGAGCAACATTCTGTCCTCAAAGTTGATATTAGAAACAGGAAAAAGGTCAGAACATCTCCCAAACGTGTGAACCAACGACAGGGTCATTGTCAGCCGAGGCTCACTGATGCGTGTGGGCTGGTGTGGAGGCTGCCCCGTGTGGTTCGATCCAATAGACGAGCTACTGTAGCTCAAACTGCCCCCAAATTGAATGATGGATCTGAAAGAAAGATGTTAGAATACACTGCAATATGTTGCATATGGGACAGCATAGTCACAGATTAGTCAGGGTGCCCATGCTGACCCCTGTCCACTGATGAAAGCACCAACACTGGGCATGTGAGCATTAGAACTAGACCACAGTGAAATGGAAGAAGCTGTCCCTGTCAAATGAATCATGTTTTCTTTTACATCACATGGATGAACAGGTATGTGTACATCACTTACTTGGGGAACTTCAATCTCCATATTAAACACATATGTAGGACTGCTTTCTTCCATTTGCACAATAGAGTTAGTATAATTAGTTAATGCATTTATTAATTCTAGGCTGGACTACTGTAATTTGTGATTATCACAAAGTCCTCAAGACTCCCTGAAAAGCCTTCAATTGATGCACTATTTCTTCTTCAGTCACCTTTCTCACTCACTATGTGTTTATACACCTCTCTGCATTTAACCATTACTTATTATTAATCTCTGACTCTCATCCTCAGTGTGTCTTACTCCCTGTACCTCAACTGGTCGTAGCAGATGGCTGCCCTTCCCTGAGCCTGGTTCTGGTGGCGGTTTCTTCCTTTTAAAAGGGAGTTTTTCCTTCCCGCTGTCGCCAAACAGCTTGCTCATGGGGATCATCTGATTGTTGGGATTTTTGTAGAGTCTAACAATATCCAATATATGCTTTGGTGCCATCAAAATTCCAAATTCCCCAGATCTCAATCCAATTGAGCATCTGTGGGAAGAATGTATGTTTGTCTGTGTTCAGATACTCTTTCTTATCCTGCACAGAAGTGTTGAGAGCTACAACTATTCAAAAGCTTCCATATAATTTGATATAGTAGGTGGACACCACTCCATTAATCAAGCACTACATTAAATTGAAGACTTATGCAGTAGCTGCAGTAATGTGGTCTTTGTACAGAAGTGTGATTACACATTCTTAGTCAAATACCTACACAAACATACAAAATCAGGGTACCACAAAACAAACACAAGAGGTTGAGGGTTTCACAGATGACAGTTATTCACAAAGCAAAATCTGCTTTGTGTTAGAAAGCATTCACCTCATGACATCAACATGATGGCCGGTAACCTTTCATAGAAGATGTTTTCAAGTTTTGAAGGAATGGGTTTGTAAATATAGTTTGTTTGACTCTCTACCACAGTGCCTCTGAGACAGAATACTGAATCTGTTCAAACAGAAAATCTTGGTGTGTAACATAAAACTACATTTTTGCAGTTTGAGGATGTGTCTGAGTCAGGGACCGTTGTTTTAGAGATAAAGGTAACAGAATTTTTTCTAGTTATTGAGCTTACAAATAGGATCAAACAGGTAAGAGTAGAGAATGTTTTGGTTGCGAACTGTAATGTACAACACAAACTAACTGTCATGATCCTGGGTCCTTTTGACCCAGCGTTTTGTGTTTTCTCTTCGCGATTTTGGTTCTGTTCTTCCTCTGGTTAGTGTTTACTCTGTTCTGCCCGTGTGTTCCTGTATCTAGTCTGCGTTTCTTAGTTTGTGTCCTTTCATGTGTAAGTTCCTGTTTTATTGTGAAGGTCGGTGTCTTATGTGAGTGTTTTCTGTTTGCCTCCCTAGTCTCGTCATGTTAATTACTCCCAGCTGTGTTCCCACCTGTATGTAATCCCCCTGTGTTCTCTGAGTGTATTTAAGTTGTGTCTTCTGTCATAGTAGTTGCTGGTTCGTCTGTGTTGTTTCCCCTCGGTCTCCCTGTATGTATTTCCCCGGACCTCCCTGCACCGTCATTCCTGGTTTGTGTTGTTAGTTTACCCAGTTTAGGTTTCGGTTTCATGTTCACACCCCGTTGCTGTTTGTACCCACTGCTGTAAATAAACACTCACCTGCACCAGAGCTGCCGCCTTTTGGGTCCTTACTACAAATCCACACGGCTTGCCCCGCAGACCGTGACACTAACTTGAAGAAGCACTGTGTCAGGATAAAAGAGAATTTTTGATCTTCCTGAACAGTACTTTTTTCATAATAGGAACAGAAAAGTAGGCAGCAATCCATTTGGACCCCACAAAGTAGTAATCACACACACAAATCTCTCTTTGTCAAACACATACACACAATGAAGGACTTTTTTTTTGCCCCCTCCCTTTGTTTTCGTAAAGTCTGCTAAAGCTTTCCAAGCATCGCTGTTTCTTTGAAACTACTTCAAGGCTTTCAACATAATCAGGGTCTTGCTTTCTCTGAGGAAGCCTTAAATGTGCGCGTAGAAATCTGAACCCTACCTACAACCTACATCTTGTTAAGTGTTTGCTCCACTGAACAGTTTATCGTGTGCATTTGGGGTATGCTATGACTTTTTTTTGGTTAAGATTATTTTGGCTTTTTTGTTTCTTGTCTCTTACAATTTACTTTGTTTTTAACCAATCAAAGGCACACCTCCACAAATGGCACTTCCATCCACCCACACATTTACTCTTCTCTTCATTTAAACATTTTCTTTTATTCTTTTTTCATTGTTTCTAATTTTTTTAAAAGTATTCTTTTGACTTAAAAGCAACTTTGATGTCGCAATTACTATTATTATGTGGCTTTTACTCAAGCTAGTGAGTGCCTGTTAAGGCACTATTCTGACTGACTAGACATTAATATTAATAATTAATGATTAACAATATTACATTATTAATAGCTAGACTGTTTATTCAGTCTAATAAAATAATGCCAAATAAGCAACTCTTAAAATACAAGTCTGACATTTTTGTTTCTCTTTTAATTGAGGTACATTTTACCCCTTCACTTTGTTATTCTTAAGTATTTCTGTGTTGACATGTTAAATTTCTTACATTTCAAAATTCTCACTAGTGGGTTGCTACAGTCTTCATTACTTAGTCTCTAACTAAATATTACTTTAGTTTTACACTCTCTGCAAACTACTTGCCAAGCGGCAGTGAAACCAAACAATGTCTGTGCTTGCTTTCAAAGTAAAAGTTGCCCCTTTTGAAATGTGTTGTTTGAGGCAAAAAGACAATTTTTACTTTGAAGGTTAACATTATCTGTTTTTGGTTTGCATGACAGTTTTTCAAATTCCACAACAGTTCAGAGAGTAAATGGCAAGTGTTTCCAGTCAAGTCGGTGTACAAGCGGCTACAGAAATTTTCTAGCAAAGCAATCACAAGGTTTTTGGTGCAGCATTCTGTGGGCAGCCGATTTTACCTAGTGGCTGCCTGCAACCTCGAGCAACCACTCAGTTGGGAAATGCACATTTTTTCTTAGCAGCCACTGACTGTCAGATCGTCAGTGCCCAGTATCTTAGGGCCATGTGACTAAGGCCTAAGCTTGCTGAATGCTAATGTCTAAAGTAATGAAAATGAGTAAACAGTTGTGCTGAGTGTAAATGACTATTTTAACTATAAGGAGAATTTGTCTGTGGATGGGTTTGTGTGTGTACTGTTATATTTGCATGTGTAATACTCTGTGTAATGAGTCCCATTACTTCGTTTAAGTGGAGGCTGTTTAGAGACAACTGTCGGTAATGATGTGTGGTTTACACTGGACAGAAGAATTTAAAACTAAAGTAACAAGTATTGGATATTAATCTTCCATCCACTGGTGTGACTATTTGTGTTGTTTCTTGTTTTGTTTGTTTGTTTTTGTGTAGTGGGGTGTCAGCATCAATCAAAGAGATGCAGTAAAAAAATGTCAGTAAACTGAATTGCCACTGTATGAAATTTTAATCAGCAAACTCTTTGCATTTGTTGTGGATCCACAATGGATAATATTATTCAGCCACTTCTTTCCTCAGCCATTATCGCTATTACCACTGCACTTTACGCCACCATTACAGTCATTGGAATTGTTACATAGTGGGCTACGATGAGAATTTTATAGTTCACTTTCTGTCTGATTGCCATTAGAGTGTCAAGGCTAATTTCGGAAGGCCCTCCCATCATTAATCAAACAGGTATTTGTCTGCTTTTAGTATCTAAGTGTAATACTAATGACTACAAAGAAAAAAAATTGAAAACCCAACATGGTTGTCAGGAAAATGCTGTGATGCCGTTTGGTAGGGGGATCATGGACAGGTCTGGGCTGAGCATTTAAAGACAATCAACATATGTTGATGCATTATGTTGCCATTTGGCAAGGAATAATTCCACCATCAGTAGGTGTTCTCTTTAATTTTGACAGTGCATTTTTCCCAGTTTTATTTCACTTTCCTATCCTTCAAACTTTAAATTATGCAGATAAATGTCTTCAGCACACGATCCAAGTCAATGTTTCCCCTTAAAGGGTCACAGTCTGTCATGCAAAATTTAAGTGTTTAGCTCAATATAGTATCATAGAATTGAGTTTATATAGTACTCCACTTCAGGCACACCTTCCTTAACGTGTTGTTGTGTGTTACGATGTTTCACTCAATTTAGATTTCACAGGTGAATAGTAAATGTTGTTTATTGGGATTGCATGCAGAAAGACACTCGAAAAAAAAAAACTGATACAAGATACTATGCTAAACTACTTCCCAACCACGATCGTAACCTTCCCTCTCTTGTACAAAAATGTGCTTGAGTGAAAAGCTGCTGTAATCCTCAGGCATTAGCACACTTTTCATTCAAACTGAGTACAACTAATTCCCCATGTAAAGGACTAGAGATAAATGTGTGCCTGTAATTCATATTCAGGGCATGTACAAAGATTATGAGTCACGCTATCATTTAAAATAGCTGAGGGGGCATACAGATCCGCACATCACTCGTCAGCCTCTGCAACCACACACACACACACACACACACACACACACACGCTATCACAGAGGAGAGATAACACTGTTTAACAAGTGTAGTATTGGGGAGTGAGGCATGCTTTAACTTTCATTATTCCAGGAAAAAGCTTGTCACATTAAATGGCAGCATAATGGGAGACATGGAGAGAGGGGAGTGGCAGGCAAACAAGAGCAGCGACTGAATTAAACTGTAACTGAAAAAAATGAGAAGTTGGGTTTAACGGAAGGCGTGATGTGAAGGGGTGAGGGGAAGTGAAGGATGAAGAAAGGAAGACAGTAGTATAGAAGACATGAGGGATCAATTTTCCAGTTTTCCAACACTTAATACTGTACACTGTCAGATACACTGAAAACTGCAGTAACAGTACCACAGCTTTCAGTAAGCAGTAAAATGTTGTTTCCTGTGTAAGTTCAGTTTTCTGACTGCACAAGATGAACTTCCAGAAATTGTCAATGTGGAATTAGAATGTTTGGAAATTTTACATGACTGGCAGTTCATCTCAAGCTCTGGCAACTCAGCTCCTAGATCTGGAACTAGGTCTGGCTTTGACAAATGTGCTACTAATAGAGTGTATGTGCTTGTCTTGTCTTGTAACAGATCTATCTTAGGTAAGTCTGTGAAGATTTATAACCTTATTTGCGACTAACAACGGCCCACATTTTCTGTCTAAAAACACGAAAATGTATATCATCAGGGTTTGTATAGGTTTTTTAGTATATCATTAATGCATTTGTGTACACAGCATTAACAGTTGTCTCTTTGTGTATAAATGTTACTGTGTATATCTATAAGATAATGTGATATGATCCAGAATTGTAATGATTAAAATTCCCTCAGATTAGTGTTGTGATTTACTGTTGTAGACATTTTGCAGACATTTTTTTCTGCGCTTGTTTCTAATTGTTCTGAAATGTGCTATAGTTGTTCCCATTCCGGTTCAAGCCAACTTTTCAAAAAATTAGCTTTCATCTGAAATTGCAGATAACATGCCAATGGATTTTAAGAGAACTAGATACAATTGAGTTGTTCTTCTCTCTTTTTAGCCATGGAACTAAACAAATGGTCATGAGCATATGGCCATAAATCTAGCTTCACATCCGTCTAGCCCATCTAGCAGAACTCCAGATTTAGAAGTCAGTTGGAGGCGCATTGACTTGTTCTCAAGTGTTCCAAATCTCAAAGAAGTGAAATTGCAAAATCAAAGGAACAGTTGTTGGGCCTTGAGACTTGGGGCTCAGCCAGGCACAGAAACAAAAGAGCAAAATCATAGAACCACTGCCATGCACATCCATCACACTCAAGGACAAGCGCATGTTTTTGGTACTAAGCTTGGTGGTAGCCTAAATAAATGCAGAAAACATATCCCATGTATCTGTTACAGTAACTCTTAAAACTTCCATAAGGGATGAAGACTCAGCTGTTTTGAGTTTGAAAACTGGAGTAATCACATTAATTAGGAAACTCAGTCCTAATTAACGTGTCTAATTAGAGTCTCAGTCATAGTATCATACAACATTATGACAGTATGACAATTTTCTCTTGGTGGTTAATTTCATAATTAGAGATGCTATAACCTATCCATTACTACACACATTTTTATTTTGTTTGGGGGGGGGGCAGCAGTGAGGAGAGTGAGAAATGTGCGGCAATAACTGCAGACCTACCTTTGGGAATAAAGAGAATTCTAAATTGATTTGAATGTGAACCAATAAAGGTAATCAGCTGGTTTGCAGAGCTCTAACATAAATCTTGGTGTTGATAAGTAGTTGTAGTTCCTAATTAAATCTCACTTAATTATCTCCTCCTAAGACAGTCTTGTTTTCTGTTAATTTCCTATTTCTTTTTTTTTCTCACTGTCTCTTCTCAACTTCTTTTGAGTTTTCTCTTTTTTATCTTTTAGTGTAGCTTTTCCCTTTTACTCCATCTTAACTGTCTTCTCATGCCTCTATTTTATGAGTGCATTTATATATCTTCTTCATGTGTCTGCATCACTGAAAGAGTCCATTAGGTGAAAACAATTTGGCAATGACAGCAATTTGATTAATTAGCCAACACTGTGAGGAGTGAGGAGAAACCACACAGTGAAACCATCACCTGAAGAGGATTCAGACGATTGCAGTAAAGGTTGTATAGTTGAAATGATGATGGCGTTGTTAATGCATTCATGTGGGCCGCCTGCCTTGTTGTTTCCACCTACTATGTACCTGCTCTGCTGAGCATGTTTTCCTTTGCACAGACTTCAACATAATATCATCACTTCGAGCTGATGTCACTGAGTGCAGCTGTTCTCCCCCCACTCCTCAGTAGCTGGCCGTGACTTTACATCAACTCCTGACAACTTAAGTTCCGCCCTTTGTCTTGCCAGAAATTTAAATTTAAATTGACTTAGCTCAGTGCCTCCAAAGCACACTGAGAGGCCTCCGGAGATTTGTTTCTCTCTGCTGTCCAAGTTATTTATTGTGACAGAGATGTTGCTGTTCGTCTGACTTCTAGGAGGACATTGTAAATTAATGACTGGTGTTGTAAGTGTGCCACACCAAATGAAGAAGTACATACAGTATATATATACAGATTATATATATATATATATATATATATATATATATATATATATATATATATATATATATATATATATATATATATATATATATATATATATATATATATATATATATATAGGGGTGCAACGATACACAAAATTCTCGGTTCGATATTTTTTCGATACAAAAAAAAGTTCATGCTTTTTTAATTTGTCATTTATTAAAATTATAAATATATATTTTAACTCAAAAGTACAGTTTTTACATTTAATGTTGCTGAAACAACAAAGTAATAAAAAAAAATCTATCTGATCGAGAAATCACTCATCTTTGGAAAAGAGAGTTTATTACATAGAAATGGCTCTTTCCAAAATAAAAGCTATACTATACGCTTCTTCTGGGGTATATTCTCAGCAGCATATTAAACATATCAGGGCCCCATGAGGAGAATCATGTGCTAACGGCTGTCTAAATGACTCGGGTAAAGTTTGTAGCATGCGTGCTTGTTGTTTTTTGTCTGCTTCCACTTGTCTTTGCACTAGGATGATGTCGGCGTAAATGTGCAGTCACATTCGTTGTGTTCCCACTAGTGCTGTCAGCGTTAATCTAGTTGAAATGACGTTAACGCCACAACACGGCAAATCTCCGTTAACGAGCTACCGCGGATCGCCCCGTGCGTGGTGCTGGACGGTTCAATATTGATACGGGTATCGTTGCACCCCTAATACATATATATATATAGTGGCTTGCAAAAGTATTTGGCCCCCATAAACTTTCCCACATTTTGTCACATTACAGCCACAAACATGAATCAATTTTATATATTGGAATTCCACGTGAAAGACCAATACAAAGTGGTGTACACTTGAGAAGTGGAACGAAAATCATACATGATTCCAAACATTTTTTACAAATAAATAACTGCAAATGGAAGGAGTATGGCACAACTGTAAACCTACCAAGACAAGGCCGTCCACCTAAACTCACATGCCGAACAAGGAGAGCACTGATCAGAAATGTAGCAAAGAGGCCCATGGTGACTCTGGATGAGCTGCAGAGATCTACAGCTCAGGTGGGGGAATCTGTGCATAGGACAACTATGAGTCGCACACTGCACAAAGTTGGCCTTTATGGAAGAGTGGCAAGAAGAAAGCCATTGTTAACAGAAAACCATAAGAAGTCCCGTTTGCAGTTTGCCACAAGCCATGTGGGGGACACAGCAAACATGTGTCCAAAATGAAACCTTTTGGACAAAATGCAAAAAGCTATGTGTGGCGGAAAACTAACACTGCACATCACTCTGAACACACCATCCCCACTGTCGAATATGGTGGTGGCAGCATCATGCTCTGGGGGTGCTTCTCTTCAGCAGGGACAGGGAAGCTGGTCAGAGCTGATGGGGAGATAGATGGAGCCAAATACAGGGCAATCTTGGAAGAAAACCTCTTGGAGTCTGCAAAAGACTTGAGATTGGGGCAGAGGTTCACATTCCAGCAGGACAACAACCCTAAACATAAAGCCAGGGCAACAATGGAATGGTTTAAAACAAAACATATCCATGTGTTAGAATGGCCCAGTCAAAGTCCAGATCTAAATCCAATCGAGAATCTGTGGCAAGATCTGAAAACTGCTGTTCACAAATGCTGTCCATCTAATCTGACTGAGCTGGAGTTGTTTTACAAAGAAGAATGGGCAAGGATTTCAGTCTCTAGATGTGCAGAGCTGGTAGAGACATACCCTAAAAGACTGGCAGCTGTAATTGCAGCAAAAGGTGGTTCTACAAAATATTGACTCAGGGGGCTGAATAATTACGCACATCCCACTTTTCAGTTATTTATTTGTAAAAAAATGTTTGGAATCATGTATGATCTTCGTTCCACTTCTCATATTTGTGTGACCTGCTCCATATCACCACTGTTTCCCGCCCTCTCAGATCATCATCTGCTATTCATTTTACAGTTCCGTCCTCACACCTTATTACGATGGGGAACAGAGCTTTCAGTCGCTCTGCTCCCCCGGCTCTGGAACTCTCTTCCTCCTGCACTAAGAGATATTGACTCCCTCTCCGTATTTAAGACACAGCTCAAAACACATCTGTTTAAACTGGCTTATTCGCTTTAATGCTGATTTTATCTGTTGTCACGCTCTGTTTTGTAATTTTAACTTATTTTATGTATTTTATGACTACTGTTCCTTTTATTAATTGTGTTTTTTGTAAGGTGACCTTGGGTTTCTGAAAGGCGCCCTCAAATAAAATGTATTATTATTATTATTATTATTATTATTTAAGTATGATAAACATATAAAAAAACATAGGCAATGAGGAAGTGGTAAACACTTTTCACACTACTATATGGTAATGTACAGCTGCACACATAAGTAATAAATGTGGCCTACCTCAGCTGTTGTATATAGCCAGCAATTACTCACTGTCAACGATGTAAGTCAAGGTCCATCTCATATGATGCAGGGGATCCGCATGACCTGACATTTGGATCTCATTAGTTGTACAAAATATCTGCTGCAACAAGTCCACCTGATGAGTAACTGAGAAGTAAGTGTCAAAAGTAGCATGGATTAGGCCCAAATGTCTCTATCACATGTGTGAATAACCATATATTTATACATTATTTGCGTTCATCTTTTAGCAATTTCATACTAGCAAAATGGAGAGGATGTTATTTGTAACATATGCTTTTGTAACTTATACATAATGACTGAGGACTTTACAGTTATAAGCTATGAGAAGCTGTTTTATTCTTTTTTTCAGTTATTTTCTTGTGAAATGTTTCTTGCGAGGCAAAGGCACAGTGATAGTCAAGTAGAGAAGACAATGCAATGATTTTTTTCTAGAAGTTTTGGACAGCTTTGCAGTGCAAAAAAGTGCAAATATGGTTGTCTAATGTATCTAGAATGAATTACTATTGAAATCGGTGTCAAAATTAATAATTCTTGTATTAGAATCTATCGCTCATATGAAAATTACTATTATTCTTGTTTTGTGGATAATGAGATTAAAATATCAAATTGGTTTATTATTTTCTACATATTGTTAATTTGCGATTTATTATATCCGTAATTTGAGGGTTGAGGGTTGAGTTCAAGAATGATAGTTTTAAAATTGTAAATATTCAAAAAAGTGATTGTTGTCTGTGCCATATTTCAAACAGTCATTCATCAAAAGCAAGATCAAAGTAGCAATAATAGGGTATTATTGGATGTGATATGAGACAGGTGATTCTTTTTGATATCCAAGACCTGAAGTGTAGTGGTTCCCTGTCAAGTAAGAAGTCAGGATAATTGCAGATGAGAAATGCTGAACCAACATTTCTCATCTGCAATTAACTATCTAGACATCCAGATCTGAACCCGAGCTGTGTTTTGTTTTTGGACTTCTGTACTAACCACAGTTTGGCCATAACGAACACCATGTTCGAACATAAGAGTGTCCATAAGTGCACGTGGCACCAGGACACTCTAGGCTGCAGGTCGATGATCGATTTTGTATTCGTATCACCAGACCTGCGGCCATATGTTCTGGACACCGGGGTAAAGAAAGGGGCTGAGCTATCGACTGATCACCACCTGGTGGTGAATTGGATCAGATGGCAGGGGAGGATGCTGGACAGACCTGGCGTGCTCAAACGTATAGTGAGGGTGTGCTGGGAACATCTAGCAGAGGCCCCAGTCCACAAGATCTTCAATGCACACCTTCAGCAGAGCTTCAACAGCATTCCGAGGGAGACTGGGGACATTGAGTCAGAATGGACCATGTTCAGCATCTCCATTGCACTGAGCTGCGGCTGCAAGGTGGTTGGTGCCTGTCCTGGTGGTAACCCCTGAACCAAATGGTGGACACCAGAGGTGAGGGGAACCACCAAGCTGAAGGAGGAGTCCTGTTGGGCTTGGTTAGTCTGTGGGACTTTGGAGGCAGCTGATAGGTACCAACAGGCCAAGCGGAACGCGGCGCAGGCAGTGGCTGAAACTCGGGGGTGTTAGGAGTTCGGAGAGGCCATGGAAAAAGACTTTTGGACTGCCTCAAAGAGATTCTGGCAAATCGTCAGGTGACTCAGGAGGGGAAAGCAGCGTTCTACCTGCACTGTGTATAGTGCGAGTGGAGCACTGCTGACTTCAACTGAGAAAATTGTCGGGCGATGGAAGGAATACTTTGAGGACCTCCTTAATCCCACTGGCACGTCTTCCGTGGAGGAAGCAGGGTCTGGGACGAAGGGGATGACCCGACAATCTCCGGGGGCGAGGTCACTGAGGCAGTTAAACAACTCCTTGGTGGCAGAGCTCTCTTAGTTATGCTGCAATAGGTGTAGGTTCCTGAAGGCTCTGGATGTTGTAGGGCTGTCTTTGTTGACACGCCGTGGAGATCAGGAGTAGTATCTCTGGATTGGCTTTGAGTGCTCAGACAGAGTAGAAAAGCGCTATATAAGAACCAGTCCATTTACCATTTACCATTGGCAGACCGGGCTGGTGGATCCCATCTGTAAGAAAGGGGACCGGAGGGTGAGTTCCACCTATAGGGGGATTGCACTCCTCAGACTCCCTGGAAAAGTCTACGCCAGGGTGCTGGAAAGGAGAGGCCGTCTGTTAGTCGACCCTCGGATACAGGACGAACAATGCGGTTTTTGTCCACATCTTGGAACACTGGACCAGCTCTTCATCCTCTCAAGGATACTTGAGGGTGCATTGGAGTTTCCCCAACTAGTCTACATGTGTTTTGTGGAGTTGGAGTAAGCATTTGACCGTGTTCCTCAGGGTGTCCTGTCAGGGATGCTCCAGGAGTATGGGGTGTCTGGCCAATTGCTACGGGCCATTCGATCCCTACACAACCGTTGCAAGCGCTTGTTCTGCATAGCCGGCAATGCGGCTAAGGGCTCCGCTAGGGCTATCTCTATTTTTAAGATTAGGTTTCAAACTTTCCTTTTTGATAAAGCATCTAATTAAGGCTGCATCAGGTGACCCTGAATCCTCCATTAGGTTCAAGGTTCAAGGTTCAAGGTTCTTTATTATTTGTGTGTTATACAAGTATAACACACAGTGAAATGTAGCCTGACACGCTCCTCGACATGTGCAAAAAATATATATATATAAGCAGGTGAATTCTGTACATTAATATGAATAGACATCTGACTATTTTACAGGATAGACAATATAAACATATTTAAAATTAAAGAAATTGAAATGTACATTGTGCCTTGGTTTAGTATCTGGAAGAGTCCTGTCTCAGTCAATTATAGATGATGTGAGAGGGCGGGTGTGTGTGTTTAGGGCACGGATGGCTTGGGGATAGAAGCTCCTCTTGAGTCGCTCTCTGTCCTTGCCCGGAAGATGCGGAACCTTCTACCAGATTGCAGAAGTTGGAACAGTTTGTTGCCAGGATGGAACGGGTCCTTCAGTATCTGCGCTGCTCTAGTCCGGCATCTCCTGGTGTAGGTGTCCTGAAGCGGGGGGAGAGCAATCCTGCAGCAGCGTTCTGCTGTACGGATCACTCTCTGGAGAGCTTTTTGGTCCTTCACACAGTTGTTCCCAAACCACGATGTCATGTTCTGTGTGAGGATGCTCTCCACAGCGCCTGTATAGAAAATCCTGAGGATCTTTGGAGAGACCCTGAACTTCCTCAGTTGTCGTAGGTGATACAGGCGCTGCCTAGCCTTTTTGGTCTGGACCTGAATGTGGGCAGCCCATGTCAGGTCTGAGGAGATGTGGACACCAAGATACTTGAAGGACTGCACCCTCTCCACTGGAGCTCCATTGATGATAATGGGCTTGTAGTCTCTGTGCTGACCCCTTCTGAAGTCCACCACCAGCTCCTTGGTCTTGCTGACGTTCAGCTGGAGGTGGTTGTCCTGGCACTACGATGCCAGATTCTTCACTTCATCCATGTAGGCCGCCTCATCGTTGTTGGAGATGGCACCCAACACCACTGTGTCGTCAGCAAACTTCACAATGGTGTTGGAGCCATGGGTGGCCACACAGTCTGAAGTGTAGAGGGAGTAGAGCAGTGGCGAGAGGACACATCCCTGAGGTGCTCCTGTGTTGATGGTGATGCTGTTGGAGAAGCACCTGCCCACCCTCACCACCTGAGTTCTGCCAGTGAGGAAGTCCAACACCCATGCACACAGACGGCTGTTAAGTCCCAGATCCCTCAGCTTTGTGAACAGTCTGCAGGGCACTATTGTGTTAAACGCTGAACTGTAATCAACAAACAGCATTCGCACATAGTTACCCTGTTTCTTGTCCACGTGGCTGAGAGTGGTGTGTAGGACGTGGGCGATGGCATCCTCTGTGGATCTGTTGGATCTGTAGGCGAACTGCAGCGGATCTGTGGTGTCTGGGATGGAGGAGGAGATGATGTTCTTCAGCAGCCTCTCAAACACCTTCATTACTACCGAGGTCAGTGCAACTGGCCGGTAATCGTTCAGGGATGAGGGTTTGCTGTTCTTGGGCACAGGGATGATGGTGGATCTTTTGAAGCATGTGGGGACCACAGACTTCGCCAGGGACTCGTTGAAGATGTAAGTGAACAGACCTGCTAGCTGGTCAGCACAGCAGCGCAGCAGATGGCCGGTGATGCCGTCTGGCCCCGCCGCTTTCCTTGTGTTCACTCTCCTCAGTGCCGCTCGGACGTCATGCTCCGCGATGCTGGTCACCGGTCTCTCGCTGATGACGTCACTGTCCTCGGTAGTCAGGCGGTAGATAGCATTAGCCGCCTGGCTAACCTCGAAACGGGCGTAGAACCGATTCAGCTCGTTGGTGAATGCAGAGTCGGCGTTGATCGGCGCAGTGTCCCTGGCTTTGTAGTCCGTAATGGTGCGTAGTCCGTGCCACATACTCCGTGTGTCGCCCTGGTGGAAGCGGGACTCCACACGTTCCCGGTACCAGCGTTTGGCATCTCTCACCGCGCGCTGCACGCCGTATGAGGCCGCTTTGTAGGCGCTCATATCGCCAGTGGCGAGACCCGCGTTGTAGGAGGCGTTCCTGGCGTTTCGTTAGTTATTAGTTATGCTCCAATAGGTGTAGGCTGCTGGGGGATTCCCATGATATATTGAGTATTTCTTCTTCAGTCACTTTTCTTACTTACTATGTAATGTCTCTGCATACTTGTTATAAATTTCAGAACAAAAGATATGATGTGGAAGAGAGCCAGTCCCCCTCCCCTCCCCTCAAGCCAGATGGTGGCCCCTCCCTGAGCCTGGTTCTGCCAGAGGTTTCTTCCTGTTAAAAGGGAGTTTTTCCTTCACACTGTCACCAAAATGCTTGTTCATAGGGGGTGTTACGTTTCGGTGTTGTCGGTGTGTTGCTTTTGGCGTGACTGTTATGTGTTTCCTGTTTTACTTTGAAAGTCTGTGTTATCTTAGTGTTTTCAGTTTACGTTTTGCCCTGTCTCGTCAGTTCTAATTTGCCCCAGCTGTGTTTCCCTCCTGTGGTCCATTCCCTAATTGCTCCTTCTATGTATTTAAGCCTTGTGTTTCAGTATGTCATGGTCGCGATCTCCCCCCGTTGTAAATAGTTTGACGTCTTGTGTTTGGTGTTTTGTTATAAATAAATAGTCTGTTGTAAATACTTTCGTCATGGGATATTTTCGTTTTGGGATTTTGGTGGAGGGCCTTCGTGGTTTATTTTTCCTTATCTTTGTTTTTCTGCGTTGCACCCCGGTTGCCTAGGCCGGGGTGTAACATATGGGGGCTCGTCCGGGATCGCTGGAGGGTCCGAAGGAGGGACAGCTTCGGCCTTCTGTCTTCGCTGGAGGGTCCGGGGACCGCTCCAGCCTTCATCCGCCTTCGTTGGAGGGTCCATGGGACCGCTCCAGCCTTCATCCGCCTTCGCTGGAGGATCCGAGGGACCGCTCCAGCCTTCTGCAGCTGGTGGGCTGCTCCAGCCTTCATCTGCCTCTGCTGGAGGGTCCGGGGGGACCGCACCAGCCTTCGTCGTCTGCTGGAGGGTCCGTGGGACCGCTCCAGCCTCCATCAGCTTCGTCTGCCTTCATCCGCCTTCGCTGGGGGGAGGGTCCGTGGGACCGCCCCAGCCTTTGTCGTCGCTGGAGGGTCAGTGGGACCGCTCCAGCCTTCTGCAGCTGGTGGGCTGCGTGTCCGTGTGTGCAGCTGGTGGGCTGCGTGTCCGTGTGTGCAGCTGGTGGGCTGCGTGTCCGTGTGTGCAGCTGGTGGGCTGCGTGTCCGTGTGTGCAGCTGGTGGGCTGCGTGTCCATGTGTGCAGCTAGTGAGCTGCTCGTCTGCCTTCGCTGGAGGGTCCGTGGGACCGCTCCAGCCTTCATCCGCCTTCGCTGGAGGGTCCGTGGGACTGCTCCAGCCTTTGTCGTCTGCTGGAGGGTCAGTGGGACCGCTCCAGCCTTCATCGGCTTCATCTGTCTGGATCAAACATTTCACTTGGGGTTACATGTTTGATTTTTGGGTGGGGGGAAATGTTACGTTTCGGTGTTGTCGGTGTGTTGCTTTTGGCGTGACTGTTATGTGTTTCCTGTTTTACTTTGAAAGTCTGTGTTATCTTAGTGTTTTCAGTTTACGTTTTGCCCTGTCTCGTCAGTTCTAATTTGCCCCAGCTGTGTTTCCCTCCTGTGGTCCATTCCCTAATTGCTCCTTCTATGTATTTAAGCCTTGTGTTTCAGTATGTCATGGTCGCGATCTCCCCCCGTTGTAAATAGTTTGACGTCTTGTGTTTGGTGTTTTGTTATAAATAAATAGTCTGTTGTAAATACTTTCGTCATGGGATATTTTCGTTTTGGGATTTTGGTGGAGGGCCTTCGTGGTTTATTTTTCCTTATCTTTGTTTTTCTGCGTTGCACCCCGGTTGCCTAGGCCGGGGTGTAACAGGGGTCATATGATTGATTGGTTTCTCTGCGTATTTATTATTGTAGAGTCTACCATACCAATATAAAGCACCTTGAGGCGACTATTGTTGTGATGGCACTGTATAAATAAAACTGAATTAATTAGAATTGAATAGTTGGTTCAACAGAGCTTTGACTCTTGGTCAGCCTGGCTACAGTGCTGAAAAGAAAACCGGGTGTTTTTTCTCAATCATTGGCAGATGGTATGTCCTAGCTTTATGTTTTTTTTTCCTTTTTTAATAAAGGAAAAAGCTATTTTTCCAGGCTGAAGAGCTTCTAAATTAGCGCAATGTCGTTTCATCCCCATCTTACAAGTTATCTGCTAGAACTGCCTAGGGAATCATTTTGACTCTTTGGTATTTTAAAAATCATGTCAATTCAATCAAATAAAACCCCATAATCTCATATTTTATTACTTTTCCTAAAATGCAAAAACAGCAGCCCTAGTGACAAAAAAATCAACAACTCATCTGATGTCGACATCAACAAAAAGTGAACTGATGATGCTAATGTTTCAACCCGCATCGGCCTTTTTTGAAAATCTCAACTCATTGTTAAGTTTTAAGTGATACTATCCATATACATTAAAATATCATTTGTATAAAAAAAATATAGATACAATAGTAGAAACTTGCCAGCTGGCCAGAGTTACCACGGGGTATGAATGATTGATAAATAAGCTAGTGATTCATTACAACTGTTGTATATAATTTTATAGCTTTCATTTAATTATTTATATATATATGCAAATTGGCAGTTAATGTAAATGATATCCCTGACATTTTCCAGTGTGATGAATTTACATATCTCTCAAACGTGAACTTTTCTAGCTCAACACACAATACCAAAATATTTTTGTTAAATTGGAACCTCCTGGTTAGAAAACCTGGTTTGGACAGGGACAGGCTTAGGGCGTCGGGGGGTTCCCCGGAGGCATATTCCTTGGGGAGCTCAACCCGGGGTAGCGGTCATGTCCGGTTAGGGGCTCTGTTGGCTCTCAGGTGACTGTTTCCTCGCGGCTGCGTGCAGCGGGACTAGGGGAGGGTCTGTGCTGACGGACGTGGGTTACTGACCTGGTAGCCTGGCTGCCCCTGGGTGGGTCCGGGATGGGCGTGAGGTTCTGGGGGCGCTCCGTCTCTGGGCTGGGGCCCAGGCCTCGGGGGCTTGGGTCCTGGTTGGTGTGTTGCCGGGGTTGTGGGCGGGTGGGTGCATGGGGGCCCAGCCCTGGAGCAGGGTGCCGCCGGTGCATCGAGCCACCTGGGGGGCTCTTCAACTGGTGGGGAAGATTGTCACATCTTGCAGGAGCTTTCCTCTCCTCAGGGGCTCTCTCTACAGGAGGGGGAGATACAGGAGAGGTGGAGGAAGATCTCAGCCTGGGTGTTTATTGTCTTATGTAGTCTGGAAGAAGAGTGGATGGTGGGGTGGGTGCAGTTTTCTCTGTGGTGGGGTTGGGTGGACTGTCCTGGGCTCTGTGGGGCCGGGAGGCGCTGCTGCGCTGGGCCCCGGTCTGGATGGGCCTGGGCCCCCTTTCCCTGGTGGGTCGCGGAGTATGGGGGTGCCTACTGGGGTCAGCGGGGGGAGCTGGCCCCAGGGAGGGGTCACTTGCCCCTCCCTTCCTTCCCTCCCCATCTCCAGCTGCCTCCCTCTTCCCGCTCCATCACAACCACCCACACATGCAGGACCTTGGAGTAGGGGTATGTCACCAGGGTGCAGAGGAGGCCACCCCCCCCCCCCCCCCCCCTGTCCCCTTCTGGCTGCCCCTGCCTCAATTTTATCCCACAACTTAGACATTCACATTACTCACACTCTCATTACACATACAGTGTGGCAAAAAAGTATTTAGTCAGCCACCGATTGTGCAAGTTCCCCCACCTAAAATGATGACAGAGGTCAGTAATTTGCACCAGAGGTACACTTCAACTGTGAGAGACAGAATGTGAAAAAAAAAATCCATGAATCCACATGGTAGGATTTGTAAAGAATTTATTCGTAAATCAGGGTGGAAAATAAGTATTTGGTCAATAACAAAAATACAACTCAATACTTTGTAACATAACCTTTGTTGGCAATAACAGAGGTCAAACGTTTACTATAGGTCTTTACCAGGTTTGCACACACAGTAGCTGGTATTTTGGCCCATTCCTCCATGCAGATCTTCTCGAGAGCAGTGATGTTTTGGGGCTGTCGCCGAGCAACACGGACTCTCAACTCCCGCCACAGATTTTCTATGGGGTTGAGGTCTGGAGACTGGCTAGGCCACTCCAGGACTTTCAAATGCTTCTTACGGAGCCACTCCTTTGTTGCCCGGGCGGTGTGTTTTGGATCATTGTCATGTTGGAAGACCCAGCCTCGTTTCATCTTCAAAGTTCTCACTGATGGAAGGAGGTTTTGGCTCAAAATCTCACGATACATGGCCCCATTCATTCTGTCCTTAACACGGATCAGTCGTCCTGTCCCCTTGGCAGAAAAACAGCCCCATAGCATGATGTTTCCACCCCCATGCTTCACAGTAGGTATGGTGTTCTTGGGATGCAACTCAGTATTCTTCTTCCTCCAAACATGACGAGTTGAGTTTATACCAAAAAGTTCTACTTTGGTTTCATCTGACCACATGACATTCTCCCAATCCTCTGCTGTATCATCCATGTGCTCTCTGGCAAACTTCAGACGGGCCTGGACATGCACTAGCTTCAGCAGCGGAACACGTCTGGCACTGCGGGATTTGATTCCCTGCCGTTGTAGTGTGTTACTGATGGTGACCTTTGTTACTTTGGTCCCAGCTCTCTGCAGGTCATTCACCAGGTCCCCCCGTGTGGTTCTGGGATCTTTGCTCACCGTTCTCATGATCATTTTGACCCCACAGGATGAGATCTTGCGTGGAGCCCCAGATCGAGGGAGATTATCAGTGGTCTTGTATGTCTTCCATTTTCTGATGATTGCTCCCACAGTTGATTTTTTCACACCAAGCTGCTTGCCTATTGTAGATTCACTCTTCCCAGTCTGGTGCAGGTCTACAATACTTTTCCTGGTTTCCTTCGAAAGCTCTTTGGTCTTGGCCATGGCGGAGTTTGGAGTCTGACTGTTTGAGGCTGTGGACAGGTGTCTTTTATACAGATGATGAGTTCAAACAGGTGCCATTCATACAGGTAACGAGTGGGGGACAGAAAAGCGTCTTACAGAAGACGTTACAGGTCTGTGAGAGCCAGAAATTTTCCTTGTTTGAGGTGACCAAATACTTATTTTCCACCCTGATTTACGAATAAATTCTTTACAAATTCTACCATGTGAATTCATGGATTTTTTTTTTCACATTCTGTCTCTCACAGTTGAAGTGTACCTCTGGTGCAAATTACTGACCTCTGTCATCATTTTAAGTGGGGGAACTTGCACAATCGGTGGCTGACTAAATACTTTTTTGCCCCACTGTACATATAGGATCTTGGGGGTGGGCACGATACACGGAATCCAAAGTACCATCAGGGTGTACACCCCACCCCTGGCGTCGTTGCCCACCTCTCAAAGTTAAATACACGTAGACATTGAGGGCCAGCAGGAGGTACCATGCGCTTACCTGCTGCTCTCTGGCAGGTAGCTCCATGCCCTCCTGGGTTTTAAATGCACCTTAGAACACACATGCATCAACACTACAATGAGCGGGTGGAGGGAGGTTTGGAGTCTTCTCTCACCCCCATTCTCTGCGACCTGCTGGAGCGGGGGGGCTAGGAGGAGGAGTTGGCCGTCCGACTGCGGTCTGGAGTGTGGGGCCTTCCTGCTGCTGCGGAGTCGGGGCGGTCTGCCTCCCCCCACCGCAGGGAAAAGGGTAACACCACCTGGGTCTGGGTGCAGTTCCCCCCCCTCCAGGGGCAAGGGTACCTAGACCCGGGGCTTAGAGTACGCTTGGGGAGTGTGATCGTGTGTGCAGCGTCTCTTTATGTCTGTCTCCATGTTGGTTGAGTGTGGAGTAAGTGTATATGAGAGCATGAGGGTGGGAATGGATGTTTGTATATGTGTGTGCCTGTATTTCTGTGTCTATATGTCAGGTTGGGTGTCAGGCGCCACCTCTCTGGGGACATCTTAGGCCCTCCAAGGTATGGAGGCCTATCTCCCCCTACCACCACTTCCCCTGCCAGTGGCGGACTCCCTCAGACGTCGGTGCGTTGGTGGTTCTTTGTGTCCGGGGATGGGCGTCCAGGTACACACTGGCTCACTCCTTGGCGGCCGCTTATCGGGGCCTGGAGCCTGGGGCTTGCTCGGGCCACTTCGGAGGTGGGGTGCCCCCGGCCTCTCGGCCTGGGGCTCGGTCACTCAGGCACGGCTGGCTGCCGGCGGAGCTCACGGGCGCGTCACTGCAACTCCCCCTGGCTTCTGCTCCGCGGCTGCTGAGTGAGCCCTCATCTGGGACTGTCCCAGAAAGAGCTGAGGAGAGTCCCATCTTTATTTGCCTTTAGACAACAATTCTGATGGCAAAAGAGCCAAACGGGACAGGCAAAAAAAAAAAAGAAAAAAAAAAAAAAAAAAAGAAAACCTGGTTTGGTAATTGCTACAAACTTAACTTGAACACAAAACAACTAATTAATGGTCATTCAAGAAAAATGTGTCCATTTTTTGTTTTCCTAAAGCCATGTATGGGAACATCCCTCATTTTAATCAAAGAAAGAAGACAGTTTTGCTGTTTTCCCCTGTGTGCACTTCTGTAGTCTGCAATGGTTTGAGGCAAAGTTATTTGAGTTTGTGTGTCCCTAATCATTCAATGCAATGTGTGTACGTGACTGTGTGTGTGTGTGTGTGTGTGTGTGTGTGTGTGTGTGTGTGTGTGTGTGTGTGTGTGTGTGTGTGTGTGTGTGTGTGTGTAAAACTGCAAAAGCTCTGTTGACTTGGTGTACTGAATGTGGGTTTTGATGATTAGAGACACAAAACAGTTTTGTTGTCTCTGTGGCGCAGGTATTTTGCCTGCTAGATGTAGCTCTAATATGCCCAATGGGTAGCAAAGGCTTATCATTGTAAATACTGGCCTTTCACAGAAACACACTCTCAAACACACACAGACACATTCACATGTGTATACTATATATGCAACCAGAAAACATGACTTTATCAGATAGGCGTCCCACAACAGCTTTGGAAGTTCACACACATGCTGTTATTGCGATGAAATTTAGAGTAAGTTCTGAAAGTACCTGAGGTCAAATAGATGTACAATTAAGCTGATGGGATGTCAGAAGCTGCATTTGTCAAACTAAAGAAGCACGCGCTCATCTTATCATCAGTATGCATTTAACAGTGAGAGGACAGCACTGCGAGGAAACCGCCACCAGCTCTGAAGAACGCTTTTTGACAGGGGACTGTCACCAGGCACCATGGCAGACATGACTTATTTTACTTATTTTAATATTGAAGAATATCTACTTCTTTTCTACTTCTATAAGAAGTTGGAAATATTTTGCATTTATATTTTAAAGGAGTGTCTGCTTTTTCAAATGTATAAAAGTGAAAATCTTTGCACTTGGTGTTGGGTCGGCGCTTCCACGGGCCCCGCTGATTTAGAGACTTATTCCCGTTAACGAAGCAAGACGAACAGCTCAACCGGTTTTTCACATGCTAGCACAGGAAGCATCTCAGAGCAGCCCTTCTGCCCTCAGTCTCAGACCACTTCGAAGAAAGAGCTTCCCCTGCAGCCTTTTATACTGTGACACAGTTTACACAAACACCTATTGTAAAAAAAAACCCTATGGTGCATCATAAACCCTAAGGCATCGAGTGTGTATGTGTATTCATGTGCGAGCATGTGTGTGTGTGTGTATTCATGTGCGAGCATGTGTGTGTGTGTGTGTGTGTGTGTGTGTGTGTGTGTGTGTGTGTGTGTGTGTGTGTGTGTGTATGCATGTGCACTCAGATTAGTGTCAAGCCATGTTTTGGCCATTTTTCACTCACAGCAAATGGGAAAATATAAAGACTTTTTCATTGTAACAGGGAACCAGTACTCATTATTTTAATAGCTTTATGGAAATAAGTGTGTGTCAGCCTTGAAAGTGGATAGTGGAAAATATGCTCCAAAAGAATGAGAGACTATCATGGTTCTAGGTGTTTGACAGTTTTTACTTTGTTTGGGACTTTTGGTTCACTTGGATTTGAGTTTAAGGTTTGTATTAGTTAATCATAAATTCAGTATTTCATTAGCGTTCTTGTTGTATGTGTTTGTTCCCCTTTGTGTCTAGACTAACTGTCTTGTGTCCATGTCCTGTAATCAGTGTCCCCATGTTTGTTTACCTTCGGGCTCCCCTGTGTCCCCATGTGTGTGTTAATTCCTGTTTTATTTTTATAGTCCCCTGTCTCATGTGAATGTTCTTGAGTTTGACTTCCTTTGTCTCGTTAGTTATGATTCACTTGAGCTGTGCTTCCATGTGTCTCCACTCACTTTAATTCCCCTTATGGGTATACAATGTCTGCATCTTTCTCTGTTGTTCATCGCAACCGCCCTCATGGTGTGTGTAATCTCCTTCTGTCTGGCCATTCCTGCAATGTTTAGTTTTGTATTTGCCAAAAAACTAACACCATTTCATAAAAAGAACAAACCAAGAATCAAACATGGAGGTTGTAGTGTGATGGTCTGGGGCCCCTTTGCTCCTTCAGGACCTAGATGACTTGATTGAAATGATGGAACCATGAATTCTGCTCTTTACCAAAAGTCTACAAGGAGAATGTCCAGCCAACAGTTCCTTCCCTGAAGCTCAAGCACACTTGAGTTATGCAGCAGGGTAATGATCTGAAACACACCAGCAAGTCCACTTCTGAATGGCTAAAAGAAAAAAGCAAAACAAAATGAAGGTTTGGGAGTGGCCTGGTCAAGGTGTAGACTCAAATCAGACAGGTATTGTTTGGTATGACCTTAATCCGACTGTTAATGCTGGAAAACATGGCTAAATTCTGCAACAATTCTGCAGAGAAGAGTGGGCCAAAATTCCTCCACAGGGATATGAAAGACTCATTACCCATTATCACAAACGCTTGACTGCAGTTCTTGCTGCCAAGGGTGGCACAACCAGTTATTACGTTTAGGAGGCAATTACTTTTTCACATAGTACATTGCAACATCAGTTTTATTGTTATTAACAAATAGCACATTATGTGATATCCTTCCAATGCTATCAATCTGGATTTAGCTGTGTTTTGTAATCTTGTGCTAAGCCCACGTAAGCAATTTCTTTTTAACCCTTGTATGGTGTTCGGGTCTGTGAGACCCGTTTTCAGTTTTTCTCAAAAGAAAAATTAAACAATTAATTATTTTTTCAACCTGAAATTCATTGGCTTTGGCTTATTTTCTGTGAAGAACATGAATCCGAACTAATTTTCAATGACCTCATACTGTACCTCCCCCCACGCATTTACATTACATACAAGGTGTTCGGGTCCACTGGACCCAGGCCTAATAAAAGTGTTGAAAGTGCAGGTCCTGTGTTCCCACACTCTGTCTTCCTCCTTTCTGGTGCTGCTGATGGTGCTTTCTTCCCCTCCTGCTCCCGCACAAAGTTGCAACATTGTTGAAAATTCAACTATCAACACCGTCTGCTCTTACATTCCCACACATTTTACCCTCTTTCTTGAGGGATCCAAATTTTCTCATCCCCTGTCCCACCTGCAAATTAGGGGCATAATACTATAAATAAGACTTTGCCAGTGTGGTTCTTTATCACAACTGATCAAGATGGCAAAAGATTATCTGCTGCGAGGGCCATCCAATTGATTTTGGAAGAGAGAGTGGCTTCGGATGATGATGTTGACAAAGAGGTTTCAGAATATTTCACATTTCTGAAAATTTAGAGTCTGACAGTGACTTTGAAGAAGAGGATGAGGTTGAGCACCATTTAGTAACAAAACGAAGATGAGCACCCCATCTGCAGCCAGCTCCAGGACCAGAACAAGCCCACCAGACAGCAAGTGAAGAAATATGGATGTCAATAACTGGTGAAATTGAATGGTCTTCTTGCCCAAGAAATGAGCCACCCTGCAGAGCTGTTACTGTGATAAGCCAGGGCCAACACGGCTGACAGTTACTCATGTGCAGGACATCAAGTCTTCATTTGAGCTTTTCATCCCAGATTACATCCAGAAAATTATTCTGGATTGCAGTAATCTAGAAGGAAGGTGTGTTTTTGGAGAGAGGTGGAAGGAGATGGACCAAATTGATCTGCAGGCCTACTTTGGGGTTCTTATCCTTGCAGGAGTTTTCAGGTCCAAAGGGGAATCCACAGAATCCTGTGGGATGCAGAAACCGGCAAGAACCTTTCCGTGCATCAATGTCTCTGGAAAACTTCCACAAAATTTCCAGGATTATCCGTTTTGATAGCCGAGACGACAGACCAGCTCGACGGCAGAGAGACAAGCTAGCTGCCATCAGGACAGTGTGGGATAAGTGTGTGCACCACCTCCCCCTGTTTTACAACCCTGGGCCTAATGTCACCATTGATGAGCAGCTGATCCCATTTAGTTGTGAAACACATTGCTTCACGTGTAAATGTGTTGTCTTTCCACTCACTCCACTTGATTATAACTGATTTATGTTTTTATAACATTTTATAAAAAAAAAACAAAAAAAAAAACGAGAAGCACATTAATTCATAAATGTGATCTAACAAAGGTAAAGGGAAAAAAATTAACCATGTTTGCTGTTCATATGGCTTGTAATTGGGATGAAGTAAACATCTGTTGAGTAATTTAACATAAAATTGTTTGATAGTGTTAATTTGGAAAGCCAAAACTCTAGCGGGTCCACCAGACCCATGAACACTGGCTGAGTAACAAAAATATGAACACCACACAAGGGTTAAGGCAGACGTTTAATGTCTTTTTAATTACTTTGTGATGAATAACCTGGCTTCAAGAAGGGAAAAAAACAACATTCTGCGGTAATAATGGTTTAGATTTTGACATCCATGTGCTTTTCCCCAACAGCCACTAAATAGCCAGATATCTTAGTTCACTTATTTTGTCCTCTTCTTTGAGTGAAATGCAGAGTTAAAGTTGGTTAAGATGATTAGGAAAGTAAAAAAAATTGGCCAGCTAATTTGCAGCAGTCAAGGTGAGAAAAGTTGTGAAATGAGAGAAAGTTTACTCTACAGAGACACACAAAGAACAGAAGGGCAGGAAGGAAACCAAAGATGCCACTAAAGAAGCAAAATCTAAAGCAGACAGAGAGAAAGTTCAAAAACAACAACACAGAAAAAAGCAGACAGGGGAGCAGGCAGTGACAAAGATGAAAACAACAACCAGAAAACAAGACAAGGCACTTTGACATCTGCCAGCTGTCCTCACTTCCACCTCCCAAAACTCAACTTGAGCTGAGAAACATGTAGTTAAATGCTAAGGTCTCAGCTGGATAGGTAACCTTGATGCGCAATATATTTATCACCAAGGCCTATGTAAGTCAGCATCACATCAGGGATCAAAGTAGTATAAATTAATGGCTGCCAACTTTGTGATGTAGAGGTTATGTGGCCTTAGTTTCACTGACTTTCTATAGCTACTTGTTGCAATGTAGCAACAAGTGGCTGTAGAAAACCATTTACTTAGACTCATTGAAAATGAATTCAACATTGGCTAGTAATGGTTCTTCTTTTAGAATGAGACCCTGTATTAGGAAGTAGCTGTGAAGTGGTTATACATTTTTATAATTTTCAACAAATGGCTTGCTCTCAGCCCACCTTTTGACACGTCTTAAGGGTAAAAAAAAATAAGCATCATTCTTCACATGGATTCTTTGGATCAATAAACTGCATTTTCATGCTTTTCCATTAATAACTTATTTTATTTTTACAGGAGCCAACTTGAGAGTAATCACGGCTCATCAGAGGTTTCACCTGAAAAGTAGACAATATCTGGTAAACAACAGAGGATTAGAAATCTTGTTGCTCTGAATAAGGTCACAGGAATGCCACCCAAATTCAAGGAGTCCCCGATTGATGTCACTGCCAACATGACTCTGAAAAAGTTTTGCAGAGAAATCACTGGCTGTATTCTTCCATTGCATCAACCTCCTGTCTCCGTGAAGCTGGTTTATGAACTATTCAGCTGAGACTAAAATACTTCTTGCATTTTTGTCCTCCCAGCACCTGCAAGTACAACTGAATGAGATGTGATGTTTTAGAAAAATATATTCTATTCTTTTTATGTAACTTGTTTGTCTTCTATCATCAAGCTTCTTATTTTTATAAAACTTGAACTTTCTTGGAGGTTAAAATTACATCTGGTGATACTACATCACATACAGCATAAGTCTTCTGTTACATATAAGTTATATATATATATATATATATATAAACTTCCCTCCATCCTTATCATTATCCTGGGGCTTGAATCTGCCCTTTCATCTCGGAACAATTGTTCTGTTTTGACAGACTGGAAAGAGCTGAAGGCTCAGACCTCCAGCTTAAATTAGTTTCCTCTGACATCCAAGATGAGGGGAGGAAGACAGAGAGAGAGCATCTTAGCAAGGAGACTGTTGAAACTAAGGGAGAAAGATCACGGCTTCAGATTGGTGCTCTCTGAGATCTACTTTTGTGGGCAGGAGGGAGAAATAAGAAAAATGAGTGAAGAGGATGGTATGCATGTGGGACAAAGTAAGGAAGGATAGGCATATATATTGATTGAAAGAGCAAGATGAAAGAAAGGAAATGAAGAAGAAAAGAGGATAAGTCTAACTACTGATGTGTACACCTAAATAGCAAATGTGGAGAAGGAGACAGAGGATAGTGGGATAACTTTGCTCTGAATGACCTTGCTCAACATGAACATTGTGCTCATGGGGAAGGATCCTAAGAAAAAAGGTTTTAAATGATTGCTGTACCTGAAAATAGGTTATGTTTTGCTCACTATCTTCAGTGTTGCAACTTCTCCCAAAGATAGGAGATTTCTACCTGTGATGACCTCAAGACCGTTTTGCAGTGAGGCAACAGCACTAACCCCTCAGCCACCACCTCTATAATGATTATAAAGGCCAAAAACAAATCAAAACTCCATCAGGGAGACACCAGAGATGATTGGCAATAGAAGCTGCAGGACTAAAGGATTTCCTTGAAAACTCAGAAACCCCAAAAAAATGATTTAAAAAGAGTTATTGAAAAAACTTCTATTGAAGGTTTTTTGTGTGAGGTAAGTTTTAAATGAACTGGTTCTTATACAGCGCTTTTTTACTCTGAGCACTCAACGTGCTTTATGCAACCTGCATCATTCACCCACTCAGTGGGTGCTTTTTTATGCTTAAGTGTTTTCTAACATTCACACTCCAATGGATGTATTTTACCCAATGATATTTGGCATGATATCTGGCAAACCACCAACCTTCCAATAAGTAGATATCCTGCTCTACTACTTGAGCTACAGACACTCAGGACATTTTTGAGAGTTCTCCTTCTGGATCAATCCAAGATTTTCTCACCAGTGATGGAACTGGATTTTTGTACTGTACATGGCTACAGAATGTCCTTTTATCACCTATCCGATCTCTGTTTAAGATATTATTTCCACCTAACAGAAAGTTGGCAGTTTGAAAACAAACTTTCTACAAATCTTGTAGGTTAGGTACCTCACCAGCCTAGACCTCTAAAGATGTGTTTACTATAAGCAGCTTTAGCTTTATATGAATTTAAACTTTCATTTAGCACACAGGTATGACCAAAATTCCAGAAAAGTCTCATAAAATCAGGACAGCGGCCATCATGAGAAAAGTTTATAACATAGCTTAAATGGGAAAGCTGGTTTACATTAATTTTAATAGGTGATGTGTGTATTGTTTTGTGCTTGTAGAGCTGTCTGACTAGAAAACCAGGAAAGTATGAACACAATAAAATCTGTGAGAGAAAGTCCAATCTTGCAGGATCAATGCAACTTTTCTCTTTGTTCTTTTCAGTTTTTTATGTGATATTGTGGCGGACCACCAGGTGGCTCCACTCACACCCAAGTTGAACGGAAGTGTTGGGGTGGAGATTTTGGCGCTCAATATATGTGAAGTTCTGAGAGTCAGTTAATAAAGTTGGAGTGAGACACAGAGACCTCTCCTGTCGTTATTACATACCTCCACAATATCGGTTTTTATATTCACAAAAGCGTTATTGTATTCGCAAACACAGGGATCATGGATATGTTGCTTTAACCATGAGAAATGCATAGGGGTCATTAAAAAACTTTAGTGTATGTTGTCTGTTGGTGTTAGACCTGCAATAAAATAACAACCTGCAGGGTGTACTCTCCCTCTCAACCTATGAAAACTGGGATAGGCTCCAGCCCCCTGTGACTGTGGTTGTGCTGAATTGGGTTGGATGGATGGATGGAATTCAATCAGCAATAGGCTAAGGCATATGCAGACTAAGCACCTGATTAGGGCCCTCACGAGCCCGGGGATTCCTCAAGAGCACTTGAAAGTTCCACAAGGCAGGCTAACAGATAAGCTTTAGACTTGTTGTGCTACATCAGTAACAGCCACAGAGACCAAAGCAAAATATTTTGCTACATTTTAACAGTCTGACAACCTAATTCTACTGACTTAATTATTTCTGTCGCTTGTGTCACAGAAGGGTCATGTTCATCGACACTGTAATACTGTAAGTAGATCCAGATAAGTATGCTCCAGGAAATGATGTATTCCTCTGGGGAGGAAAGGGAAAAAAAATAAAGATCCCAGCTGCCATAGGACAAGAGGCAGGGTAGACCCTGGACAGGTCGCCAATCTATCACAGACAGACAATCATTTACACCTACGGGCAATTTAGAATCACAAATGAAGCTAACCCCACTTTTTTTCCTTTGGACTGTGGGGGAAAGTCGGAGAGCCCACTGACAGTTTATTAATATTTATCACTCCTTTTTCTGAAACACAGTGAGCAAGTAAGTGAGAAAGTAAACTCAGCTTTGATAATCGTATTAATAAGGTAACCACTACTATTTTCTGTCACTTAAACAATATATCAAATGTTAGAAAATTCTTATCTCAAACTGTCTCTGAGAAACTGGTCCACACGATCATATGAAGCGGATTAGAAAATGGCAAGGCTGTATTTGCATGATTATACAGTCTATTACAACTTCACCTCAAGAATCCCTACATGTGCTTGGAGATTTGGCCATATTACTCCAGTGCTGAAGCCATTCATTCATTGGATCCTAGTTCAATACAGAATCACCTTTAAAATGATTTTATTAGTTCATAAAGCTTTCAGTGGTTTGACGGCTACATACATCTTTGACTTGCTTAGTGTCTAATCAAGCAAGACCTCTCGGGACCTAAGTATACCAAAAGTGTTTTCAGTTACTGCGGCAGGACTTGGTGAGAATGGGACAATCTGGTTGTTACATCCTGGGAGGCTGTGGGAGTGTGTGGGCGTGGTGTTGTCTTCTCTCTCTCCTCCTCCTTCGTTCTGGCCCCTCCCCTTGTCTCTCTCTGCCCCTGCCCTCTCCTTTAGGTCACACCTGCTGCTCATCTGCTCTCGTTACAACCAATTACCCTCAGGGGTGATATAAGCTGGAGAAGAGCAGTGTGGAAGAGGAAGGGAGAGGTTTCTGGTGGTTTTCCTCTGTGCTGGTCAGAGTGTGCTACTGACTTAGGTGTGGAACAGCCTGCTGCGTGTGACCAGCCTTCTGGTGTGTGGCTCTGGTGTGTGGCTCTGGTGTGTGGCTCTGGTGTGTGGCTCTGGTGTGTGGCTCTGGTGTGTGGCTCTGGTGTGTGGCTCTGGTGTGTGGCTCTGGTGTGTGGCTCTGGTGTGTGGCTCTGGTGTGTGGCTCTGGTGTGTGAGTAGTGCTTAACTGAGCAGTGATTGCCCATGAGTGACAGCGGCCTTCCTTAGTTTGTGTGGCCTGCCTGGATATTGTTTGTTAGCAGCGTTGCTGTCTCTTTCTGTTGAAGCCTTATTGTTGTTTTCTTTGTTGAAGTGGTCATTACCACTTTGGGTTGACCTCCCTGATTTCTTATTAAAGCAGCGATGCTGTCTCCTTTTGTTGTTGCCATTTATAGTTATTGAGGTGTTTGCCTACAATAAAGATCTATTTTATATTAAATACCTCTGCCTGGCGTTCTTTTCATTCCACCTGGATCTAACTGTTACTGTCCCCCACCCTCATCGCCTAGCATTTAAGAGGGGACGTAACAAAGTGGGGGCTCGTCCGGGATCGGAATGAAAGGAATTGGGTTGATTACAAGTGTGAACAGGTGTTTGTGTGTTGTGTGAAGGTCATTTGGCTAGCTGCTGCTCTCCCCGGCTAGCACAGGGGAGTGTCTAGCTGAGCATTTGCTCTTCCTTCGGACACTCGTTTTTTGTTTTGCCTTTTTTATTTTCGGAGCAAACCCGGGTGGGGATTAATTCTCTGTTGGGGGTAGGCTTGTCGGTGCCTGTGGCACTTGATGATTTGCCTTTAAAGTGGCCTCGAGCCTGGTACGCTCCAGAAGCTAGGACAGGCTAGAGTCTGAGTAGGCAGGACTGGGGGGAGTGTGGGTAGAATTTTTAATTAATGGTTGACTTGACACAACACATTTCTCTTTCGCCTGTGTGTGTAGTTCTATAGTGAAGGCGTTGTGTGTGGCCCTTTAGTGGTTTGCTTGTGTTTTGTAGGCCGTTTTGAGTTTTCATGGCTACTTTTGATATTGCTGGGTTTACGGCAGAGCCGTCGCTTGCCCTGCTGGATGTTTGTAGGAAGAGGGATCTGCATGAGCTGGCTACATATTACGGGATCAGTGTCTCCACTGGTCTACGCAAAGCCGAGCTGAAAGCCGCTCTGGTGTCCGGGTTGTTGGAGAAGAGGGTGGTTGTAATGCAGGAACCCCCGAGCACACCCGGTCCGGCTGGACCAAGTGCGGCGCCTCACGTTCCAGGCCAGGTTGTAGAACCATCAGTGTCTACACCTATGGACCAGGGGTTGCCCGAGGGGGGGCTAGTGACACTGCCCCGTTTTGATCCACTCTCCACCCAGTCATCAGAGGGTTCTAAGCAGGATGCTAGGCTCAAAATCCGTCTGGCTCGTCTCCAGCTGGAGAAGGAGCAGCGTGAGAGAGAGTTCCAGCTGAAAAGGGAGATAGAGCTTAGGCGTTTGGACGCGGAACTGGCTAGGGCTAGGGAGGTTGAGCTGATGAAGGTGGAGGCAGAGACGAAGGTCAAGCTGCGACAGCTAGAACTCCAGCAGGCCTCCTCCCCTCCTGTGGTGGCTTCGCTGTCACAGACAGACGTACAGTTTGATGTAGGACGGAATAGTCGTCTGGTCCCTGCATTTCGTGACACTGAGGTGGAGATTTATTTTGAGTCATTTGAGCGGATAGCGACAGCCTTGTGTTGGCCGCGGGATGCGTGGGCCATCCTGCTACAGTGCAAGCTGGTGGGCAAGGCACAGGAAGTTTGTTCCTCGTTGTCCGCTGAATGCAGCTTGGACTACGACAAACTGAAAAGTGCAATCCTGTTGGCCTATGAGCTAGTCCCCGAGGCTTACAGGCAGCGATTTCGGGGGCTGAAAAAGGTGCAGGGTCAATCCTTCCTGGATTTCGCAAGAGAAAAGAGTGTCCTCTTTGATCGGTGGTGTATGGCCTGTTAAGCTGCAGACCTAGCTTCGGTACGGGAATTAATTCTCATTGAGGAATTCAAAAACTGCGTCACAGAGTGGATGGCGGTATATCTGAATGAGCAGAAGGTCTCTACGTTGCAGCAGACCGCGACCTTGGCTGACGAGTTCGCACTCGTCCATAAAACCAGTGTTGTTAAGTATGAGAGACGCGATACACTAGAAAAGGCTAGCGGTGCTAGTGGTGAGCAAGACACAAGGAGAGAGGTGCCTGTGCCTCGTCGCAGGTCAGACCGGAAATGTTTCTACTGTTTTAAATCCGGCCATTTAATAGCGGACTGCGAGGCCTACAGGCGGAGACAGCCAGTTTCAACACCACGTAAACCAAAAGGGATAGGGCTGATTAAAAACGCTTCTCCTGGTAGCAGACCACTTAGCACTGAAACGCCTGACGAATGTTTTAAACCTTTCATTTTCAAAGGAGCGGTGTCACTCTCTGGTAAGCCTGGAGATGGGCGTACTGTGACCATTCTACGCGACACAGGTGGTTCACAGTCCCTCATACTGGCTAGTGCACTTGCCTTTGATGAAAAGACTGCCAGCGGCACTGACGTTATTGTTAGGGGCGTTGGAATGACTTATGTGCCAGCCCCCCTCCATCGAATTTGGGTGCAGAGTGACCTAATAAGTGGTGCTTTTCCTGTAGCTGTGTGTCCTTGCTTCCCGATTGATGGTGTAGACTTCATAATGGGCAATGACATTGCAGGCGGGAAGGTTTATCCTACCCCAGAGGTCCTAAAGACCCCTGACCCAAGCCCCTTGCCAGATGTTTTAAACCGGCAGCACCCGGATGTATTTCCCGTAGGTGTTCTTACCCGGTCACAGGCCCATCGGCAGGGAGAAGTGGTTGACTTGTCAGGGTCAGTGGTCGGCTCTATGCTGGGGATGGATGTGATGCCCTCGGAGGGGGAGGTGGGTCCTGATGCCAAGGAACTGGCTCAAGAAGTGGCTGAGCCTGCTCCTGAACCCGCAGCCCCCCCTCTCCTCACACGGGAGGCCCTTATTATCACTCAGAAAGCAGACCCATCGTTAACCAAATGTTTTGCTGCCGTAGATGAGAGTGATCATCTGACAGGAGACAGGAAGCAGACATTTGTTGTATGTGATGGATTGCTAATGCGCAGGTGGACTTCAAAGCCAGGGGAGGACTGGAGTGTAGTCCAACAGATAGTGGTCCCGGCTAGTTTACGTCAGCACGTGCTACAGTTAGCCCATGACCATTCATGGTCAGGACATTTGGGGATAACTAAAACATATGACCGTATTCTGCAGCACTTCTTCTGGCCGGCAATGAAGACAGATGTTGCGAAGTACTGTAATACTTGTCATACGTGTCAACTGGTGGGCAAACCAAACTGTGCCCCCCGCCCCACTATGTCCAATACCTGCTGTTGGTGAGCCATTCGAGCATGTTTTGGTCGATTGTGTTGGTCCGTTGCCAAGAACACGAGCAGGCAATCAGTTTTTGTTGACCATAATGTGTTTGTCCACGCGGTTCCCTGAAGCAATTCCTCTGCGGAGGGTCACCACTGCAAACATTACTAAGGCGCTAATCAAGTTTTTCACCACCTTTGGTCTTCCAAAAACAGTGCAAACAGACCAGGGAACTAATTTCTTATCTCGAGCATTTAAACAGACTTTAGCCTCCCTGGGCGTCTCTCATTCTGTGTCTAGTGCTTATCACCCAGAGTCGCAAGGTGCACTTGAGCGTTGGCACCAAACACTTAAGGCCATGCTAAAAAAGTACTG
This sequence comes from Diplotaxodon limnothrissa, assembly GCF_057381915.1. NCBI lineage: Eukaryota > Metazoa > Chordata > Actinopteri > Cichliformes > Cichlidae > Diplotaxodon > Diplotaxodon limnothrissa. The sequence continues at coordinate 15,403,760 of NC_140597.1, read as the reverse complement.
CCATGACACGGGCAGAAGCTGGGATGAGGGTGTCCCCTTTGTACTGTTTGCAATACGCAATGTTAAGCAAGAGTCCTTAGGATTCAGCCCAGCTACACTTGTGTTTGGCCGCGAGGTGCGGGGCCCGCTAAAGATGTTGAAAGAGAGGTTCCTTAGTGGGGGTGTTCCAAAAACTAACGTGGCAGATTTTGTGAAGACATGTAAGGATCGTTGGCAACGTGCTACCTCATTAGCGAAAGAGGCCCTGTGTACTGCCCAGGCGTGCATGAAGACGTGGCATGACAGAAAGGCTGTGAAAAGGCATTTTCAGGCTGGGGACAAGGTCTTAGTGTTGCTACCGGTGCCTGGTTCTGCTCTTACGGCCCGTTTTGCGGGACCGTACGTCATAGTGAGGAAAGTGTCTGAGACGGATTATGTTCTCAGTACCCCAGAGCGCAGGAGGAAAACACTCCTGTGCCACATCAACATGTTAAAACCCTACAATGATAGGGAAACCCATGAGACTGTTGCCAGTGCGGCAACCTCCGGCTCTGTCTCTGCCACCGTGCTGAGTGTAGAGGCCAGTGCTGACGACGGTCTGCATATACTTTCTGAGGGACAACAGTGTGGACGGTTGGCAAATTCAGCTTACTTAGCCGAAGTAACAGCCCACTTGTCTCATCTGTCCCCTTCACAATGCGAAGATGTGCTTAATCTACTGCACTCCTACCCCTCTCTCTTTGGTGATGTGCCCTCGCGTACAAATGTTTGTGAACATGATATCGATGTTGGTGACGCAACCCCAATCAATGGTTTGGTGAAACCGAGTCACAGCCCTTGGAGCTCTCCATGTTTACTTACGCCCCAATCTGGTGGCTGATGCACTCTCACGCAGTGCATAGTGATGAGTTTCTTCTGTGTTTTGTATAGTGTGGATATAGGGTGGGGGGAATGTTACATCCTGGGAGGCTGTGGGAGTGTGTGGGCGTGGTGTTGTCTTCTCTCTCTCCTCCTCCTTCGTTCTGGCCCCTCCCCTTGTCTCTCTCTGCCCCTGCCCTCTCCTTTAGGTCACACCTGCTGCTCATCTGCTCTCGTTACAACCAATTACCTTCAGGGGTGATATAAGCTGGAGAAGAGCAGTGTGGAAGAGGAAGGGAGAGGTTTCTGGTGGTTTTCCTCTGTGCTGGTCAGAGTGTGCTACTGACTTAGGTGTGGAACAGCCTGCTGCGTGTGACCAGCCTTCTGGTGTGTGGCTCTGGTGTGTGAGTAGTGCTTAACTGAGCAGTGATTGCCCATGAGTGACGGCAGCCTTCCTTAGTTTGTGTGGCCTGCCTGGATATTGTTTGTTAGCAGCGTTGCTGTCTCTTTCTGTTGAAGCCTTATTGTTGTTTTCTTTGTTGAAGTGGTCATTACCACTTTGGGTTGACCTCCCTGATTTCTTATTAAAGCAGCGGTGCTGTCTCCTTTTGTTGTTGCCATTTATAATTATTGAGGTGTTTGCCTACAATAAAGATCTATTTTATATTAAATACCTCTGCCTGGCGTTCTTTTCATTCCACCTGGATCTAACTGTTACTGTCCCCCACCCTCATCGCCTAGCATTTAAGAGGGGACGTAACACTGGTTGTTCAGTGATCCTACTTCCGGGCCTAAAGTAGTCTGCGTTTAATATGGCTTTTGTCTTGTAAACATGTTTAATGTTATGTATTTTCTTATATTTGATCTCAAAAAGCTCCTAAAACAGTCAGTGATCATTTATTTAAGCTCAGTTTTTAAAACCTTAGGATGTAACTACAGCCCAGCCCATGCAGCAGTATATGAATGACTAACCTCGTATTGTGGATGGATTATCTCAGTTGTTCTCCTGGCTGAAGTTTGGTCCTTTTACAGCATCTTGCCATGCGATTACATTTGTTCCTGACCACCGAGAACACTCACGCTAAATTTATTGAGTGGGAAAAAAAGTTAGCTTGTTTATATCATGCTAACATAGCTGTGTCACTAGCGGTCACGTAGCACATCATTATATACCAGCTAGCTCAACTTCAGTAACCCTACAAACGTCACTGCTGTTTAGTTTTCTGTCTTCATTTATGCTGGAAGTGATAACAGAGCTGTACGTTTTAATTTGTTTCCAAAACCCCGCAGTCAGGACATGCTATATTGTATTTAGATAGAAGCTAGCGAGCTAACTCCCAACTCCGTTAAATGTCATAAATTCCGTTTTCATGGATGCCTGGATGTTAAACTCAATTGTTACACCTGGTAGAGCAGAACTCTGATAATTTTATTAAAGATGAAAGACTTTAGACAGTTTTTCAACTCTCAGTAATGCCATAGTGATCGTTTGATATATGGACCTGCAGCGGAGTTCAGGTCCAGACACGGCTAGTGACGTCAGACTGAACAATCGGATAAGCACTATGACTGCTAAGGGGAAAGAGCTGACTGATATGATAGAAAGAAGGAAGGTAGACGATAAGTACATTGTATGAGTAGAGGAGGATGAGCAGGAGGCCAAATGGAAGGAAAGTAAGGATGAAAGGATGGAAATGGTGAACACATAATTCAAAAACAGGAAGGAATATAGGGTGATGTAAAGGAATGGAGGTACATGCAAACATGCAAAAGGTGCAATCTGAAAGAGATAGGAAACTAGAAGGTAATGTCTGGGGAGAGTCAGGTAGGTTTCGCTTGCTGTTTTGCCCTTAATAACTAAAATAATTATTAAAAAAATAATTCATCAAATAAGAAGTGAAAGAAATAACTTTAAGTCATAATGTCTTGGAGCAATGCACAGTAAGTCTATTCACCACCATGCTCCAAGAATCACCCATTATCATAAATTTCCCCTGACGCTTAATGTTCTGTTATCAAAATATAAATAACTAAATAAATAAATACATTTTTGGGTTTCATACGAACGGTAATTGGTTTCATCTAGTACAACATACAATGTTTAAAAGTAATCATCCATACATTTTGTTCCACGTTTTCAGTTCAGGGTCGCAGGAGCATACCTCAGCTATCTTAGGGCAAGAGGCAGAGTACACCACGGTAAACTGTCCAGAGATACAAAGAGCCATTCATGCTCACACTGATTGGTGATGATCATTTTCAAGCTACTTTCAGCTTCAGCTTCTGTTATGGGATGGCTTATTTTAGAATTATGTGCAGTACCTGGATTAGAGGATTAATACAGAGAAGTATTCTTGAGAAGTAGTGGTACACAGAGGGTTGTGAACAGCTCTGAAAATGAAAAAGAAAGTACCTAAAGCTGCTGCCAGTGAGGAATTCAAGTCACACAGCACTTTATTTTACATAGGTTTTAGTACTGAAACTACTTGTCAAGGCTAAAATATGCACTTCCAACCCATCAGTTTTTTTTGCCATAACACAGTACATAACAGACTGCCAAAGGACACCTTGTGTATACATGTGACATGCCAGCAGCTTTGACAAAACAGCATTATCTTGGGAATGAGAACAGCACCAGAGCTTCTGATTATTGGATGACTCGCATTACCTCCTGAGCCAGAGCCACAGCCACCCCAGAGCAATGCCAGCATGAATATGGGATAAAAGCTCCAATTAGTGTCCCTGGAGAAGTTAGTGCAGCTAATGGAATCTCAGTCGCTGCAACTTGATCTTAAAAATGCAAAACTAGCTTTCCAGGTCAGATATCCGCCTTGGGAAAACAGAACAGCTCACAAATGTTTAGCCTCATGGAAAACATTGGCCCTCATCTGCAGTGGACATGGCGTGAGGAAAGGTAAGTGATGCAACAACTTCCAATAACCGTTGGGGGCTTAAAAAATTCTCAGAAATGTACAACATCAGCTAAAAGTGGTTGAGATACCTCATCTATCCATCTATTATTATGACTATGATGAGTTTGTGATATGGACTACTTTGGGTTTCATATGTTAGACTGGTTTTGATTGTTGTGACTTGATGGACGGATTTTTTTATATATATTACATTATTATTATTATTATTATTATTATTATAAGCCCAAAAGATTCCCTCCTGCTACTTTTCTCCAGGTGCAATTTATTACCTCTTTACCTACTGCCTGACAATACTTGAGGCCCACACATTTAAAGCGTTAGAATTACTGTCACAGGTAGAACTCTGCTGGGTGCACTTGCTCCACCCGAAGGCCATCTGCTGATCAGCACCTTCACCAGACCCATGACTGCCCACCCACAAAGCCATTATGGGTTTTTCCAGTGAGTAACAACCCCATTGGGGAATACTGACACAGGCCCCTACACAGCAAGCAACACCCTGACCCATTGTTCAGATGTCTTTTTTATTCTCTCTTTTCTTTCCTCAGAGAAGGTGTTATAAAGCCAATTTTCTCCTTTCCCAGGTCCCTCACAGATCATAAAAGCCAAACACAACTCAATCCCATTGTGCCACTTTACAACAGCTACAGTAAAAAAGAAATGGAAAGACCACATAACTACCATTTATCAGACCCACTGATAAGAAAGTACAGTTGTTAGCAAATTCTCTAAGGAGTCCAGCAGAGGGGAAATTAGGTTCTACTGTATCGAGCACATACAATGAAAGGCAGACACTGGAAAACAAGGCTCCCTAGAGAAACTGTGACTCCTGACCAGTGTGAGACGATCAAAATGTACCTTAACCTCGAGATAAATTTGTATATGGGGCTGAAAGCTTACGCAACAAGTTTCAAGAACTTCTCAGTGGGAGACAGCAGGGGAAGATACTGGCAGCCTGTCAGAATTTGAGCAGCGTATTATGACAGGCCCAAACCGCAAGTGCCTGTCAATCAATGTCACTTCCCTTGTTAGTAAGTCATTATTTCATGATAGCACTGACGTTATTCTATAATATCATAATCACCGAAGTGAAATATTGCAAACATACTCTGCAGTGGCCTCTTTTGTTAGCAGAAATTATTTCCAATAATCTCCAATAAATTTAGGAAGGACTAATGCTCCTTTTAGAGGTCACCACAGCAGATCATCTGCCTACAGCTAACCCTTTTTCCAGCATCTTCTTCTGTCACACTGACCTTCTTCATGCCCTCCTTCACTGTATCCATCAATTTATTTTCTTTCTCTTTTTCTCCTGCTTGTCGTGTCGTGTTCCTTGCCTCTCTAACTTTGCCTAAAAAACCAAATAACCTGAGCTGTGCCTCTGATGTACTAATTTCTAATCGTATCAATCCTGGTCACTCCTGATGGAAATCTTAATATATTTAACTCTGCCTCCACTTGATTTTTTATTATTGCTACTGTCTCCAAAATATACATTGCAGCGCGGCTTGCTATTATCTCATAAACCTTCCCTTTAACTCTTGTGCCATCTTTTTTTGTCACAAATCACAGCTGACACTTGTCTCGAAACACTCTAGCATGCCTATAATCTCTTCTTCACCTCTCTTCTCAGCCTAGCTTCAGTCCGTCTGCATATCACCCTCATTCTTCTCTATTGCTCAGGGTTCTTCTCACTCTCTAAGATTCCTTTAAACAAAAGTCTACTTCCCTGTGTCCTACACATGTACTTTCGTGTACTTCCTTATTCCACTTTGAAGTGTCCTTGTTCTTTGTCCTCTGTCCAGATGCTGCACCAAACACCTCATTGGCAGTTTGCCTTGGTACTACAGCTGTAGTGCTGTTTTTTAGTCATTTTATAATTCTTCCCTACCACCCAGAGCCTGTCTCAACTTCTCCCTCAGTAAAAGAATTCTTCCTTTTTCAATTTCTACCATTTAATCCTTGCCTTTGACTTCACTCACTTCCTCATCTTAATCTTCAAAGTCATCCTACAGACTACCATCCAATGCTGCCTAGCTACATTTTCCACTACCACCCATGCCTTGCATGCCTCTCTTAACCCCAACAACACTATTCATATACTTCCTTCAAGATTACACCCACTCCCTTTCTCATCCTATCTAAACCATCTAAACTGTGGTAGAACATTTAGAATCCACCTCCAATGCTCCTGGCCTTGATTCGTTTCTACCTGGTCCCTACCTTGCCCTTATCAGCCAACCAGCTAATACAAAAAACAGAAAAACAAGGCGAGGTGAAACAAGGGAAAAACTAAACTGAAACCTAAACTGGGAAAAATTACGACTAACTATGAAAACAATGACGAGAGACAAGAACATAAAACTGAACAGGAACATGCAACAACGCAACTCTGAAATACAGTGGTCCCTCACTATAATGCAGTTCAAAGTGGCTCAAATGTCTGTGTCTCAATCTCGCGTCTCATAATGACGTGAAGAAATAGTTTTAAAAATTATTGAATATGAAAACAATAAGAGAGTGTTACAGACATCGCCCTAAAGAATGTAGCCTCATGGGCAGTGTAGTCCGTGCTGCAGAGAGAATGGACCGCCATACCCGTGATGTGTCTGTGAGCGCGAGGAGGGAGAAAAAGGAGAGTGGAAAAGTAGGCGTTGTCATTGAGCAGAAACGGGAGCTGGAAGCATGTAAATATAATAATAACCACTGCAGCCAAGAAGAGTGCCTGACGAGCCCAGTTGTAAGTAAGCTATTAAGACTCGACTGTACACTGTGTTCTTGTTTTCCTCCGAAACAATAAGTTCTGTTGGAGCAGTCTTTCAACGCCTCTCTCTGTCTCTCGCTAGCAAAGTTGACCCAGACAACAAAGTAAAGCTAGTTTTCGGCTTCCAACACAGAACCTGACGTATTAGCCAGAGGTCCCTTTACTGGCTCGGAGCCACGGACCTGTTTTATATACGCGCAGAATAGTTTTCTATACGAGATCGCTGCAAAAAGTGCAGCCTTACTAATGTCCACCCTACTGTTCCTCATTTTATATTAAGATTGAAAAATCTAGTCGGTATTGGTAGGGTGAGTAACCTTCAGTAATAGTAATAAATCACATTCATGTAGTTGTAAAAAGCTTGATAATATATTAAGTAATCCAAAGTATTCAGAATACGTTACTCTCATTGAGTAACGTAACGGAATACGTTACCAAATACATTTTGGGGCATGTATTCTGTAATGTGTAGTGGAATACATTTTAAAAGTAACCTTCCCAACACTGACCAAAAAGTTGGAAAAGTGTGAAAATGTTCATGCTTGTTTGAGAAAAGTGTATAAAGTGTGTAGTGAGGGGTTTTACAGCCTTAAAACATCTATAATAATTGTAAAAAAAAAATAAATGAGCGACCACTGTAATCCAAACATGAACCTGAACAGTGAAAAGCAAAAACTCTGTGACTTGACATACATGCATACAGACAACCCGACAAAGAACAGGAGACAGAGGACTTAAATACATAGGAGGGAACAGACTGATTACAGACTTACTCTTTTTGGCATTCAGTGCAGTCTTTTCCCATCTACAGCAAATTATTTTCTTTGGCTTGGCTTTGGTGTGGGACCAAAATTTCAAACAATTTCAAGCCATTATTAGTGACTGAGGCTTGGGATTTGTGAATTGAGCTTTTTACTTGGGATTCTTTTACCAAATAGTTTGTTCTTTTAGAAGGACATCAAGTCCAGATCGTTTTTCAAAATGGAAAACCTGGATCAGACTGATTGCTCTTAAGTTTGGCATGCAGTTGAAACCAGCCTCAAATATGTTGTGTATGTTTCTGTTCTGTGTCCTGTTCTGTTTGTATATGTGCTTTTATTCTGCTGCTGTTACAACCAAATTTCCCCTTGTGGGACAATTAAAGGATTATTCTATGCTTCTATTGTAAATAACCAATAGAGGAACTGCAGTTTTTTAAATGCAATGTTCTAATTCAGCTGGCAAATATTGGTGCTTGTCCAGTCTCTTACAAAACACTAAGCATATATTTCCTGTGACTGGTCATCGACATCCAGCAGGGCCAGATTTATTTGACTAATGAACACAGTATATTATCGAATCATTTTTGTGGTTCGTGTTTTCGTTTTTTTTTTTTTCAATATTCATATTTGAAAAGTCCAAAAATAGCTGCTCACTTCTTCATAATTGGTCACCATAGTAGATAGATTTCTTTATTAGCAGCCTAGGCTCCACAGTTTTCAAGATATGTTCAAATGTTGTGTGATGGTAGATACCACTGATAATGTCTGATAAGAGGAGATGAGCAGATGTGAACACTGCTCTAGAATCCATTACCACAACCAGTAACACTGAAACCAGTCAGCTGATGTAGGTTATTATGACTGTATTCCTGGAGGCGCTTGGTTATAAGATCTAGGATACATGTAGAGGAACCCATGCAGAAGAAATTCAGGGAAGCCTGGATAATATTAGTCGGTTAACTTTTTTTTTTATGCTATTGTTCACGTGCTATTGTAAGGTAACCTTGAGGGTCTGAAAGGTCCCTATAAATAAAATGTATTATTATTATTATTATTATTATTATTATTATTATTATTATTATTAACTGAGAAGCAGAAGAGTTTCGTGAGTCGTTGATGGTACAATAAAATGTTCTGGAGTTTCTAGACCCTCAGTTACAGACAACGGCTCACAGCTGTAGCTACCAGGACTTCTTGAATCATGTTTGGCATCATTCTTGGGTGTGGTCCAGTTAATTTCAGTTAATTCATGATTTAACATATGATAAATATGCAGTTGATCTCAGTAAATCACATGATAACATGGGGCTAGGTTTCACAATGGGTTCACCTGAAATCTTGGCTGATTGTGACCCACATCCGTTTTCACACCTTGACTCGTGTGATTAGGTAGAGGATCAATAGGGGGTCCATGACCCTCTTGGGGACACTCCACCAATTGCTCATAGAACTGAAGAAGCTTCTTGGATGAGAGGTGAAATGTTTTACATTAAACTTAAAGAAGTCCAGACGCTTTTCTTTCAAAGCCCCTTAGACTACGTGGATGACTGAGAACCTTCACAGACATAAATATGAAAAAGCAAATGACAAATCAGGAAGGGGCAAATACTTTCTGATCAGACTATACATGTACCTATTCTACAACGTACTTGGTTCACTTATTATATCCTGCAAATCTTTCTTATATGTCCCATAAATCATGCACTTCCTTCTCACATGTGGCTGCAATAGCAGGTTAATTAGCATTTGTGAAAGCAGTCCATCTGGTCTGTCAGAGAGTATCATCACCAAAGGATGTAATAGAGGAATGGTGTCCCTAAGCATACCATATGTTCTCGTTTCCCAGTGTGAACAACCAGGGAACCAGTCACCAAAAACACTTACTGTTTATTAAAATCGGCATTTATAGATATTTAGAGTCTATTAACAGCGGTTTTTCATGCCAAACCGGTAGAAAACAAACCCATCTGTTGGTCTATTGCCATCAATAACCACCTGAGAAAAGAGTGGAGAGTGTTTGTTGGTTTCATAACCCTCCAGAGTATCTCTGGTCAGTCACACTTTATGGTTCCTAGTATCACAGGCTCCAGAGAAAAGTAAATGGGCAATAGTCGACAGCCTCTTTTTTAGGGGCGTAAAGGTTGATTATTTTATGTTAGGTTGCTTTTCCTTTCCTTTCCTTTTATTATGGATTAAGGGCTTAAAATCTATACAGAACAACTCTAACATAAACATTAGAGATTAGCGACTGCTGTTTCCAGGATGAGTGATACACCTGCTGCTGTCAGACCTGCAGTTATCAGGCTGTGATGTTCTCCTTCATAGTGGACAGAAATTATTTTTTTGGAGTGGCACAATTAATTTGTGTGGCATCTTATTGAATGCAGAACAGCTGACTGTTATGTAAATAGTTTGAAATGGTTATTTAAAAAAGGAAAAAGTGGCTGCAAATAACTTTCTTATTTGCCAGTTTGTGCATAGGATTTTAAAATTGACAATTTATATTTGCATTTAAAGTTATTAAAGTTATGAAATATGATTCAATAAACATGTTTGTGGTTGTTACAGTAGAAAATATAACTTTTTCTACTCGGATTTTATGTTTTCTGTCTGACTTTAGATCAATTGTGTTAATACAGTATGTCAAAATGAAAACATAACTGTAAATTCAGGCGCATGAGGTTGTGCTGAAAAGAATGATACGAAACAAGGCAAAGTAAATAGTTTTTAAAGGTGAAATGTAGAGGAAACATCAAAAGTAGTAAAAAATGGCCAATTATACCCTGGACCCCAGAGGGTTAAACTTTTTTTTTAAAGTAACGCAATAGTTACTTTTCAAGTAATTAATTACTTTTAGAATCTTGTAACTCAGTTCCTAACTCAGTTACTTTTGGAAGAAGTAACTAGTAACTATAATTAATTACTTTTTCAAAGTAACTTGCCCAATACTGGTCATTTGCAAACATCATAGTCCACAGAGACTCTTGCACCACCTCATTTGTCAACCTATTCATCACTAATGGGCTCAGAAGCAAGGGCTCAGAACTGGTCTGTGATGTAATCCAGTCCCTATTTTACTCATCTGCCACTCCTACTGAACACCTCACCACTATCTCACTGTCCCTATACATGTCCTGCACCACCCTCACATACTTGTCTGCCACTCCCGACTTCCTCATGCAGTACCAATGTTCCTTCCCTATACTTCTCCATCAGCACTCCCACAGCAAACATTGTAGTGCTGTTTCTCGGCCATAAGCCATACTGCTGCTCACTGATTGTTGCCTCTCTTTTCAGTCTGTGTTAAATATCTCTTTTCTATGGCTTGATGGTATGGTTCATCTTTATCCCTCTGTCATTACTACAGCTCTGTTAATCATTTTGTTCTTTAAAATTGGTAGAATTACACTTCTCCATTCCTCAGGCATTCTCTCAGTCTCTAAGACTTTGTTAAAAAGTGTGGTTAGAAAGTCCACTGCACTCTCAGGCATGTCAATACCTCCAATGGTATGTCATCTGGACCAAGCACCCTTCCACGAACCTTCCTCCATTTGTCCTCCTCCCTCTTATTTTCTTCATTCATTAGCTCCTCAGAGCACTGTTTCCACCACCTTAGCACACTCTCTTCAGTCATTAGTACATTGGTGTCAGTATCCTTAATTACCTGTATCCTTAATTAAAATTTTCCTTTACCAGCTCTCTCTTTGCTGTGAGCCTTGTGTCATGACTTCTGTCCATTTTCTCCATATCCCTGCCTATCCCATTTTTCTTTTATTAGTCTCTTCCTTTGAATGCTTTCCTGTACTTCCTCATTCCACCTTATCCCCTTACCTCTGTACAGAGCACCCCCCAGACACCTTCTTGGCAGTTTTCCTCATCGCTTCAGCTATAAACAGCACCACATTAACATGCAGCTGCAAAATCAGATCTCATATTTACAATAGGGTTTATTACACCAGGGCTAGAAGTGCCAGAAGTGGCAGGTAAATTATACCTTTCATATTTTCATTACTTCCTTCTTTCTCTATCTCGGATTAGGAACATACAGCATTGTGCACACTAATGAGAGATAATGTAATGGATGGGGTAAACCCTCTATTTGGCAAGGTTTCAGTATATGGGGAGGCTTGAACCAAGGTTAGTCTCAGTTGAGCCTTTTAAAATTATGGTGAACTACTGATGTTTGGTGTTTTGGCTCTACAGTAGGGCCCAAGGACAGCCCACCTCTTTGCTGATGATGTAGAGGTGACATAAGAGAGCATTTATGAAACTGAAATTAGAACTTCCAAAGTGGATTATCTTGCCTGCTGTAATGTTTTATTTACCATACCAAAAAAAAATAAAAAATCCATGTATCTATTGTTTTGTACTATTTGTCTGCATCTCATGAACAAGTTTCTGCATGAAAACAAACAGGGATAGCTCAGTAGGTAGAGTGTTTGTCCCATGATCGGAAGATCGGGGGTTCCACTGAACGGCTACCCTGAGGTACCCCTGAGCAAGGTACCGTCCCTACACACTGCTCCCCGGGCGCTGCATTGGTGGCTGCCCACTGGTTGAATGGGTTAAATGCAGATCCACGTAATTTCCCTACGTAGACTAACACATACACATTATTTATTATTATTACATGGTCTCTTCCCCTCTACAATAATGGAGAGAAACCCCAACAATCAAATGACTCCCTTTAAGAAGCACTTGGGGAAAGTAGGAAGAAAAAAATTCCCTTTAAACAGCAAGAAACCTCCAGTGGAACCAGGCTCATCTCCTGAGACAGGTTTAGGGCTGAGGGGAGGAAGGCAAGACAAAAGTCACACTGTGGAAGAGACCAAGAGATTAATAATAACTAATGAGGAGCCTGAAACCTGAAGGCTCTGCTTCCCATTCTACTTTTAAATATGGAACTTGCAGGAACTACAAGCAAGCAAGCAGTCTGAGAGCAAAGTGCTCTATTGGGTGATATGGTACTATGAGGTCTTTAAGATGAGATGGCGCTTGATTATTCTTGTATGTGAGGAGGAGGATTTTAAGTTTGATTCTGAATTTAACAGGGAGCTAGTGAAGAGAAGCAAATGTAGGAGAATGCTCTATTTTTCTAGCCCCTGTCAATACTGTCGCATCTAGCATTTTAATCAACAAAACGGGTACCTAGCACATGCAAAAATAAAGTTTACAAAGCTTGGATTTTGGGGGTTGTTAAACCATAAAAGTTATCTAAAATATATTGAATTTTGTACATAAGAAATTAAATAAATAATTTAATTTTTTTCTGACAAGAACAAAGCTTAGAAGCATTTTTCGATGTGATGTCCCAACTCATTCGTTCATGCCTTCCAAATTCAAAGCACATTTTCAAGTCATTCATGTAATCTTATATCTGTTTGCTGAAAGTTTAAAAAAATATGCAAACTCTCCTAGCATAAATTACTAAAGATGGCTAGTTAGAACAATTTATTCATTGTAAGCAAACAGTACTAAGAAAAGCTTGATTGAGTGAGCAATACTAAATGTTTATCCACCGATATTAACATTTTAAGTCCAACTACAGAAAAAAAATAGTGGTACCTTACTATTTTTAATTTTGCTTAATTTTTCTTGCTTAAATTGAATGCAGCTAAATCACAGTATGGATTATCATCCTTGAAGAAATTCCTAGTACAACAACATTTATATAAACACTGTATGTAAGTACGATTTAAAAGTAAGAATTTAAAAAACTTCTTGTGCTGGAGTGAAGATCAATCAAAACTTTAAAAAAAAAGAATTAATAAAAGTATACTTGCCAAAATATTGCACATTGTTCTGCTGAACAACTAAGAAGTATATTGCCACTATTACCACTAATTTAAGAAAAATTTATAACTTACTAATAACCTTACAATGAAACAAAGTATCAGATTTAATTATTGTGTTACTAAGGTTTTTTTTGTTTGTCTGTGAAGGTTCTCAGTCATCCAGGTCATCGTAGTCAAAGGAGCTTTTTTTTGTTTGTTTGGGGTTTTTTTTGTTTTTGTTTGTTTTTTCTTTCTTTTCTTTTTTTTCCTTTTTCTTTTTTTCTAAAAAAAAGTAAATAAAACAGTCCAGGTGTTGCGATGTGAATTATGGGAACATTTGTCCATTGAGGTGCACCTCTACAACAGCTCGTGAGGAGAGAATTGTTCGTTTGACTCTTATAAATGCTAGATCTCTAATAAACAATACTTTTCTGTTAAATTAATCCTTCACTTTATGTTTCTGACAGAGACTTTGTGTTGGTGATTTCACCCCATTCTCAGAACTTTTTCCCCTTGACTGTATGTTTTCCAGTTCCCCTCGAACTACAGGCAGAGGTCTGGGCCTAACAACTGTATTAAAATCCAGTTGTGTTACTAAGTTTAAGTTTTCCATAACTTTGTATTTCAAATTAATATGATATAATTAAAATAATATGTATTTATTGTACAGCCACAACTGCAGTCTGAGGCTCAAACAACATATTTGTTTTGCATTCAAACACAGAAGCTTAGTATGTTGTTATGTTTTAAGGATGTTTTGCTTCCCATTGAAAATTACAACATCTTTAACATTGTCTCAACTTACCTTTACTACACTGGCAGTGATGTGAGTTGGAAATGCAATGACCTTGAACCTGGAAGTGAACCTGCAAATCTTCACCGACCACACCATCTGTGACGGAGTCCTCATCTCTCCTGGTGTCCTGCAAGGAAACAATAATTTTCTTTAGAATAATTGAAATATTTGCTCTTCTTAAAACATTTTTTTCTGCATTTGCTACAGAACAGACTTTAAGATAGACAATTAAGCTGCATTATTACACTGTTACCAAAAAATACTGTAAATGTGATATAAACAATTATCCCATCCATCCACCAACCACCTTGGGGCCGCAGCTCCTAGCAGCAGTCTCAGCTATGGCAGTGCAGAACATTGTCCATTCTGACTCATGGTTCCCAGCCTCCTTTGTTTGTTTACGTTTTGACAGAGATGGAAGCGGAAGCCCTCCCGCACTGAAGCCTTCCACACCTGCAGCTAATCGGACCTGACCGGCTGGCAGTAATTATCTGCCATCTCGGGGCTGTCTATTTAACAGTGTGGTCGGGTATCAGCCAGCGCTGGAGCATTAAGCAAAGATTGGTAGTACAGCCATGGAAGTATTTTGGATAGACGTGTTTTCTCGGGATTGCCTAGTCATCGCTCTGTGTGCTTGTGTCACTAGAGATCAGGATGGAGAGGAGTTCACGGGAGCTGTACTACTGACCACAGATAACATTTTGGAGTCGCTGTATATTCACTTCACCTTTTATTGTGTACAGAACTGTTGTTGTTTTACTTCACTGTAAATAAACCCACTATTCTTCCTGAAGGAGCTCTGTTCAAGTATTGTATCATCTGGGATAAGACCAAACCATGAACAATGTGTCATAAACAACAAATTATTATTTTAATCTAAAAGGGTGAGCTATTTTACACATGTAGATTAAAACAGCGGTCCCCAAGCCCCGGGCCTCAGACCGGTACCGGTCCGCGGGAGTTGAGGCTCAGGTGTGAAATGTATGGTTTTCAGGGTTTTTAAACGGTTTTCAGCGTTCTTTTGTTATCATTTTTATCGTTAGCTCGGTTTTCCTGGGTCTTTTCACCTGTGTTATGAATAAATCTTACTAGTTTTATTTTGTTGTATTTATCCAGGACACCTTAAAGGCCGGTTTGTGAAAATAATGTCGGGCATAAACCGGTCCGTGGTGCAAAAAAGGTTGGGGACCGCTGGATTAAAACACAGTGAAGGAGTTAGCTCAAATTAGGTAGGCATCTTTCAGAGGCCCTGGTCTATGAGATCTTCGATTCCTACCTTCAACAGTACTTTGACAGCATTCTGAGGGAGGCTGGGGACACTGAGTCTGAGTGTTCTGCAAGTCAATTGCCAAAGCTGCTGCATAGAGCTGTGGGGGCAAGTTGATTGGTCCCTATCTTGGCAGTGACCCCAAAACCAGATGCCTATCATCTGGTTTTGGGGAAGTGATGGTAGCTGTCAAGGTGAAGAAGGAATCCTATCATGCTTGTTTGACTTATGGGGCTCTGGAGACAGCTGACGGGTACCAACAGGCTAAATGGACTGCAGTCCTAGCAGTAGCTGAAGCAAACATTTGGGTGTGGATAGAATTCAGTGAGGCCATGGATCAAGAGTTTTGGAGGACCTTGAGACAATACTGTCAAACTGTCTGGTGATTCAGGTTTCATAATGCGGAAAATACTGGACCCAAAGAGGAGACTGTCAATAAACATCTTAAACATGCCAAATATTTACTCCAAACGGTGAACTGTGAAAAACTAGTAAGTTGGAGGTGCCAACAGTGTCTTCCCTGCCACAGAAGAGATAGGAAGCGATAAGAAGTCCAGAAGAGGAATATTGTTTACAGAGAGGAGTTTGATAAAGTGTGTCAGTGTTGCAGCAGAATGGAGTCATAGAGAGGGTCTGTGGGTGGGTGGTGGCAAACTAGAAGTAAGAGCAACATGCACAGAGTGGGCAGGCTGGTGCAGATGAGTCTTTCCTTTGACAGGCTCCAGTGAACGGGGATGAAGTGGGAAAGCTTTGCTGGAGGTTTCCACAGCCAGAAGGTGATTGTGTTTCAAAGGCAGCAAAGTTTCCAAGAGAGGTGGAAGCAGGCAACTAGTGTGTAAAAACAGGCAGCAAAAGTAGCTTAACATTCATAATGGTGATGATGATTTGGCAAAGAACTCCTGCGACCTTGATATACCCATCGCTGGATTACTAAATGTGAAGCACATGCAGGAAGGAAGGAACTGTGGGGAAACTCCTCTCAAGGATGGATCCAGCAAGAGGAGCCAGCCCAGCAACTCTACCTGACGCCTACAAAAAAAAGGTTAGAGGAACAAAGAAAAACAGGCAACACTTAACACCTAACCAGCCACACTACAACATCAGTAAGGGGAACCAGCATGCTGCTCACACTGTATACAGTGGGGACAGAGTGCTGCTGCCTACAGCTGAGGAAATAATTCCACCATGTGGTAGAAGTAATACTTCAAGGAACTACTCAACCCCAATGACACACCTTCTACAGTGAAAACAGAGTCTGGCAATTAATTGCCCACTGTGAAGTAGTGAAAAAGCCACTCTCCACTGGCCAGGCCCTTGGGGTGTATGAGATTCTCATTGAGTTCCATAAGACTGGTTGCTGTAGTGTTGTCTTCTCAAAGAAAATATATGTCTTAAAAATGTAAAGGCATCCTAAATTCAGACAAAACTCAGATCTCTGTATATTGTTCCCTAAAGATCTTACATTAAATCTGGATGTCTAAAGTAACGGGATGGCATTTCTTTGGTCCCCAGTGAGGAAGCTGGGAGTTATTTGTTGTTTTCATACATTAAAGGACATATCTTGATCAAAAATATGCAGGAATGCTGTTTTCATCTGTACAATATCACTGAAATTAGAAACATTCTGTCTCAGAGTTCATGCATTCATTTCTTCTGAGCTGGACTGTTCCATGATATTCTGCTACTCAGATGTTCTCAGAGGTGTAGAACAGCCACTGATTTAAACAAGTACTGCACCCCACTTAGACACAGTTGATAAAACAGAAAGGACTTTAATACACTATTAAAATAACTTTCTGTATAATGTGAGTTGTGAATGGCAGAATCCTTAACCCCCAGCTGTTGCAGGTAAAGTCCTTGACACTGATCAATAATTCAGACCTGTGAAAACGCTGTATATTATTGACATTTTGTGCTACGGGGCAGCAGAACTCTTTCTTTCAGTCTTCTAACTTTCCAGTAGAAAGGGTGTCTTGTTGTTACAGATCATTTCTGGAAAGCTCTGACTCAGTGTCCTCTATTTTGGTCTAATTGAATGATGTGTCAGCATAAATGAATTCAACTCTGTGGTGTGCAAATAGGCAGACAGGTTTGTGTGTAGGTCTGTGTGTGTGTTGGGGGGGGGGGGGGGGGGGGGGGGGGTGCATTTGGGGGCGATTTTGGAAAAGTGGTAGCTACACTAAAAGGTGATTATTGCTGATTGGCATCAAACACCTGCATGCTCACATCATCAGCAGCTTAATTTGTGATTGTTGAACTTTCCCATGAGTCATTCTGGTTGTAAAAACTTTAAAAGTGGCACAAATGTCACCTTTGAAAAGAATGAATTATAGAGAAAAGATATTATTGTCTGAAACATATTACAAGTATATATATATATATATATATATATATATATATAAGTATAATCTGTTTGATGCCTGAATGATTATCAAAATCAACACAACACTCAGAAATAAATTCTACTTTCTTTTGGTCTTAAAGTCTTTCAACTGAGCAACACTGGATAAGAGAAGTGGAACAATAAAACTAGAGCACAATACATCATAAAAATTTACCAACTTTTCAAAGAATGGAAAACAAAGACTTACTGTTAACATGCTCATATCTTATACTGGATTACGTCCAGTAACTCTTTTTGAATTAGGTGAATGAAATTAGTTTTTGAGAAACAGGATTACTGTGTGTTAGGTCTTCCACTACTGTGACGAGCAAATGCATTGTCTTTATTTCAATGCCAGTTTTTTTGCAACTTGTAACTGAAGGCCCTGCCTCCCATTGTCTTTAAACTATGTACATGTAAAACTGTAGCTGAGGCCTCTCAAGTGCTAGTGTTTATAGCAGTGACTATAAATGAATATTATGTCCTTGCATCATGTTTAAAAGTACTTGTAAAGTACTTGTAACTGAACCTTGCCAATTTTAACAATACATAAAATACATAAACGGCACATTGTTTCACTGCACCATCTTGTGGAATATTCATATTACAGGAAAGTACAGCCAGGCCCTGTTTTAATATTGGGGGTACTGTCTCTCTTTAACACAATGTGTAGATGTTTTGGACAATGTCATAGAACTTGTTTCTTCATAATTGTGATAGCATTGGTCAATTTGGGGAACTTTGAATCTCTTTTTTTAATTAACAACATTTTACACTAATGTATGTTTAGTACTGCAGAGTGTACTTTGGGTAAATTGATTCCCTTTCCCATGATTGTTTTAGTAAAGTCTTCATATAGCATGAGGTTGTAAAGCTGCTTGCTAACAGATGGTCTTTATACTCTACTTTAGTAGATTCTGCTTCTTGTAAAAAGGATGTAGACATAATATATGGGTACAGACACAGTTGGAAATGCTGTCTAAGTAGTGGGGAAAGGGAACGAATGGGTGGGTGTGAAACTGCACACATTGTGCTGGCATCATGCAGCATACGCTGTGCTGCTAAGCACTGCCCTGACTGTTTACTTAATAGAGTATACAGTGGGGCAAAAAAGTATTTAGTCAGCCACCGATTGTGCAAGTTCCCCCACTTAAAATGATGACAGAGGTCAGTAATTTGCACCAGAGGTACACTTCAACTGTGAGAGACAGAATGTGAAAAAAAAATCCATGAATTCACATGGTAGGATTTGTAAAGAATTTATTCGTAAATCAGGGTGGAAAATAAGTATTTGGTCACCTCAAACAAGGAAAATCTCTGGCTCTCACAGACCTGTAACGTCTTCTGTAAGAAGCTTTTCTGTCCCCCACTTGTTACCTGTATGAATGGCACCTGTTTGAACTCATCATCTGTATAAAAGACACCTGTCCACAGCCTCAAACAGTCAGACTCCAAACTCCGCCATGGCCAAGACCAAAGAGCTTTCGAAGGACACCAGGAAAAGTATTGTAGACCTGCACCAGACTGGGAAGAGTGAATCTACAATAGGCAAGCAGCTTGGTGTGAAAAAATCAACTGTGGGAGCAATCATCAGAAAATGGAAGACATACAAGACCACTGATAATCTCGCTCGATCTGGGGCTCCACGCAAGATCTCATCCCGTGGGGTCAAAATGATCATGAGAACGGTGAGCAAAGATCCCAGAACCACACGGGGGGACCTGGTGAATGACCTGCAGAGAGCTGGGACCAAAGTAACAAAGGTCACCATCAGTAACACACTACAACGGCAGGGAATCAAATCCCGCAGTGCCAGACGTGTTCCGCTGCTGAACGCCAGTGCATGTCCAGGCCCGTCTGAAGTTTGCCAGAGAGCACATGAATGATACAGCAGAGGATTGGGAGAATGTCATGTGGTCAGATGAAACCAAAGTAGAACTTTTTGGTATAAACTCAACTTGTTGTCTTTGGAGGAAGAAGAATACTGAGTTGCATCCCAAGAACACCATACCTACTGTGAAGCATGGGGGTGGAAACATCATGCTATGGGGCTGTTTTTCTGCCAAGGGGACAGGACGACTGATCCGTGTTAAGGACAGAATGAATGGGGCCATGTATCGTGGGATTTTGAGCCAAAACCTCCTTCCATCAGTGAGAACTTTGAAGATGAAACGAGGCTGGGTCTTCCAACATGACAATGATCCAAAACACACCGCCCGGGCAACAAAGGAGTGGCTCCGTAAGAAGCATTTGAAAGTCCTGGAGTGGCCTAGCCAGTCTCCAGACCTCAACCCCATAGAAAATCTGTGGCGGGAGTTGAAAGTCCGTGTTGCTCGGCGACAGCCCCAAAACATCACTGCTCTCGAGAAGATTTGCATGGAGGAATGGGCCAAAATACCAGCTACTGTGTGTGCAAACCTGGTAAAGACCTATAGTAAACGTTTGACCTCTGTTATTGCCAACAAAGGTTATGTTACAAAGTATTGAGTTGTATTTTTGTTACTGACCAAATACTTATTTTCCACCCTGATTTACGAATAAATTCTTTACAAATCCTACCATGTGGATTCATGGATTTTTTTTTTTTTTCACATTCTGTCTCTCACAGTTGAAGTGTACCTCTGGTGCAAATTACTGACCTCTGTCATCATTTTAAGTGGGGGAACTTGCACAATCGGTGGCTGACTAAATACTTTTTTGCCCCACTGTAGATACTGCAATGGCTAGGAGCCAGGCTGGACATGATATATGACAAGGAGGAAACTGCAGCAGGAAGAGTGAGATAGAGCATGTTACAACACACACACACACACACACACACACACACACACACACACACACACACACACACACACACACACACACACACAGTCATACAGTACACGCCATCTATATTCAAATGCCACTCCATATTAAAGTTGCAGACTACTGTGGCATCTAAGTGCTGGTGACCAGATAGCTATGTTGTATATAAAGTGGTTTGCTCCAGAGAGGAAGATGTATTGTATGTGGTCAACATGAGGAACAAGTAAGAAGAAAGTAGCAAAGACACAAAGAGGGAGAGAGAAGAGAGACTGGGAGAGGGCGCGAATGCAGGTTAGACTGCAATGCTGCAAAATGTATTGGAGATGGTTTTATAGCTTTACTTCATGTTTAGACAATTTAACAAACCTCTACTGCCACTCTGTGGTCTGAAAAGGTAGTAAAGTGTGAGAAATAAATAAAGCAAACTGAGTGAAAAAATTGTCTTCTCCTCCAACCCTTTGCCCAGTATATGGCAATAATGTACCTTTAGACTAGAAGAGAAGAAATCTTTGCTCACCTACACTTATGGATCAAATGATCCAAAAGGTTGGCATTGATACGTAATTCAGAAAAGAATATGTATAGGAAGGTTTCGGAGAAGCAATAGCATCTTCACATCAATCAGGTGACCAATCAGGTGTCCATTGGTGACCATGGATAGGATAAAATATGTCCTGTTACGCAACCTTGAGCGGAGCATTTTCAGTTGCACCTGACTGTGAAACTGGATGCTCTTTGGCTAATGATTCTTCAAGCCTGAGTCAATGCCCTGGGTAGTCTCTCCTCCTGACTCTGAGTTTGATATCATTTAAGATAAATGGACTTAATGTGCTTTTCAGTGTGACCTGAATCTAGTGACTGAGCCCTGAAACTGAAGAAACAAATCACGTCATTTTGGCATTCCACTTTTTCTGTAAAGCATTTCCATTTGCAAGTTTGATATAGGCAAAAAGCAGATGTTAACCAAAACCTGAGCATATGCCTAACCATGGATAAGTCACAGTTAACCTGACATTTGCTGCCAACGATGTCTTTCTAAGGAAATTAGATTTTTAATCTCAATGAGATTTTTACATATATATATATATATATATATATATAAGTATTATTATTATTTTGCTAATAATAATAATAATTTTAAAAAAGTATAACCTAGTGAATGTTAAGAGGTTGACTATACCTGAGACATCCACCTCAATCACCCATCTAGGCTAAGCCTAAGCTAGATACTGTAGGTTCCTAATCAGCTTTAATATGTTAAGAAGGTAAAAATAAGGAAGGTGTCATGAAACTGTTAAGAATAAGTCACAGCAGTGTGAACAGTTCTCTCCTTATGATCAAAAAATCCCACTTGGTGTATGTGATTTTTGACACCACAATGAAACAGTGCATGTCCTCATTATTTGTAGAAAACATGTAGCAGAAAGATGACATAATGCCAGGGCTGCAGCGAAAAGGACTAACAGGAGAGTGACTCGAAAAGTGCACTGAAATCTGGAAAATGTCACCCAGGCGAAAACATCAATGTGATTTTCTTGTGAGATCTACTCTGTTAAGGAAATATGTGAAGACTCATGTCATTTTTTATTTTTTTGCACGATTTTGTGTTTTTTCTAAAGAGTTTCAATGTACCTCAGCAATAACAATGAACCTGATCGTGACACTTTGATCTAAAATGTGCATATGTTCAAAAAAAAGTTTTTATAGTGTACTCACTCAAAAAGTGAGACAGTTTAAATTGTGTAACAGAATTAAACAAATCAAGAAAATCATCTGACTGTGACATCAAATAAAACACTAACACAAAGCTCACAGGCACGATAATATGATTTTAGAGTGCTGGAGCAGCACTTTGTTTCAGTGACAGTAAAAATATAAATGAAGATATGCCTGAGGCATACATGTGCAGGGTTTCCCTAGGAAATTGGTTTGCTGCTTCCTTCAGACTCTATTGGCTAAAATATTGTGATTCTCTTACATCAGCCAGATATTCGAGTTGCACTGCAGAAAGTTGTTCTTCTCAACTGAGCCTGCAATGTGATCAATCAAACAATCTCCAGCTTCACCTGCTGAGTTGAATCTGATCCTGGTGCTTCTTGTGTCATAACATCCTCTGATATTGTGTATTTCAGGTTAGGAAATTCAGCAGGAAACCTCAGTATAACAATAGCAGCTATGTGTGTAGTGCACTAAAACCCTTAATGAACCATTGATCTACAGTATAATTACAAGATTCTACTGTAATTAGAATTTGCCGAATGAGTCTGCAATGATGTTAGAGAAAAAAAAAAGATTATGCCAAAGGAGATTGCAAAATATTTTTATTTTTGGGCACTGCTAGTACAATTTTGTTATCCTATTTTACTTGAGAGCCATTAAATTCCAATAACTGATATTAGGGCATGTATAAAAGTAATATCTTTTATTTTGCCAGTCATCACTAATTACATCCATTATTGGATTTTTCAACAATATAAAATTAGAGTATGTTATATGTTAATCACAGGCTTTGTGCAATCCATAATGGCTTTTTGCAAATTATAGAGTGTAGAGTTGATGGGCTGTGGTTAGAAATGGTAACCACAATAGTTAATAACAAGTGAGTACAAAACTATCACAATAAAAATAATAAAAACAAAAATCTCCATTACTCTTAAGTAACAAAACAATAACCATGCCTGCATAAGTAGCATAACCTTTTTATGTAGTGTACACCCTGGACAAGTTGACAGCCTTTATCAATCCAGAATATGACAAATGAAGGGAAAAAGCATAGCAAGGGTCCAACATAAACTTGGGTGGACTCATCACTGAAATAGCTAAGCTGGATAAACATTAAACAATAAATCATAATGATCTTAATGAGAGGACACAAAGTTTTTTGTCTTACAGTTTTTCCAAAGGTCCCTTCCAAATAAATTAAATACAACTGAGCTATGAGTTGATCAAAATTTCACAGGGCTCTCTCAAAAAACAAATATTTTCTGTCGCAAAACATAATTTCTAATAAAAACACTAAAGATAAAACAGTCTGAAAGCCATAAAATTAATTTTCCACAATAGTACGCAGTGTGCCCTTAAAAAAATAAGAAGTAGAACATACGAAGAACTGAAAACTATCTACAGCAGATGAACAGTATCCTTAAGTAATTCCCTTAAGATAAGAAAAGACCTGATATAGGACTTCACTTCCATCTACTGTTGAAAATCATTGGTTTTGGTTCAAATCATCCTCAGTATATATGCAGAAAATCATAAAAAGAGGTACATTGCGTTTTACTGTGTCTACAACATGACAGAACATGACAGTAGAAGTATACCTGGATACTGAAACACACAATGGTACAGTATTGGTCATAGATTGGAGTCCCCAAAACATAAACTTCGGTATTATTGTAGAAGTGCGAGACCATATTGACAGAGAAGAGAACAAAAGACAGGTTATTGAAATGTCCTTTAAGAAGCTCTGGGATCTATTTCTGAAGACTAGCTTAAAAACATGCAAGAAACCCTGCCTGAGAGAGGCTACATTGTTGAAAGTGTCTCTTCATTGTCAGCTTTCCCTCCACTTTGGCTAAAGCCCCAGTTCCAGTTCCAGAACAGTTCACCTTGCCCGTGATAGGGTTACCAGTAACACTGTGAGGAACCTTGGTGTGATTTTTGACCAGGACATGTCCTTCAACACACATATTAAACAAATACGTAAGACTGCTTTCTTCCGTTTGAGCAACATCTCTAAAATTAGAAATATCCTGTCTCAGAGTGACGCTGAAAAACTAGTTCATGCATTTATTACTTCCAGGCTGGACTACTGCAATTCATTATTATCAGGAAGTCCAAAAAACTCGCTGGAAAGCCTTCAGCTAATCCAAAATGCTGCAGCAAGAGTACTGACAGGTAGGGCTGCTCAATTAATCGAATTTTAATCATGATTACGATCTGGGCTTTCAACGATCATTAAAAATGACTGAGCCGATTATTAGCCCCTCCCTCGTGCTTTACTCTCGCGCTGCTCCGTGTGGCAAATCGAGCGCACCTCTCTGCATTTCGAACACGTGTCACAACGATTAAGAGGACCCAAGGGAAGCTCGGAAAGCTCAGCAGAAGTTATTTGGAGAGGAGAGTGACTGCCGTTGGTTGAAAAGAGAGGTAAAAAAAAAACTTCAGTGGTGTGGAAACATTATGGGTTCGCGGAGTCAGACGTGGATCAAGTAGACATAGTGTGTAAACTTTGCTACGGTGTCATAGCTGCACCACAGAGCAACACTGCAAAGTTCACTAAACATAGATGTTTACATTTTTCATTTATTTTTTATATTGCAAACATTTGCACTGTTATCAGTATTTGCACACTATTTTATATTATTTTTTAAAGTCATTATTCAATACATTGTTATTGTTAACCCTTTAAATCCCTGTAGAACCGGAACCACGTAAGCTAGCGCAATAATTTGTTTTGCATATGAAACCGGAGGAGTTGTGCTTACTTCTTATGCCACCAGCTTGTCCTCGGTCACGGTTTCCTTCCACATATAGCTTTGCAAAAATTGCATAAAAAGCGCTTGCAGGAACAAAAACATAATATTCCAGAAACACGCTTTGCCGATCCGATCAGCTGTTTGTAACACTTCCCACAGTGAAACAGACAGACGTTTCACAGTGGGAAAACAACAGTTCAAAAAAGCGCCCCTCCGACAGCCAAACCCATCTGTTCTCTGATTGGATTGTTACATTTGTGATTGACATGACATTGACCAATCAGATGAAAGGAAGAAAAATAGGGTCAAAATTCGTACTTGTAACTTGCAGGGTTTTTTTTGGCTAAGTCCACACACAAATCTTTTTTACGCACACACACATTTTTTTGTACACATACAAATCTTTTTTACGCACACACAAATTTTTTTTACACATACAAATCCTGATTTACAAGTACAAAACCGATTTACAAGTACAAAATATTTATGACCACATTTTGAGCCCATAGTCCCGGATCAAAATGCGGTACAATCGTCGTCGTCGTCGTTTTTTTTTTTTTTTTTTTAATCGTTGTCATTTGGAAATGAGATCGCACATAAGTATGAATCGAGATCGCGATTTTCTAACGATTAATCGTGCAGCCCTACAATCATGTGTGAAAAAGATTTTTTCTTCTTATCTCAGAAGCTGTAAAAGTGTCAGGATTGTCCAGATTAATGCTAGTCAAGTCAAATGGTCATTGATACAATCAAATGTTTAAGTAAATAAATAAATAATAATAATAAAAACAAGTTATTTTTTTATTTAATCTGGCATTTTTACAAATTTGTGAAAATTATAAAGTGGAGTGAAATGTATCCTAACAGAAAAGGTAACATTCAGACAAACAGGTAAATAAAACACAGATCTCATGGCCATCATTAAACAGAGTATCAGCCGAGTTATTAGTAGGCAGAGCTAGCTAACAAAAAAGATTGTATGCCATATTATGGTCCAAGTAAAAATTTACTTAACTATAACTTTGGATGTACATTTTGGAAGGTTAATGAAATCAGGCTGGTTGAAACCCTCTGCCTAGAATATATCCGAAGTATCAGAATATTTGAATAATTGATGCAGCTTCATGTAGACTGAAGCACGTTTTAAATTAACTGCTGTACACATGGGTTTACATATTCTCTGTAATGGCTATAGGTATCTAATAACTAAACAGCAACTAAATATAAACTTCGAGTGAGGTAGTGGTGTTTTCTGTTCCTCGTTTACTTCTACCTCAAAGTAGATGTGGGACCTGGTTTAGATCGGGTTTATTTTTTAGAGTTTTCTGTTTCACAAAGAACACTTACTTATAATGTGTCACTTAACAGGGTAACATACATTGTGATCCTATCCTGCTTGCTAGTAGGTTTTTAGCATAGTGGGTGCACATGTACAAAGGACAGAGGAGTGGTGTAGCCTGGGCTAAGGCAGACCTTATTGTGCAGATGACTGTCTAAATCCATAACATAGGCAGCAGGGGTCAAAGGACACATGGCTTCTCAGGAAGTTAAGGGAACACTTGATCATGGCTTATTTTTTCCCTAGTTTAGCTTTTTAGATTCAGAATGGTTTATGCTTCCTACCTGGACAGACTAATCCATGAAATTTACAGTGTTGTGTTACAGTGTGATGATAGAGAGAACCCTTTATTTTTCTGACAAGCTTTCTTCTGCTGCCAGCCATTTGTTTTTACCCTTCAATTCTTCATTCTCAATCGTACCCTACTGTCAGTGGAATATCACTTAAACTGGAATTTAGTGAGAAGTTCTAAGTTTCTTAGAAGTTACCTTAGTGAATCTAAGGTAACTTCTAAGAAACTTTTCTCACTCAAAAACAAAGATGTACACATCAGGGCATCAGGGAGAAAGCTTTGCTCTTCAAAAGGAAAATTACTGTCCACAGTCTGCAGTTTGCTAAAGATCACAATGACAACCAGGATGAAAACAAATTACAGCTTTGTTGCTTTATATGAGAAGCATTATAGGGCAGCAAAATGCTGCTTTCTAGGGTAACAATCTTATACAATCTGTGGAACACGGTGGTGGCGATAGAATTGCAGCACAGATAGGTCAAAATATGAACAAAGGATACAATCACACAAGGTGTAGCAGACACACAAGGAGGATCATCTGTCTTGCTCTTTTGATCTGTCTCTTACTTATTCTGTTTTATCCTCATCCTTGTACCTTTCATTTATTTTTTCTTTGCTCATTTTCCCATCTCTTCCTCCATTTTATTTGCACTGCAGGGCAGTCCAGTTACAAATCTTAACAGTATTAGATGTGAATGTATTTAATTCAATTCAATTTTATTTGTATAGTGCCCTACAATAAAACAGAAATAAACTCAACAATCTGACAGTACCCTATGACCAAGCACTTGGTGACAATGGGAAGAAACCTGCAGCAGAACCAGGGTCACCTGATCCAGCCCTAATTAAATGATTCATCAAAATGAACATTGTCTGTGAAGGTTCCCAGTCATCCAGGTCATCGTAGTCAAAGGAGCTTGCAAAGAAAAGCGTCTGAACTTCTTTGAGTTACTTGAAGACGTTTCACCTCTCATCCGAGAAGCTTCTTCAGTTCTAAGGTCAAATGGTGGAGAGTCCCAGATATAAACCTAGTGGGAGTAACCCCCCAAAATGAACATTGTTAAGCTTAATCTTAAACACAGAGAGGGTGTCATCTCCCAAATCCAAACTGAGAGCTGGTTCCAGAAGAAGAGCTTCAGATTTGAAGGCTCTGACCCCAGTTCTATATCTTATGACAAAAAGTAAACTAGCAGTCTATGGTTTACTTTTACCAGCAGTCAAAGACTACGAAGTCTTTAAGATAAGATGGGGCCTGATTATTCAAGATCTTGTATGTGAAGAGAAGGATTTTAAATTTGATTCTGGGTTTAACAGGGAGCC
Source organism: Diplotaxodon limnothrissa (assembly GCF_057381915.1). Taxonomy (NCBI): domain Eukaryota; kingdom Metazoa; phylum Chordata; class Actinopteri; order Cichliformes; family Cichlidae; genus Diplotaxodon; species Diplotaxodon limnothrissa. The sequence continues at coordinate 15,376,011 of NC_140597.1, read as the reverse complement.
AATGAACAGAAGTTAATATGGAAGAATTATGCACTCTAGTGCCTGTCAGTACTTACGCTGCTGCAATGTGATTCAACTGAAGGCTTTTCAATATTTTTTTAGGGTAGCCTGATAATAATGAATTAGAATTGTCCAGCCTAGAAATTATGAATGCATGAACTAGTTTTTCAGCATCATTCTGAGACAGGATGCTTCTAATTTTAGAGATATTGTGCAAATGTAAGAAAGCAGTCCCATATATTTCATTAACATATCATATCCTGGTCAAATACAGCTAACCTCAGTTTTATCTGAATTTAGAACCAGGAAATTAAAGGTCATCCAGGTCTTAATGTCTATAAGAAATTCCTGAATGTATGAAGAAAGTATTAAGTGACATTTTCTTTACTTTTTAAATGTTATGACATATATAATTAAAAGAATGCTAAAAAAAAATCGAGCAAAACCTGGGATACCTAACATGAGGGCTTTTGACAGTAGAAGCAAGCTTCAGTTTCAGAGATATTCTTGATACACCACTTGAGACACATGATGGCACTGCTGCACTACTGCTAAAACACTAAAGCACACTGCAGCAAGAGTGAGCAAGATGTAATACCCCACCACCCGTCACCCAGGTTGTCCATCATCTCCTGAATCCTAAACCCTGCCCCCACTCTCCTTTTCATTCTCCGTATCCTTCCATTATCATATTCTCTCTGTTTCACACTGTCACCTCTCACCTTGGCCCTTTTGCCCTCTATCCTTTAAGCCACCATAGAGTCATGCATAGATATGATCGCAACAGTGACACATGAATAACAAACAGTGTTTTCTCATGGGAACTAAGGAAGGTAGAAGGGATAGATGGACTTTTCATCACTTTTGATCACATCCAGACAGTGATTCAGGATGAATTCTCATCAGGACATGAGTAAAAAAGGGGGTAAAAGTTCAAGGGGAAAAGTAGGAAGGAGAGGTCTTAAGGAATGGAGCACTTGAATGTCAATTCTTGGACAGAAAAGTGTCATTCGAGATGGAATGCTTGGGTGAGGGTGTTGAGGCTGTATAGGAGGAGTGGCTGTTGCACTTTGCAGAATGTCACAGCTCCAGTAAGTATTAATCTTTCATTGCTCTCTTTTCCTAATGTTTGAAGCTTTCATCTTTGTCCCTACGTTTTCCATGGCACGCTCTCTCTTCTTTTCGTTTGACAGACTGCAGTTTGACAGCTTTAGCTACAGATAATATTCTGCCTCAGACTGCACATAGAATTTGCTCGCCAGGATAAACCACATTACAACACATTGCAGGCTCAAGATCATTAATTTTCAGGCTACTTTTAGGAAAGTAACACAGATGGCATAATAAAATGTCAAATACATTTAGTGGAGATTTGTGCTAACCAATATCATCTAAGAGTGTGAAGAAGTTTGTTCGGCTTATGGTAAATAAAAGTACACCTCTGAGCAGAGATGGGCAGTAACGCGTTACTTACTTTTTTCAGGTAACGAGTAAAGTAAGGGATTACTATTGCAAAAACGGTAATTAGATTACCGTTAGTTTCCCGTAGGAACGCTGCGTTACTGCGTTACTAAAACCGTGATTTTTTTGCCAGAATGTCTCATGACAGTGACGTAAGCAAGTGTGACGTTCGTGACAACAGCTGTGTGCAGATCAACAATGGATCATATATCGAATGCAGGAGAGAGTATGAGCATGCAGCATTTAAAGCGTGGAACTACTGACCTTATTTTCAGTTTAATTCCATAAAAAGTGACAAAAACATTAGTGTCCGTTGTGCGTGGGAAGAAAACTTCTCTTTACAGTGAAAAAAACCCCTAAACTTCCAAGCAAGCCCGCGGATTCTTCAACTGACCGCCGCGGCACACCTGCACCAGGGCAAACCTCCGCCTATGCTACTCCTGCTTTACAGGTGAAAATAGAGCAACAGGACCGCTAGTCTTTGATGTTATTTATTTTCTGCTGTGTTTTACTTGCATCTATTTGAAAGAGTGAGTGTAAACACAAAAAATAAATATTTTATGTGCTGGAATGTGCAGAAAATAAGTTTAAATGTTAAGCAAATTTCTTCCAGTCAGAGAATGTTGCATATAATAAAATTTTTGCTTGATGCATAAAATTAAAAGATTAAAACTAATAAAACAAGTTTTAAAAAGGGACTTTTCCATTTGATTACATTTTGTATGATGGATTATGCAGAAAAAGTAGAATTGGGCTGAAAGATCTATCGCTTCATCACCTATTCAGGTTGTAAGTTGTGTTTTTAAAATGTAACTAAGTAATTAATTACTTTTGAAAATCAGTTATCAGTAAAGTAACGAGATTACTTTTTGGGGAAGTAATCAGTAATTAGCTACTGATTACTTTTTTCAAGTAACTTGACCAACACTGATCAGCACCATAAATCAAAAGGGAGGCAGGGATGAACTGAGCCTCCACCAGCCTGGGGACTGAAGCAGGGACCAGCTGGGCCCCAGCCACCCTCACCAGAGGAACTGTAACAGGTGCAGGAGAGGGCTGGACCCGAGCCGCCCTGGGCCCAGGAACGGGAAGAGGAGAGAGAAGCTCAGGAGCAGTCACAGATGCAGGAGTGTTAACACTGGCCATGTCTGAATAAACTGGCTGTGGAGCCACACAGTCTAGGGGTGAAACAACACTAAAAACAGTCTCAAAATTCACAGGCTGAGGAGTGATACAGTCCAGGGGGGAAACAAAGCCAGGCGCCGCCTGAAGATAGAAAAACTGCTCGGAGACTCTCGTCTCAGGACAGTTTCCCAGAGGAGAGCATGTTTATCACGTGGCCATCCAGAAATTCGTGGAGTCTGAGAAGAGCTAGCTGCGCCTGCTGCAACTCAGCATTGTAAGCTAAAGACCTCACAATAATACAGAAAAACCTGCTTGTTCATAGAGGTCATCCAACTGTGGAGGAAGAAGAGAAGGAAAAACTCCCTTTTAACAGGAAGAAAGGCTGGGCGGGGAGGGGACAGAGACACGCTGGGGCAGAGAGCCAGACATTAATAATAAGCAGTGTAGGGGTAGGGACAGGCTTGGGGCGTCGGGGGATTCCCCAGGAGCATCTTGCTTGGAGAGCTCAACCCGGTAGTGATGGGTCGTTCGCGAACTAAATGGCTCTTAGAGCCAGATCTTTGACGTGAACGACGCGAGCCGGCTCCTTATCGCGAGCCGTCACGTGGGTTTTTTTTTTTTTCTTTCTCTCAGCCTCTCTCTCGCACTTTTTTTCCACTTCACTCCGCATGCGAGCCTTGTGCTTTACGCTGGGCAGAGGGGGGAGGGGCGGTAGTTACACTCAGTAGTAGGGGTGGGTTTTTATAATCGATTTATCTATTAAAATCGATTCTGGCTTGGATAACATAAAATCGATTCATTAAAATCCTGAATCGATTTTTTAATATTAATTTATTTTTCCTGAAATGCCAGAATCTCTGGCGAAATCTCACAAAATTTCAACAACCACCAAACAGCTAAGACAGTAAATGAGAGCAGGAACACGGATTCTGCACATAGACTTAAACACACAGCGCAACCCGCGGATCAGAATCAGTTAGATGTCGCCTTTCTCACGGTCGGGGCTGAAAGTCGACAGCTCGCTGATTCTGATCTGTCGGCGGGTCCACGCTTTGTGTTCACGCCCTTTATGCGCCGATTCTAAAGCTGCTAGTTTTATCTCTCTCCAACCAATATTGACAGAACCAGCAGCAAAAGAAGATCCAAACTACCCTTCACATGGTAAATGGCCTGCATTTGTATAGCGCTTTTCTAGTCCTTAAGTAGGCAGCACGGTGGCACAGTGGTTAGCACTGTTGCCGCATAGCAAGAAGGTCCTGAGTTCAATTCCACCATCATGCCAGGGTCTTTCTGTGTGGAGTTTGCGTGTTCTCCCCGTGTTTGCGTGGGTTCTCTCCGGGTACTCTGGCTTCCTCCCACCGTCCAAAGATATGCAGCTTGTGGGGATAGGTTAATTGGATAATCCTAATTGCCACTAGGTGTGAATGTGCAAGTGAATGTGAGTCCGAATGGTTGTTTGTCCCTGTGTGTTGGCCCTGCGACAGACTGGCGACCTGTCCAGGGTGTACCCCGCCTCTCGCCCTATGACAGCTGGGATAGGCTCCAGCGCCCCCCGCGACCCTGAAAAGGAGAAGCGGAAGCGAATGGATGGATGGATAGTCCTTAAGCGCTTTACACATTCAGTCATTCAGTCATCCACACATTCACACACTGGCGATGGCAAGCTACATTGTAGCCACAGCTGCCCTAGGGCGCACTGACAGAGGCGAGGCTGCCGGACACAGGCGCCACCGGGCCCTCTCTCTCTCTGTGCTTCAAGAACAGTTTCACGTCTAAAAATCAATTTTCTGCATTATTCGCTTGCTTGTTACGCACAAGTCTACCGTTGTTTACAGCGCTGTCGGCCGCTGTTTTTTTTCCCTTTTACATTCTTCCGAAAAGAAAACCTCATTTCTGCTGTTTAATACTGAACAAATTTAAACTTTTTAAAATTATTCAAAAGGCAAAATGCTTAACCGTGTCTCTAATAAAACCGCTGTAACGTCAGACGTAATGTTCATATGTTGATTAATGATTCTTTCGTTTTTGATGTACTGCAGAATATTTTTTTATAAAATCCCAGGCCAGGAAAATCACCTTTATGTTTTTCTGTGTTTTATCTTCAGCTACTTTGACACAAAGGCATCTGATGTGACGCTTACACCTGTGATAAAGTCTTGCGTGTGTCAGCTTCCTTTTTATTGATACAAAAATATGTAAATGTACTGATCTGATTTATAATATTTCTGACTGTCAAAATTTCCCAGATTTAAATCGAATCGAATTAAATCGAATCGTTGATCGAATCGATTCGGGACCTTGTGAATCGGAATTGAATCAATTCTAGAAATCAGTGACGATACCCAGCCCTACTCAGTAGCACAGGAACAGAGCCAGAGGAAGAGAGAGAGAAAGAGAGCCAGGGATAACAACGTGACATTAGAAAGGTATAGTAATCATCCACAACTATTTTCGGTTGCAGATGATAAAGGATTCAGAAAGTTTATTCATGCGGGCCCATATGACAGAGAATATGCATCTTCTTTTTGTTTTCATATTTTAATTTATATTTAATTGTGTTGTGGTTTGCAGTGTTTTGTGTTGTTTCACTTTAAATTTGGAAAAGGAAAAAGCTGAAAATTTAAATAGTTAAAAGTTGAAATGTGAATAGTTGATTTTTGTATTATATGATTTATTTATTACATTTTATGTGGAGTGAATAAATAAAAGTATATTTACGGTGGCCCCTACAGACAAAGCACATACAAACTTCAAATCATGTACGAACTCTGAAGCACGTACAAACTCCAAAACACATAAAAACACATACTAACTCCAAAACACGTAAAAACACGTACAAACTCAGAAGCACATAAAAACTCAAAACACGTAAAAAAGACAACAGAAGTGCTCCAGGATGCTAGGCGCAGTGTTGAGCCTTTGTTACCTACACAAGCCAGCAAGTACCAACGACCGGATTTGGTGTGTGGTAGTAACAGGTAAATGAACTTTTTTTTAAATTATTTGAATATATATGAGTGCGTGTGTATAAATACACAAACAATACACACATGCTTTCAATTGTGTAATTTAAGTGATCTAGTAGCTCTGCTTTGGAAGTTCAGTTAAAACTAGAAATGTGTTTTGGAGTTTGTACGTGTTTTGTCTCTAGGGGCCACCGCATATATTTATATATAAACATATATAAATAAAACCACTTTTTTTTACATTAGTAATTCCTTTTGTGCATAATTTTATATTATTGTTAATAATAAATTTATTAAAGCAACAAAACAACCCGAAGAGCCGGTTCGGAGCCGAAAGAGCCGGCTCTTTTTAGTGAGCCGAACCGAAAGAGCCGGATCTCTAAAAAGAGACGGAAATCCAATCACTACAACCCGGGGTAGCGGTCATGGCCTATTAAGGGCTCTGTTGGCTCTTAGGTGATGGTTTCCTCGTGGCTGCGTGCAGCGGGGCTAGGGGAGGGACTGTGCTGACGGACGTGGGTTACTGACCTGGTAGCCTGGCTGCCCCTGGGTGCTCCGTCTCTGGGCTGGGTCCCTGGCTGGGCCTTGGGGGCTTGGGACCTGGTTGGTGTGTCGCCGGGGTTGTGGGCGGGTGGGTGTATGGGGGCCCAGCCCTGGCACAGGGTGCCGCCAGTGCATCGAGCCACCTGGGGGGCTCTTCAACTGGTGGGGGAGGCTGTTACATCTTGCAGGAGGGGGAGATATAGGAGAGGTGGAGGAAGATCTCAGCCTGGGCGTCTATTGTCTTGTGTAGTCTAGAAGATGAGTGGATGATGGGGTGGGTGGAGTTTTCTCTGTGGTGGGGTCGGGTGGGCTGTCCTGGGCTCTTTGGGGCTGGGCGGCTCTGCTGAACTGGGCTCCAGTCCGGATGGGCCTGGGCCCCCTTTCCCTGGTGGGTTGCAGAGTATGGGGGTGCCTACTGGGGTCAGCTGGCTCCAGGGAGGGGTCACTTGCCCCTCCCTTCCTTCCCTTCCCATCTCCAGCTGCCTCCCTCTTCCCGCTCCACCACAATCACCCACACATGGAGGGCCTTGGGGTAAAGGTGTGTCACCAGGGTGCAGGGGAGGCATCCCCTTCCTCTGTCCCTTTCTGGCTGCCTGTGCCTCAATTTTATATATCCGACAACTTAGACATTCACATTACTCACACTCTCATAACACATTCATATAGGACCTTGGGGGTGGGCACGCTACACGGAATCCAAAAGACCATCAGGGTGTACAACCTCACACCTGGCGTCGTTGCCCACCTCTCAATTTTAAATACACGTATACATTGAGGGCTATCAGGAGGGGCTATGCGCTTACCTGCTGCTCTCTGGCAGGTAGCTCCATGCCCTCCTGGGTTTTAAATGCACCTTAGAACACACATGCATCAACACTACATATGAGCGGGCGGGGGGAGGTTTGGAGTCTTCACACACACCCCCGTTTGTATATGTGCGTGCCTGAATGTCTGTGTCTATATGTCAGGTTGGGTGTCAGATGCCACCTCTCTGGGGACATCTAAGGCCCTCCAAGGTTTGGAGGCCTATCTCCCCCCACCACCACTTCCCCTGCCAGTGGCGGACTCCCTCAGACATTGGTGCATTAGTGGTTCTTTGTGTCCGGGGATGGGCGTCCAGGTACACACCGGCTCACTCCTGGTGGCTGCTTGTCGGGGCCTGGAGCCTGGGGTTCGCTCGGGGCACTTTGGGGGTTGGGTGCCCCCAGTCTCTCGGCCTGGGGCTCGGTCACCCTGGCACAGCTGGCTGCCGGCGAAGCTCATGGGCACGTCACTGCAATCCTCCCTGACTTCTGCCCCGCGTTTGCTGAGTGACCCCTCATCTGGGGCTCTCCTCAGCTCTTTCTGGGATAGTGGCGCGACTGCCCCTCTGTTGGTCTTCATTGGTCTCTTGTGCTCTGAGGGCCTCTAGATGTCTGGAGTCTTGATCTCCTCCATGCCTGCTTCATGCCCTGGAGGACGGGGCTGTGGCACCCCACACCCTCTAGCAGATCATTACATGAAGGAACCTTTTAAATACAAGCGCGCTCATGCTACAGTGAGGAGGGAGGAGGTAGATTGTCTGGCTGAGTGGTGCGACACAAACAACCTGCTGCTTAACACCGAGAAGACCAAGGAGCTCATCATGGACTACAGGAGGAATGCTGACCCACATCCACCCATCTACATTAAGGGGACGGCTGTGGAGCATGTGAGTAGCTTCAAGTTCCTGGGAGTCCACATCTCCGAGGATCTCATCTGGACGACGAACTGCTCCAAGCTGGTCAAGGAGGCTCACCAGCGCCTCTTCTTCTTGAGGACTCTGAGGAAGAATCACCTGTCCTCAGACATCCTGGTGAGCATCCTGACCAACTGTATAACAGTCTGGTACGGGAACTGCTCTGCCTCAGACCGGAAGGCGTTACAGAGGGTCGTGAAAACTGCCCAGCGCATCGCCGGAGCACCACTTCCTGCCATAAAGGACATCTACAGGAAGCGGTGTCTGAAAAGGGCTGGGAAAATCATCAAAGACCCCAGTCACCCATCACATGGACTCTTCACCCTCCTGCCCTCTGGGAGGCGCTACAGGAGCCTCCGGACTAAGACCACCTGGTACCGGAACAGCTTTTTCCCCACAGCTGTCAGACTCCTGAACTCTGCCTTCTGACATCTGACCCACGTTAACACATGGACTGGACATACACACACCCACAACCACCTACACACACAGACAATGGACAACTGTACCCTCAAACACACAATAATAACATGGACTGAACCACCACTCACAACCACTAGCACTTAATAAAGGCTCTTAACTGCACTACTGTATAGTTCTGTGTAAATAATCATACGATAATTTTTAATTCTACAACTGTTTACAACTTGCATAGTTCCCATTTCTGTATAGCTGTATATCTCATATTTCTGTATAGTTCTTTATTTCATATTCTGTACAGATTTTTTCTTATTTATATCCTGTTCATAGCCTGTACATAGCTTGTACTCACTACAGCCTGTACATACTTATAGTTATAGCATATTCATAACATACTTCATACCGTGTACATATTACATACCATAATAGACCCATTTCTGTAATATACTTACATATCTATATTATTGCTAATATATATTTTGTAATATATCTATATCATGGCTAAAGCACTTCTGGATGGATGCAAACTGCATTTCGTTGCCCTGTACCTGTGATATGTGCAATGACAATAAAGTTGAATTCTATTCTATTCTATGCTCACAGGTGTACACACGGGTGCTCACACACACAAACTACACCCTTTTTGGCTGCTACCTCAAAGCACACTGTGCGCTGTCAATCTTACGTGCTGCACAATAATGTTTAATATTTAGTATTTACTGTTATATTCCCATAGATCATCGTGATGTTGTTTATTAAATTGCTCTTTTTTTTTCTTCTGCTTGATTCCCCTTTTTTCTTTCTCAACAGGTGATCCAGGTAATTGATACATGTATTTTTTGTCTGCTTATTTTGTTGTGTTGTTTTGGGGTTGTTGTTTTTTTTATACCCGTCCCTCTTCCCCGCTGTTTTTCTTTCTCCCCTTTCTTTTCCCCAGTCAAGTCTGTCCCGTATTTAGCAAGTGAAAAAAAATAATATAAACAATAAAAGGTGTATCAAATAGACCATTACGGCAAGGCTGGGATGGTCCATTTGGTAAAGTAAATCCGTTGGGCATCTTTCTTCACCTTTAGACAATAATTCTGATGGCAAAAGAGCCGAACAGGACAGGAAAAAAATAAAATATATAAATTAATAATAACAATAATAATAATAATGATAAGCAGTGAATAAATGCAGAGAGGTGTATACAGTCACAGTGACAAGCTTTGATTTAAAGTGACAACACAAAGAAGCAAAAAGAAAAAGGCTGAACGTAAAGCTGCAGCAGGTACTGTAAGTGTTTTAGCATCCTGCACCCTCTCAGTGGCTTCTTATCACCTGCTTTTCATTATGCCTGTTCTGTTGCTTAGAACTGCTAAATAACGGCTTATTGTCACTGTCCTAATGAAATGAGGGCTCATAAAACATAATGAAATCAGGCTTTATGGGCGAGCAGAGCTGAGCTGTGGAACCACAACAAGGGAGCAGGAGAGATATGAACTGTGTTCCATAAGAGATGAATGTAGAGCATGCAAAAGGGGAGGTGAAACACGACACGGGGAGGAGGAGGAGCAGGGTGAAGGCATGGGTGAATGGTGGCTCTGTGAGGCCGATGAGCTGCTGGATTGTGCATTGTTCAGCCTCCCAGCAACCAGCGCAACCACTGCTCAGTCATTCAGCACGAGCGCAGATCCACCTTTATAATCAGAGGTCAGAAGTCAGCCATGCCCTGATGCTGCTGCAGCACATCACTATCACTTTTTCAGCGTTCCTCCCGCTCTGATGTTTTTATATACTCAAAATAAATGAAAACAATGCGTTATAATGGGAGTATGTGTGTTATAATGGGAGTATATGGGTTATAATGGGAGTACATGGTTTATAATGGGAGCATATGGGTTTTAATGGGGAACCAGGAGAACCCTCAGACTTTGCGGTTAAAGAAACATCTGATAGCAGGTGTAAAACCCTAATTTAATGTCTTCCCTCCACCTGTTCTGACCGAAGCCGTCTCCAGCCGGCCTGGACAGCATGTTTCTGCACATCGAAGAGGTGATTGACGTATCGAGCCGTCTCCTGTGCCTGCCGGACCAGAAGCAGCTTCAGCCTGGAAAACCTGACTTCCTGCAGAGTCTCTGTAAGTGACCTGAAACCAGACCTTTACTTTGACGTGTCACCCTCACAGTTTCAGTCTTTCTGTCATTCTAAACAGGAAGTCAAACAGGAAGTGGTTGTTGTTTGTTCTATTTGTTTAAAGCGCATTTATAAATTCATAAATTTACAGATGAAGTAGTGTGATTAAGCTCAGGTGAGCTCCTGAATCACACAGGTATCACTTCCTTGTTCCTGAGAAGCTCCAGACTCTTCTTCACAGACCAGCTCAGCATGTAAAGTCTACCTTAAAAAATCTCATCTGTCATGAGATGGTCAGAATAAATGATCGACTTTCAATCATCGATTTTTCTCTGATCCTCACAGTGTCAACTGTGTCAAACAAGTCCACCAACATTTGGGTTGATGTCTCGCAGCAAGTTACTTTCACGTTTGCTGGCGTTGAACTCTGAACTGTGTTATCAAACAAGTGGGTTTATTTACAACACCGCTGATTTCTACATACAGTGAATCAGGAAGAAGAGGGGTCCAGGGCTGGGAAAAAGGGGAGCGTATGCTCAGTCCAAATCCAGAGTCCACACCGTGCTCAATCTCACTCACACTCAACTGGGAAGGGTCTAGAGAAGACAGGTTCAGGTCCAGGAAGGTCTATATAAGGGAGATGGAGACAGACGTCAGAGCAACACTCGGGAAGATCAGCAAGAGACTAAGCCGGGCTACACTAACACTACCAAGGGACACCAAGGGCCTGAAGTATGCTCAGTGTTATTCAGCCATGATGAGCTACAGTGCATGGGTGTGAAGATCAGATGACCACTGGAAGTCAGGCACCACACCCCAGGACAGCCAATGGTGGATCATGACAGTTACACCTCGACCAGATGCTGTTGGATGGAAGCACAGCAGTGGAGTGGGGCGAGTGGGAGGTCTAATCAGGCACAGTGATACTTCCACAGTTCACAATAATCATTCTGTACGTCATCCTGGTGCTCCTCCTATAAGACAAATGTCTTCTGATTGGCTGCACCTCACAAACAGCAGGTGGGTATCTCCTCTGAACCTTTGGTTCCTACTGACACTGACCTCATTACTACATGTTCCAAAGCAGTGCGTGATGACCTGTAAGAGCACAGTTGGTTTATGTAACGCAGCAGTGTGAGAAATTTGATGCCCTGGAAAGATTCTTCTATGTTTTGGAAAACCGCATCTTGGAGCTACTGGAGAACATGAAAATGTACCTGCAGCACCTGCAGGTAAACTCATGCACACACTTTGTCCTGTCTGTTCACTGCAAAGCTTTACTGGACTTTAGTGACTAAACATTAAAACTGAATAAACTCATTTGTAAAACATGACTTTGTGTCTGTGATTTTGCCTGCACAGGTCAGCAGCAGTCACTCTTTACGGCTTTAATAAAGGTTTCAGGCTGTGACTCAAGGTCAGCCTCTGCAGCAGCATATCATTACAGACATGCAGTCACAAGTTTGAGTCTCTGTCAGGAGGTCACACATGTGTTTGTGTGTGGTTGGTCTGTGGGGCTTCCTGTCTGCTGCACGGAGGACTTTGACTTGGACTGGACGGAGAAAAGGCACCGATCTGTTACAAGGAGATCACTACGCCACTCTGATTAACTCTGAGAGCAGTGCTGTGGTCTTTACAGGTGCAGGAAGTGCTGCATCCTGTCAGCTCGTGTCCAGTTACGAGGACAGAAACAGCACTAGTTAAACTCTCGCTGTATCACCTGTGTGTGGCAGGAGATTTAAAGATTACATCACCTGCCATAAATAAAGTTACGTTGAAACCAAGCACACCATTGTTTTTCTTGTGACATTACCAATAAGTTTGATGTGTCACATGGCCCTCTTCCTATTGAAAAAAACAAAAGTTGTATCCAAGATGGCCGACTTCTAAATGGCCACCATGGTCACCACCCATCTTGAGGAGTTTGCCCCCTCACATATACTAATGTGCCACAAACAGGACTTTAATATCACCAACCATTCCCATTTTATTACGGTGTATCCATATAAATGGCCCACCCTGTAGAGATAGTGTCTGTCTCCTGAATCCAAACTGGAAGCCTCAGGCCCCGCAGAAGAGGGGCCTTAAAACTGAAGGCTCTGCCTCCCATTCTACTTTTAAATACTCTAGGAATAACAAGTAAGTCTGCAGTGTGAGAGCAAAGTGCTCTAATTGGGTGATATGCAGAGATGGGCAGTAACGCGTAATCTGATTACTTTTTTCAAGTAACGAGTAAAGTAAGGGATTACTATTGCAAAAACGGTAATTAGATTACCGTTACTTTCCCGTAGGAACGCTGCGTTACTGCGTTACTAAAACCGTGATTTCTTGCGAGAATGTCTCACGACAGTGACGTAAGCGAGTGCGCCGTTCGTGACAACAGCTGTGTGCAGATCAACAATGGATCACATATCGACTGTGGGAGAGAGTATGAGCGTGCAGTGTTTAAAGCGTGGAAGTACTGACCTTACTTTGAGTTTGATTCCATAAAAAGTGACAAAAACATTAGCGTCCATCGTGCGTGGGAAGAAAACTTCTTTTTACAGCGAAAAAAACACCTAAACTTCCAAGCAAGCACCGAGTGCGCTACAACGTAATTGGAAATTCACAGAGAAACTCGCGGATTCTTCAACTGACCGCGGCACACCTGCACCAGGGTAAACCTCCGCCTACGGCAGTCCTGCTTTCCAGGTGAAAATAGAGCAACAGGACCGCTGAGTCTTTGACTTTATTTATTTTCTGCTGTGTTTTACTTGCATCTATTTGAAAGAGTGAGTGTAAACATAAAAAATATTTTATTTTATGTGCTGGAATGTGCAGAAAATAGGTTTAAATGTTAAACAAATTTCTTCCAGTCAGAGAATGTTGCATATAATAAAATTTTTGCTTGATGCATAAAGTTAAAAGATTAAAACTAATAAAACAAGTTTTAAAAAGGGACCTTTCAATTTGATTACATTTTGTATGATGGATTATGTAGAAAAAGTAGAATTGGGCTGAAAGATCTATCGCTTTATCACCTATTCAGGTTGTAAATCGTGTTTTTAAAAAGTACACAGCAAAATCTCCAGTGTTAAATTAACACTAGAGAGTGTCTATATGGGTCCACACCTCTGAGTGTTAAATACAACACTGTTGAGTGTTAAATTAACACTTTTGACAGTGTTATATGTTTAAAAGTAACCTAGTCAGTTTTGAAGATTAACAATGGCTAACACTGAGCAGTGCTGATTTTCTAACACTGGAAAATAACTCAAAATGTTAGAAATATTCCAGACGACTCACAAAGCGGTACCGGTCCGTGGCCCAGGGGTTGGGAACCGCTGTTGTAAGGCATAAAACTGAAGACCCCAAACAAAAGACTGTAAATTAACAGCATCGTGAGGACAACTCTGCTAACCTCAGACATCTTGAGGTGACTAAGGTCAGAATAATAAATATAACAGTGATTATATTATCCAGCAAACATCTTTCTCTGAATATCAAACAACACAGATGCCGATGATGTCACATCGACTTTCCCAGTCTGAACTTCAATTTCCTGAGATTGTAGGTGTTCGGGTCCCATTATATACTCTGCAGCTGCAGAACCAGAAGTGGCCCTTTCTGAGTCATTGTTTTCATTTCTGAACACCTTCCAGGTAAATTTGACCGTGTGTGAGTAATTCAGCAGCCCGGGCCCTAGTTAGCAGCTGTTTCATTGTGTTCTGCCTGCTCTGAGATTTGACATCTGCTCGTGTGTTTCAGTCTCTTAGCCTGTCCTCTCAGCGCCGTCTGAAGCAGCTAACGGATAAGCATGTCATCTTCCATCATCTTCCAGGTGATAATCTTCCAGGCGACAGCCATGGAAACAGAAGGAGGTGGCTGGTCGAAGCAGGAGGTGAGACTAAGGTTTTATGAAGTCTACACTGAAACACTGAGAGGAAGAACAATGGTGCCATCTGCTGGCGAAACACTGTTATTGAAACAGAAACAGACGTGCAGCCAATGGGATCGCTCTGTGAGGGAGTAACGGGCTGGTCTGACACTGAACAAATGAATGTTAAACTATTTAAATGTTATGTCTTCACGCAGGGAAGCGAGGCTATGACGCTGCCTTGAAACTCATTCGCTATCACAAGCCAACAGAAGACCCGCCCACTTCACCACACCTGACCCTGACAGAAGGTGTGACCGCAGGCAAAAGACAGTCCTACAGCCCAGCAGGCCACACCCCACTGCCCATGAGCTGCTTCTAGGTAACTGAATTCCTCTCGATTAGACTGTCCAGGAGAAGGAGACTGCGTGCTGTCCACCAGAGCAGGACTGCAGGTGTTCACTAACGATTATCCAGCTGCTATCAGAATACGTTTTCTTAAATCCCTGAGGACATTATGTGCTGACAGTCGCTCCAAGACAATAAGAACAGAGTGAACCTATTAAATAATACAACATTTACAAAGTTCGCTCTGATATGGAATCGCACAGAGATGTCCACGAACAGAAATGACTTCCTGTGTCGTTCAGTGGTGCATTATGGGTAATCTCAGTCTCTGACTAAGGCTGTGTCCCAATTCAGGGTCTGCACGCTTGAAGTACACATTTTAAGTGCGATTACATCACCGCCACGCGACGACGGCTGTCCCAGTTCAAAGTGTGCTTCAAATGCATACTCCAAATGCGCCGTCGATTTCCCCAAATATCAAGCGTGGTCCGGTGCACGCTTCATGGTCCTATATATCCCACAATTCATAGCGCGGCGGTGGGTGTGGATAATTTTGCCGCAAAATACGGCAGAAGGGAGTGGCCGAAGAGTGAACTGTCAAAAGTAAGTACTCGATATGACGTCACTTATTTATGTGCGAATGTTTAATAACGAAGAACATTAAAACATTACTGTTGGCCACATGTCGGCACAGTTATGTAACATTAGTGATGTTTGTACTTTCAGCGTTATATAAATGTGTGTGTATATATATAAAAAAAAAAAACACCCAGCACGCCCCTGCGGGCGGTTTATCCTTCAAGCTCGGGTCCTCTACCAGAGGCCTGGGAGCTTGAGGGTCCTGCGCAGTATCTTAGCTGTTCCCAGGACTGCGCTCTTCTGGACACACATATATATATATATATATATATATATATATATATATATATATATATATATATATATATATATATATATATATATATATATATCATAATAATCTGACAATACTATAATATTGGTCATATTATATTTACATTACCACAGTGAGATGACTTTAGTCTCATGAACAACATTAGCTAATTGTTATTTACTAACTAATCTTAAATGACTGTTCAGCACAGAAACGAAGCCCAACAATCATGTTTGACAGTCTCGTGGTTTCAGCCTCAGATACTCAGCTAATCAGAGTGATGTCATGACAAAAATGAATGACCAGCAAAACATTTTTTCTCCTCCATTTCTGTCACACAATGCTGTATGTAACGTTTCTCGCGGTTAGTATCATGGTTGCTAGGCAACCTGAACAGCGCAACGAAGGCTAGACCGTCCCATTTCACAAGCCTCTCACTTCCGCACTTCTCATACTTATAGTACGCACCGTACGTAGTACGCGTAGTGCGCGTACTTCAAGCATGCAGACCCTGAATTGGGACACAGCCTAAGTGTGCTCCTGTGACTGGCCAGCACGTCGTGGCGTGGGTGGGAGGTGTTGTCCTTATCCTGCACAACATCCACCTCTCCACCTTAACAGAGTTCAGCTCTGTCCGTTACTGGCCATCCCAGCATGCAACAGCACAGAGGATGGCCCTGGCCACAACAGTACGACTGAATTTGTTGTTGTGCACACTAACTGTGACGTTGTCACATCCTCGTAACTGTTGATACACTGCTTGATGGAGCACCGGCGGTCTTCTCCTGAACAGTAATGTGAAATGGAGCGGCTCTGCCTGAGCAGGTGATTTAAAGGCCGGCAGGATGTACTCTCAGCTTGTTGGTGATGCTGGATACTGTTTAAGCTGTCAGTGTTTACAGTGTTTAGACCACCCTGTAACAGCCGTCATGTGGATCTGACTCGGTCACGTGCAGCAGCAGCAGGCCTGTGTCTGCCCGTCCTCACACACTGTCCTTCAGTACCTCAGAGGGACAGTCCACACCAGCCTCTCAAACCTAGTTTTTATACCATCATCAGCTGACTGTTTCTTAAACGGTAGAAGAAGACGTGTTGTATCCTACCCTCATCTCATACATGACGACATGTGTGCTTGGAGTACTTCTTCTTGTCTTCGTGTTGATGCGCTGAACTTCTCTGAGCTTAATTCAGTGCAGAATAAGAGCTGAGCTGCAGTCTGTACAGCAGAAGCAGTCTCTGCCTTCAACTCCTCAGCATCTCTGGTGTGTGCTGTAGAGGCGAGCACTCCTCGTCCTCGTGCTGAAGCTGTGTCGTCTGCAGATGCTGTCGTGGTCATTGATGTTACAGTCACAGCGCCGTTGCTGTTGAGCACAGTTTATTAGAAAGAGCCGGGTTAGGTGGTAATAACGACCCCACGCTGGTGTTTTTAGACGAGTTGGGATGTGTGTGTGTGTGTGTGAGCTGAGGACAGACTGATGTGTGTAATGCTGCTGTATCAGCCTCTGCAGCAGTAACAGCCTGCAGCTGGAAACATCTGCATCTCGCAGCGTCGTTCAGACCTTTATCTACGTCACCGTCAGGGAAGACGCTCTCGCTGAGCTCTGTCACTTCCTGCCTTTGTTTCCTGTATGTGGTCTGCAGTTATGAAAGGAGCGACTGAGTGGAGCTGAATCACAGATTAACTCTGGATCAGCTGAAGTTCAGAGCTGCCCAGGAAAACTCAGTAACGATGATGATGTGTGATCCTCCTGAGCTACAGCCAGGAGGTGCATGTATGTGATGGAGGAAGGATGTGTGGATACAAGTGACGGTGTGGAGGGAGAGACCTTTAATGCTGCCTTTTTTTTCATGTTTTCAGGTTGTGGGCACTTACAACTTCACAGCCAGATCCAAACACAAAGTTTGCTTCTGGGCCAGAGAACCCGTTCATGTCCTGGAGCCTCACAACAAACGAAGGAGCCCCGAGTGGAGCCTGATCAAGGTCAGAGGAGGTCAGAGAGGCTACATGCCCTCCCACAACCTGGCAATCATGCCCGTGGGAGCGGGGCTGCCCTCGGGCACTGGCTTCTTCCTTTAGGGGGTGGAAACTGCAGCTGGTGCAGATGAGAGGACTGATGGAAGAGCCTCCCGGGATCGGTTGCTTACAGTCTCAGTGTTAATCCTTCCACTGTAACCTGTTTACGACTGGAAGTGTAAAGTTTCTTCTTGTGACGTTTCCTTCCTACTGGTCTGCAGTGATCTGTGCACAAACATGAATGCATAATATTCCAAGAACACTTTTCAAAGATGGCGCCTGTAACGTCATGAAGCTCTGAACGTGTAGATAATGTTTGATTAGCGGTTTTAAGATGAAGGACGATTTTCATGGCTGCTGTATGATGAAGTGCTCATTTCCCGTGATCCTCAGAGGCATGCTGCATGTTCTCATTACAGGGTCTGAGTGCTATCAAGTTAACTGTAACGTGTGTGTGTGTGTGTGTGTGTGTGTGTGTGTGTGTGTGTGTGTGTGTGTGTGTGTGTGTGTGTGTGTGTGTGTGTGTGTGTGTGTGTGTCCTCACCTGGAGCAGAGCTGACAGGTACATGGCGCTCTCATCATCTCAGACTGTGTAATGTGATGTAAATGTGAAAGGTCTCCGGGGCCGAGGAAGAACAAGACTCAGCAGGAGGAGGAGGAGGAGGAGGAGAAACTGGGAGAGGGGTGAAGGAGAACGCCAGTTTCCCGCTCTGCCTATGAGCTGATTTAAATTTCGTTGCACTTTGATTCCCGAATTTTATGTAGGAAGAGTGAAATGGGTCAGTCAGAACAGAATAAGGTTCTCTTGCAGTCACATTCACCCGACGATGCTTGTTGCTATGGATACAGCTCAGGCAGTGCAGGTCACGTCTGTGGAGTTTGCTCGGCTGCAGCATCATTTCTTGATTCCAGCACTTTAAACATTTTTGGCTCAGAATCATTTGAAAGCATCTCTGAGCGCATGCTGATTGGCTCTCAGGACATAAAATGAACCTGAGCTCCAGTAGTTTTGCAGATGACAGCAGTTTTAACCTTTGAGCACCACATACTCTGTCCTGGCCTCCTTCTGTGAGGTTGAGCAGCCTCAGCTGCTGTGAGCATGGAGCAGAGGGAGGGAGGCCGGGAGTCTGAGCTGCTCAGCTGTTCAGTTCAGCAGTCACTCAGCAGCATGATACAGTAGGAGAAAATATAATAAGATATAATAAAAAATAATAATAATAATAAAAAAAAAAAGAAAAATAGTAAGGAGCAAAATATTAGAGAGACATGGTAAAAGAGAAAAGATGACTAAATATATATGTATCTATAAATATAAATATATGTACACTAGTGATTAAATAAGAAAATCTTGAAAACAAATATGACGGGAGGGCAGATGGGATATTGCACAGGAATGAGCAGCAGAACTTCCCATCAGGAGAAGGAGGAGGAGGAGGATGCTTCTCTCCTAAAATACCATATGTCCTCAGGGTTAGTCAGATGGACTCAGAAATCTCAGCCTGATAACATTTACCTGATTTCCCCTCCTTGAAGGCCAGTTTAGGATGAGAGGAGCGGTTCATTCCTTAAATGCAGCCTCAGTTATTTTGGGAAGTTTTAATCCAAATAGACATGCAGATGAAGCTGCAGTGTTTCTTCTTGTGGATGAAGTAGATATTTGAACCCATACACACACGGAAACCACAGAGTGAACATTTCTGGCTTTTTCTGTCTGATCAGAAAACAGGTCAACATCTTCCTCGCATGCTGTTTGCATTTTCACCACCAGAGGGTGGCAGAGACTCAGAGCATGTTTGCATGATCAGATTAACTGTGTGTGTGTGTGTGTGTGTGTGTGTGTGTGTGTGTGTGTGTGTGTGTGTGTGTGTGTGTGTGTGTTTGGTAATCGCAGCCACAGTTTGTACTTCCTGTTTTGTTTCTGTGTGGTTTCATGAAACTGCTGCTCAGCCGGTCCTGCTGAGTCATTCTGATGATTTCCTCAATGCTGCAGGGCTGCGTGACCTCAGCCGAGCATGAAGCGCTGCCAGAGTTGTGATGTTGAACTCAGTCTTCACACAGCAGGTGGGAGATCTGAGCAGCAGCGGCAGCAGAGAACTGAGTGTGGCTTCAATAAAACTAAACTCAAACCTTTTTTGTGGCATTGCATCATTTCATAATCAGATGTTAGTCGTGAGAAGAAGCACCTGAATATTTGTGATGATTTACGAAGCTGTGAGGCCCACACCAACTCAGCCTCTTTTACAGTTAAACATCTGGAGACACGGCTGTTCTTCTTCATGCATCATCATCATCAGTGTGCACATGTTTTCACCTTCTACTGAATAACAAGCTAAAACATGAAGCTGCAGCTCCTCTGGCATCCAGCAGAGGCAGCAGTGAGTCAGTCCCCATACACTCCAGTGTTAAAATAAACACATTTACCTGAAACAGAAACACTGAATTCAGAGAGAAATATAACAGCTGTTCAGGGGAGGATGTGTCTGTAACTCACCTGTTTAAATTATATTAAGGCTAAAAGTTTGCATTATTAGGGGTGTGGTCTCTCTGACTGACAGAAGGATGATGACACAGGTGGCTGTAGCTGCTAGTTGTCAGCTACAGCCACCTGTGGTCTCTCTGGACCTCTGGACCTTGTTTGTGCTGTTGGAGCCTTTTGGAGCATTTTAATGTCATCATGTGACCAGTAGCATGGCTGCTGTGAGGTCACTATACTAACAGACTGTGCAGGAAGGATGAGCTCCAGATTTGGTGCAGGGGACAATTCTAGGATTTTGATTGGATGTTACTGATTAGGTGGTGCAGCTGATACCTTAACACACCCTCGCGGTCACTTCAGTCTCCAAAAAACATGACTCCCTGCACTGGGACAGAGGCGGCCTTCCTGATGAGCTTATCCAACTGAAAGGCTGTCGGCCATGTTGTCTGTTGGAACACAACAGACAACATGGCCGACGCCACCTTCAGAAGCACCTCTTGCACTCCAAAGATCTCTGTCTCCTCAGCAGGTTGAGTCTGCTCTCAGCCTTCCTGTAAAGACCATCGGTGAACACTTATACTTCAGGTATGCCACATAGAGATGAAAGCTGTAATTTATACATCATTTAAAGCGCTTTACTCAGGGGTTGATGGCATTCATGGTCCTGATGTTAATAAAGTTGTGTTTGCGATAATTCAGGATCTAACTATCGCTACAGAAAAGGAGCAAACATAAAGGGAGTAGTTTCTATCACAAACTGTTGGTGTGTGTGTTTGTCTCAGTGTGTGTGACCTGAAGGTCCAGCTGCTGGATCACAGCATGAGAGAAGCTCACTCAGAGATGGAGAGAGGGGGAAGAAAGAGCACAGGGAGGAAGAAGAAAGTTGGATTTAAACATAAGGACCGTGCTGACTGTAACTCTGTGTTGTTGAACAGGTCAGCTGGTCGCAGCTTCACACTGTGCCACTACAGCCACTGAGAGCTCCTCCACCTTCTTACACCGTGCTGTAATGGCTGATTTCCGTTTACGGTGGAGGCAAAGCAAAAGAAAAAACTCCTGTGTTGTAATATTACTTTAGCAGGAGTTTCAGTTAGCTTTGCACTACCTGTACTTTGACTGTTACTTGAATCAGTACTTCAACTAACACAAGTCTGTGTACTGCTAGTTAAGAATGTGTGTACTTGCCTGTGCACCCTGCCTGTTTACAAGTAAAGTATTCATCTCACACCTGTGTGTGTGTGTGTGTGTGTGTGTGTGTGTGCCTCTTTCTGTCTCAGTGTTGAGTTTATTGTGTTGTTGTGTATTTTCTGACAGTTGAAGTGAAATCAGCCAGTGAGAGTGAAACAATCATCGTGTGGACGCTCTCCGTCGGGGACTTCCTGCTTTCACGCTGAGTATGAGCTGATGCAGAGCATCGTTTCCAGGTTCAGCAGCTAAAGTAAAGAGTGGTGATATAAAAGGAGTGCAGTGCTTTTCTTTCTTATCTGACACCAAAGAGTTCAGATGAACTGAATAAAAACAGCAGGGGGTCACATGTTTCGCCGACAGGGTGAGCCTTTCCACGCTGCTTTTGATGTGAGACATCAGTGCGGCTCACTGTAACACACTCTGTATACCGATGAACTCTGTGAGTCAGGCGTTCAGCAGAAACGAGGCGGCGAGCTGCTGCAGCGTTCAGCCTGCTTCACCAATATCATCAAAGGAGTTTTACCCGAGCTGATGATGGCTGCTTCGACCAGAGAGCTCCTCCGAAGAGCTGAAATGATGAAGATGAAGAGAGCTGCTTCGCTACATGTCTGACAAATATATATACAGATGCATTTCTTTATGATCTCTGCCTTTATTAAGAAACTCTATCAGAATCATGTTTCTGTCTGTAAGAGCATCACGTAAGCCCAGGTGTGTGTGTGTGTGTGTGTGTGTGTGTGTGTGTGTGTGTGTGTGTGTAGAGACGCATGGAAGGAGGGTACGCTGCAGAGGGTGGATGCTGGCTATATTTAGCTCTGTGTGTGTGAAAGCCTCAGCAGCTAACAGTAAACAGATCAGGAGCTATAAATATCTTTTCCTTCAGCTCAGCTGAGCTTAAAATAGATCCTCAGCTCACTCTGCCACCTACAGGACAATGCTGGAGCTGCACACAGCCTCCGTCTGGTGCCGGGGCCCCGTCGAGGTCATCGGAGTGTTCACTTTGTTTTTGGTTTTCACCTTTGCTGCCCAGCATGTTCTGAGCTCTGTTATTTTAGTTTATTTCTCTGCATGATTTTATTCTCAGTCTCAGTTCTGCCTCTTGGAGTTCGGTTTCCTCTGCTCTCTGTGTAACGTCTGCATTACTGTTCCCCTTTTCTGTTACTTCTTGTTTTATTTTGGTAGTCTTTTGTGCTTTGCATTTATTTTTACTTCCTTTGTCTGTTTTTCTCAAAGGAGAAGAACAAGAACAGCTCACATTGATCACTAAATCTGTAAAAACCCTGCTGATATAAAGATGAAGGCACACAGAAACAAAAGAAGAAAGGAAAATGGTAATGGGCCTGAAGGAGGGGGGGCATAATCTCCTGACTCTCAGCAGCAGCAGCTACATGAGAGGGACGAGGCAGCAGCTCCACATCTGCAGCACACCAAGAACATAGGCTTCAATTATTCCTCATATCAGTTGCTTCAAACATGCACAATTAAATTAAAACTGCTCAACAATCATACTGATGTTTGATGCATTTAAATCCACAGAAATGCAAGTGTAAGCGTGCACGGCTCCCATCATGAAGAAAGGGATGGAACTGCTCAGTTTATACCTGACAGAGAGAAGCAATCAACTCCCTGATGCTACTGCAGAGACATGGAGCTTCAACCCTGCCTGCTCAGCACTGCTGCTGTTACCTGATGTGTTAGCATGCCGTCTGTGCAGATGTGTTAGCATGCCGTCTGTGCAGATGTGTTAGCATGTGGTCTGTGCAAATTGGTTAGCATGCCCTCTGTGCAGATGTGTTAGCATGTAGTCTGTGCAGATTGGTTAGCATGCCCTCTGTGCAGATGTGTTAGCATGTAGTCTGTGCAGATTGGTTAGCATGCCATCTGTGCAGACGTTTCTGGAGTTTTTGTCCTTTAAAATGGAAAAAAAGTCATCTTCATATCTGCGCTTCTCCAGCCGCACACTGCTCCATCATTCCCTCGCGCACACTGACTGAACTAAACTGACTGTAGGAAGAAAAAAATAATCAGGTTTTTTTTCCATTTCCATTCATGCAGATTACTGAAGGGCCTCTGTATCACATTGACCACATAAACGTAAGGCAGTAACGGAATGTGACTACAGTGGTCCCTCGCTATAACACGGTTCACCTTTCACGGCCTTGCTGTTTCGCTGATTTTTTTGTGCAATTTTGCATGCTTTTTTTTTTATTACAGCGCATTGTGTTCTGTGGCTGTAGACCACCGTCAAACAATCTCCTCCGTGCCATATCTCCTGTACAGTACAGAATGCGTTCAGCTTATCAAATTTACATACATCTTCGATCGCTAGCAGTGTGACTCTGAAGTGCTGTACTGTATGTTTGTATGTTGTAAGTTTTCTCCTCAACAAACACAACAATGTCGACAAAACGTTTCACACCGTCAGAGGCACCTGTGGTAGCACCCAAAAGGCAGAGGAAGATGCTAACCATCGCACAAAAAGTTGGACTTCTGGACATGCTAAAGGAAGATAGAGATTACCGTATTTTTCAGATTATAATATAATACTGGACTTATTTTTCTACGAAGGTTTGAGGGTGTTTAAACAAGAGACAAAAGTGTGAAAATCTTCTTGCCTGTCTAAGAAACGTGTATAAAGTGTGTAGTAAGGGTTTTACAGCCTTAAAACATCTATAAGAATTGTAAAAAATAAAGTTGGCTACTTTGCGGATTTCACCTATCGTGGGTTATTTTTAGAACGTAACTTCCATGATAAACGAGGGACCACTGTATACACATTACATCCAGCACAGTCAAATACACAAGAAGGTACAGGTCTTCATGAGTCCATTTTTTTCTCTTTCGGTTACTTCCTGTTTTACTTTGAAGGTTGTTCTTGTCCTGCATTTTTCTTCCTGCTTTTCTTCCCCACTTTTGTGATTGTCCCGCCCTCACTGATTTCACTGTGTTTTTGTTGCTTCCTGTTTGGGTCCTGGGGCCTGTTCTTCGTACCTCGCTAAGTAAGTTAGCTGGATTAGATTGTTGACGATTTTGCGTGATCCTGGATCGTTCGGTTCCCCGAAGCTCATCCGGGACTTGCTGTCATAGCAACAGAGCCGTAAGCGTAAACCTGCTCGGGAGCAGGTTTACTTTATGTAAACAGGATTAGATCGCGGCCACGCAGGTATGTCCGCTTCATTTATACGAAAGCAACAGCGATATTCCACCACTGTTTCACCATAAATAAATAACATCAATGTAACTAAAGATAATGCAGCACTTGATCCTTTTATTGATGTCACACAGATACATACAGGTCATTTCCTAAAAAAGGGAAATGTACTATTAACATTCTATTACATGTATGTGATTATTACAGATGTAATTCATATTTCAGAGTAGTAATTGTAAATTACTTCGTGTAATCAAGATGAGAGACCACGGCTATAAAAGCGAAGGTGGATTTGGGAAGCCTGTCGCAGCCATGTCCTGTCCGTATACGCGACCAACCCATTGCGGAAGGTGCAAGATTGATAAGGAGAGTCCTCAGAATTCAGCGTATATTGCGGGATAGACAGGATCCTTTAGCTCAGCGCGACAGTGTGCTCATAGAGAGATATCGATATTCCCGTGAGGGTATTATTTACTTAACCAACTTGTTGACGAGGGGGTGCAGGACCACCACCTGTCTTTTTTTCCTCTGCCCTTTTCTTGGTTGCTGTTATGAACAAACTAACAGAGTATTACAGGCCAGTATTACCTTGCCAAGAGACGAAAAGCAATCTAAGAGATAAATATTACCATTCTGTAGAATACTCCTGTATTCCACTTTTACTTGTTCCCATGTTCTTGTGGGTCCTGTTGTGGCTCTAATGTGAAAGGGGATATAATATAACATATTATAATATAATATAATGCCATATGATATTGGACAATATAGTGTCATATGATAGATCTACCCTACCGCCTACTGGTGTTGGCCAGAGGGGCCGATGGCGCGATATGGCAGCCTGGCTACAACCGTAGCTGCCTCCACCAGTGTGTGAATGTGGGAGTGAATGAATAGTGGTATCGTACAGCGCTTTGGGTGCCTTGGAAAGCGCTATATGAACCCAATCCATTATTATTATTATTATTAAATTACCTACGAGTTTGATTTGTCAGCAACTTTCTGCCAGCCCCTCTCTCCTTGCTTTTGCAGCCTTTGCAGTGTTCTCTTGCGTTTTCATTAAACTCTGAAACTCCTGAAATCCCTCACTCATGAGTTCTTGCTCTGCTGCCGGAAAATACCGAGCGCGCTCCTTCGACATTTTCGCCGACCAATCAGCGGGTTGCCGATCAATGTTTCTACTATCGATGCGTAGCCCCTTTTACGACACCCAGTGATGTCACATTACTGCGTCCAGCTGTACTAATCGTCAACAGCAGGTGTGTTCGGGGAACCGGATTAGCGAGCTCACGGTTAGCGCGATGGTTTGGTCTTGGATGTGTCATTTGATCTTGGATGTAGTAAGCGACGTACGAAGAACAGGCCCCAGGTTACAGCGATGGAGCTGAACATAAAAAGCTGACATAGGCTGCAGGTGTTGATAAGAGGCATGACCAGGCCTTTTAACTCCCAGTGTGACTGAGCATGTGCAGGACCTGAGCGTGAATCACAGAGGCCACACCCTCGACCCTCAGAACGGGTGAGCAGGAGGTTTTATCGCGATGACTGATTTGTGTGCATTCCGTACTCGGAGGCTTGTGAGTGAAGGTTAAAGTGTGTGTGCATGTGTGTGATGACGCAGACAGTCTGCAGCATGCTGGATTAATGCACTGAGCCATCACAAACCTCCCCTCCCCCTATCTGAGTACTTATACTACCACATCTGTCCAGCTGCAGACATCAGGCTGACATCTGTGTAGGTGGGCTCAGTCACATGCTGCAGCCAGGCACAGGCTTTCCTCACACACCTGTAAAGATGAGTGTGTCACAGCACACTGGCTGTGCTTTTCTCTGCTGTTGTGTTTACAGATCTGACAGAAACTGACTTTGTGTGATTTCAGGACCCCTGCTGGGGTTAAGGCTTCTCCCGGTGTGGTGTTTATGCTGCCTCTGTGCGTCCCGGTGACCTGATAACAAAAGTCCTCATCATGGAGCCGCAGAGATCTGCTGACACGCCGCAGCACTCTGAGATATCGTTCTTTATCAGCAAACAGCAGCAGGCTCGTCTTCATGGGAACGCTCTCTGACTGTAAGATCGTTGGCTCGAATACCAAGGTCAGCAGCACTTCCTTACTGCCTCATAACATATTGTCGAGGTGCCCTTGAACATCACGTGAAGTCTCCAGCCCGGCTGTAAAGAGCCCGCTGTATTGTTCCAGCGCACAATCATAAAACTTTATTCTTAAGCAGAGAGCAGACAAAGGCAGGCCTGAGGAGAATGTTAGCAGCAGCTTCAACACGGCTGCGGGATCACACACACTCAGTCTGAAGCTCAGAAGCAGATCCACTCTGACCCGAGTGTGTGCGGAGCAGAAACAACACAAACATGGCCGATTGAAACAACTCAGAGCAGTAATACAGACACACCTGATGTACAGCATGGTTTAATATCGAGTGGGACGGACCGGCGAAAGAAGTTTAACTGTTCATTTAATCTCCGAGATATCAGAGTATTAGAAACAAGAGCTGCTGCCTCATATGTACTTTCTACTATCGGCAGGAAAAGCTGGAAAACTTCAAAATCCATCCCCTCTAAGAAACTTGCAGTGGGATGCAGTCTTGCTTCCTTTGTGACTATTGGTCCCGCCCTCATCAGCTTCACCTGTGTGAGTCCACCTGTCAGTCAGCAGCCCCTGTGTCGTCTCCTTCATACAGATACAGCAGGTGTGAGACATACTCTGAGACCTGAACGAGAGGTTTTCTTTTTCCATGACGGTGCTGCTTGTAGCTGCAGTGTGTAACAACCTTTATTTTGGCATAGCACCGCCAAGGGGTGTCGTCCTATTATTGTAGTATTTGGAGAGTCTCCCAATGGGTTAGGGTTAGGATGAAGGTTTGGGCCCTGCCTCCAGTTGGAGGTGGGTTAGGGGTTGATAAAGTTGATAAAGAACAAATCAGGGTAGAGTATAAAACACGCAGCTGCCGCACGTCATTCAAACTAACGCAGGAAGTCATCTGACACGCCTTCAGCGCCGCCTCATTCCTTGGAGTGCGTTCACCTTCCCGTGGACGTGATGACACGCATCCTTCAGTCTGTTATGACAAGGATTACATGTCAACGGCGCCGCTGACTCGGCTCTGTCCCTAAACAGCCGAGTGTTTCAGTGTAAGCAGCCAGCAGAAAGCTTTCCCAGTGGAACCCAAACAGAGCTGAGCCTGTGGTGGAGATGCCATCTAATCAGAGCCATGGGAAGCGGCGCTGCACCGCAGACCCAACGATCCGCCCTCCACAAAGTCCCACGCGGATAAATCCAGGTAAATATCACATTCCCGGCTCACACTCAGCCTTCTTTCAGACCTCCATGATGAACTGCACATGTTCAGCGAGAGGAAGGATCGAGCATGTGATGCTGCACCTGCTGCGTGGCCACGCTTCATATTACACGTGTGTCTCAAGAACAACGAGGGAATTGTTTAATTGGTTGCATACCTGTGTGCTTCACCACACCTGCAGCTGCAGCCTTCCATCAAGAATTCTCCACCTGCTAATCACACGTCTGTCAAAGAGAAAGAGGCGGGGCCTAGCTGACGCTGTGATAGATTTCTGTCCACCTCATTTTTTACATTTATCAGTCAGATCTGGATGTTTGTGCACACCAATATAAGTGCTTTTACTCTTTTTACTACACATTAGTTTTGTTCACGAGAAACAGACCGACCTGGCGGGCCCACGTCTTCTGTGTCGGCTAACCTGAACTGACAGCCCGCTCGTACTTAACGGCGTTCCTGCTGTTTTACAGGGAAACCTGAAGAAGTTATAGCTAGCTCATGAACATGCTGCTAGCTCGGAGGTACAAACAGCTCCAGGTGTTTGATTTCTGGGTCCTGACCTACTTCCTTTTTTTTTTACCCTCTGCTCTCTTCTCTTTAACCCCTACCCCCAACCAGTCACGGTCTCTACCTGTTAAAAGGGAGTTCTTCCTTGCCACTGTTTCCAGGTGCTGCTCGTAGGCAATCATTTTTGGTTTTCTCTGGATTTCTGCAGGGCCTTTACCTGTAAATATAAAACTCTTTGAAAAGCATATTTGGATATGCCCTCACCTGTCGTGAGCAGACACCTATCTGCCGCTCTGCTACATCAAATGGTCATCAAACAAATGTTTCTTTTAGTCCAAGATCATGTGAGTAAATACCAAATGGACTGATTCTTATACAGTGGGGCAAAAAAGTATTTAGTCAGCCACCGATTGTGCAAGTTCCCCCACTTAAAATTATGACAGAGGTCAGTAATTTGCACCAGAGGTACACTTCAACTGTGAGAGACAGAATGTGAAAACAAAATCCATGAATTCACATGGTAGGATTTGTAAAGAATTTATTCGTAAATTAGGGTGGAAAATAAGTATTTGGTCACCTCAAACAAGGAAAATCTCTGGCTCTCACAGACCTGTAACGTCGTCTGTAAGAAGCTTTTCTGTCCCCCACTCGTTACCTGTATGAATGGCACCTGTTTGAACTCCTCATCTGTATAAAAGACACCTGTCCACAGCCTCAAACAGTCAGACTCCAAACTCCGCCATGGCCAAGACCAAAGAGCTCTCGAAGGACACCAGGAAAAGTATTGTAGACCTGCACCAGACTGGGAAGAGTGAATCTACAATAGGCAAGCAGCTTGGTGTGAAAAAAATCAACTGTGGGAGCAATCATCAGAAAATGGAAGACATACAAGACCACTGATAATCTCCCACGATCTGGGGCTCCACGCAAGATCTCATCCCGTGGGGTCACAATGATCATGAGAACGGTGAGCAAAGATCCCAGAACCACACGGGGAGACCTGGTGAATGACCTGCAGAGAGCTGGGACCAAAGTAACAAAGGTCACCATCAGTAACACACTACAACGGCAGGGAATCAAATCCCGCAGTGCCAGAAGTGTTCCGCTGCTGAAGCCAGTGCATGTCCAGGCCCGTCTGAAGTTTGCCAGAGAGCACATGGATGATACAGCAG
Source organism: Diplotaxodon limnothrissa (assembly GCF_057381915.1). NCBI lineage: Eukaryota > Metazoa > Chordata > Actinopteri > Cichliformes > Cichlidae > Diplotaxodon > Diplotaxodon limnothrissa. The sequence continues at coordinate 15,346,754 of NC_140597.1, read as the reverse complement.
AGGATTGGGAGAATGTCATGTGGTCAGATGAAACCAAAGTAGAACTTTTTGGTATACAACTCGTCGTGTTTGGAGGAAGAAGAATACTGAGTTGCATCCCAAGAACACCATACCTACTGTGAAGCATGGGGGTGGAAACATCATGCTATGGGGCTGTTTTTCTGCCAAGGGGACAGGACGACTGATCCGTGTTAAGGACAGAATGAATGGGGCCATGTATCGTGAGATTTTGAGCCAAAACCTCCTTCCATCAGTGAGAACTTTGAAGATGAAACGAGGCTGGGTCTTCCAACATGACAATGATCCAAAACACACCGCCCGGGCAACAAAGGAGTGGCTCCGTAAGAAGCATTTGAAAGTCCTGGAGTGGCCTAGCCAGTCTCCAGACCTCAACCCCATAGAAAATCTGTGGCGGGAGTTGAAAGTCCGTGTTGCTCGGCGACAGCCCCAAAACATCACTGCTCTCGAGAAGATCTGCATGGAGGAATGGGCCAAAATACCAGCTACTGTGTGTGCAAACCTGGTAAAGACCTATAGTAAACGTTTGACCTCTGTTATTGCCAACAAAGGTTATGATACAAAGTATCTAGTTGTATTTTTGTTATTGACCAAATACTTATTTTCCACCCTGATTTACGAATAAATTCTTTACAAATCCTACCATGTGGATTCATGGATTTTTTTTCACATTCTGTCTCTCACAGTTGAAGTGTACCTCTGGTGCAAATTACTGACCTCTGTCATCATTTTAAGTGGGGGAACTTGCACAATCGGTGGCTGACTAAATACTTTTTTGCCCCACTGTATAGCACTTTTCTACTCTCACTGAGCACCCAAAGCGCTTTGTACAACTTGTGCATTCACCCAATCATATGCATTCACCCAATCATATCCATTCACTTTATCTAAAGTTTTTAGTGTTTCTATCTAACATTCACTCGGATTCACACTCCGATGGATGCATCAGACGGCAACATGGGGTTAGTATCTTGCCCAAGGGTATTTGGGATGTAGACTGGAGGAGCCTGGGATCGAACCACAAACCTTCGGGTGAGTAGGTGACCTGCTCTACTACGTGAGCTACACGATTAAATCACGATTACATTTTTTAGCATACAGAAGCTATCCTACCTGCCAAACAGCGAGCTCCACCACCTTAGAGGGTGTAGCTGTTAGCTGGCACGTGGCCTGACGTGTTGCACAAGAGTCATTATACGTGAGCATAACCAATAGTTAGGACTATTATTATTATTAATAAGCTGGTATTTGATGCAGTAAACAAATCTTACAGGTACACTTATTTTCCAAAATTTGATTTTGTCCTAAAGCAAGAAACCAGAAGATCAGCATTCCTGATCAGGAATCTGGAATATTCAAGTCAAGTCAAGTGGCTATATTGTCATTCCAACCATGTGCAGCGGTACAGTACACAGTGAAACAAACAACACAGTGTTCCTCCAAGACCACAGTGCTGCATGTGACACACAATCAATACGACTGCATTAAGAGCAAAAAAACAAAACAAAGACAGAACAGAACGATACAGACGCAACAGTGCAACAGAAAAGTGCACAAGGTGTGTGTGTGCGTGCGTGCGTGCGTGCGTGTGTGTGTGTGTGTGCGCGCGTGTGCGTGCCCACATAGGTCGGGCTGTGATGACATGGGTGACATCATGTGTTTGTTTTTACACCAGCTGCTGTGCTTGACCCTCCCCACCAGGGTAGTCGAGAAGGCATCCTCAACAGGTTGACTCAGTGTCACTCACACACACACACCCACAGATGGAATTTTAGGAAGCTGTGAGGATGAAGAGTGTGCTGCTGAGGTCAGAGGTCACTGGAGGTGTGTTGGGAGACACAAACAGATGTTTTCCAGCTGATGATGCATCATGTGGTCCATCAGCAGGTTGGCCCTCTGATTTTTATTCTGAGCCCAACAGGCGGGAGCAGTTCTAAGGTTGCATCCACCAATCATCCATGACTGACATTATCAGCCTCCACGTCTTCCTCACACCAGGTTAAGGTTAGTGAACAGGTGAGACAGTAACTTCCTGGTTTATGAATATTTATGATTTCGAAATATTTTCTTGCATGTTGCTCAGGGCATGCGTTCACATCACGAAGCATTCGACACACCTCAAATACCATGTGAGTCAGTGGTTTCCATGAATTTCAACTTCCCACACTGTGAATAAACTGAGGCTGGTGTTCCAGAGGAACCTCTGACCCTACAGCTTCTCTGGTGTCCAGCAGAGGCAGCAGTGAGTCAGGCCCATAGACTTCCATGTTAAAATAAACATGTTTACAGCCTGATACAGACCAAACTGGTTTGGTCTCTGCGGACCAAACCCTTCATAACAGCCACCTCCCACTGGGTGTACGTGTGAATGTGCACTCAGTCAAACTGTAAATGACGACAGCCTGCAGAACAGGAAGTCTCCACCTGGATATAATCCAGATATTTGTGGCTGCACCATCGACACTTGGAGGCTTGGCCTCGGGTTAGGCTGCTGTCTCAGCAGTAAGCAGGTAGTGGGATGCAACTGTTAGCTGTGTTCAGTCGCTGAAGTCGTTTGTTTCAGTTTATGGTCAAAGAGTCTGCGTCGGCGTCATGTTTGTGCTCAGATGAGTGGATTTACCGTCTTCATCCTTTGACTTTATTCTGGATCCATCACTTTCACTGAAGAGCTCTGCACTCTCCTGTGCTCTGGTTCCTTTGCAGAACAGCTGCAATTTAACAATACACCAAAACAACAATGGAAAGTTCAGAAGAGAAACTGAGCATGCCAGAGAGTTGCCATAGAAACACTGCTTTAATGAGGAAGTGATGATCTCTGTGACATCAGTGCTGCAGTGCTGACATGTTTAAATCCAGTAAAGCTGGATCCTGTTTCCTCCCTCGTGCTCCTGTAGGTGGCGCTGTTGGGGTGATGCACGTCTTCCTGCAACCCTTCACAAGTCAACCTAAGAGGAGCATTAGTGGTGATGAGTGTGTTCTCAGAGTTCTTCTGTCACACCCAAGATCATTCTCAGCTAACAAGACTAACTGAAGCACCATGTCAGACTACAGCCTCACCCCCCTGCTCCCTGACCCCTGCAGTCCTGTTGTAAGACGCTAAACTCCAAGCTGCTGCTGATGCATCCACCAGGGTGTGAGTGTGTTAGAGAGTGCTCAGGCATCAGTAACAGTGCTGCATATATGCCAGTCCATTCATTCTATCTGTGATGCACCTCAGTGTTCAGACGCAGCAGCAAGCAGACCCACAACAAGCAGAGAAGGACGATCACCTGCTGACGGAAAGAGCAGTGAGGATAAAGCTGATGAGGCCACGACTAAGGACAGGAAACAAAATGACAGCAGAGGAGAAAAGGTGTGAAAGCCGCATCCTGTTGTGTTACTCATCAACAAAAAGACTCCACAAAAACTCGACAATTGGTGACACGTTCAGGTCAAAGGTGACGGCGTCTGAAAGCTCGGGCCAGGAGTGCATGCAGCCTCCGGCCTGGCAGCCGTGATGGACGAGCGGGGATACGAGTGGACAGGCCAGTGGCAGGATGTCAGATCAGCAGCGTTCTGCTGGTGTGAGAGCGATGAAGAAGAGGATGAAGGAAGTCTCCCTGAGTCAGTAACTCCAGATGTGTCAGTGACATCGGGGGGTGGGGGGGCGTCTACCAGTCTCCATGGTAACAATCAGAGCAGCAGACGGGACCAACAGTTTTAGTGTAAGTTTAGTTTCATACAGACACAAAAAGGCCAGCTCACTGCTTCTAACCTGGTCACACGTTCTCCAGAATCAGAACCCTTCCATACCTGTGCTGCTGTCCTGGTACAAGAGCAACTCTCTCTCTCTCTGTGTGCTGATTGGCTGAGAGCAGCGAGGCATCACACAGTGATGGGTAAAAGTGAGAAAACTTCCAAATCATTTTACAGGTAAATGCAGGTGAAAGACATGAAATCAGAGTTGATATTTCATCACATCATTCTTGTTTTTCATGCTGCAGCGCATCCAGCCGTCTGCACGTCTGTCCGAAAGATCTCTGTGAAAAAAAACAGAGGGAAATATTTAGAAATCATTAAAGTTCATGTTTAATTAAAATACATCACGTTCACAACGCGTGGTGTACGCGTCCATCAAACAGCGTTTGGAGCATGTTTGAAGCTGGACAGAACATTAACACAGATGTAGCCTGCGCAGTGAAGAGTGGCAACACACTGTGACACACTGGGCTCAGACACACACTCCATGCTGCATGCAGAAGAGTGTTCACAAGATTAATAGTCCCCCAAAGTGAAACATAAATAGCATGATTCAGCACTGCTGCCAGCACACACACGACACCGGAGACCGTCAAAGTCAGCGCTGTGCAAGTTTTCATTCTTCTCTCACTGAAAATGAATCCGTTTCCACATCAGTGTGGCTGAGATGGTCAGCACTGACCTTCATGCATCAGTGATAAGCTGGTCATTAACTGGCTGAGTTAACCCGGACTTGACCCGTGCATTCGCATGAAAGGGGTGGAGTTAGCACTGTGAAATTACATCTTGACTTACAGTCGTTGATGGAGCTGTGATAAAATCACGTTTAATGTTGGTTTTCACACAAACACACACCAACTGCTGTCGTCTCCTTCGTCTCATTTCGCTGTCTGTTTTCCAAGTCATCACCTCCTGCTCTCAGCACCTCCTTCCGTCTGCTCCTGGATGGGTATTGAAACAAAAATGAAGCAGAGCTCAGAGAACTTGGGATGTGTCCACTCAGAAAAGGAACAAAATCATCGTAGGTTGTCTGTCCCTCCCCACACGTTAGTTAATCGTCATGAAACTTCAAGTACTCAGAGTACCAGGGTCACCAACATCTGTGTAGCTTTTGGGAAGTATTTTATAAACCTCAAATCTTTCTAAATTAAATGTAGATTATGTGTAGAAGAAAACCAACGCTCCGTCGACTGTGGATTCCCATGTCTGTCAATTGTCCTGGTGTTTAACACACATGTGTTTCATTGGCTTTTGCAACAAGCCAGCACGGATGTTAAGCAACAAGACGGTGTGTTGGGTCAAAGGTGGTTGGTTCTGAAGTTGCTCTACATGTCAGTGAAATTCTTCCATGTAAAACGGGAAAAGGATTTTTTCCATACACAAACCATCCATCCATGCCGAGACTCTGAAATGCTGCAGGTTGGAGCTGTGATTCCTCTTTGGGGATGTTGCTGGTGCTGGATTTTCCATCATGTGACCAGCTGTGTGTGTGTGTGTGTGTGTGTGTGTGTGTGTGTGTGTGTGTGTGTGTGTGTGTGTGTGTGTCACTGTCTCATGGCTACCAGCAGGGTTATTGATGTCAGTAACCTTCAGGCCCTCAAATGATGGCTGACTGCTCAATAATAGATGGGAATGCTCTTATGGGGAAAGTTGTGTGTGTGTGTGTGTGTGTGTGTGTGTGTGTGTGTGTGTGTGTGTGTGTGTGTGTGTGTGTGTGTGTGTGAGAAATGAAAATGACAGAGTTATTGCTGTATATGAGCAATGTGTGATATGTATGTGAATGTGTGTTTAACTGACCTGTGTTTTGTGCAGCATCCGCAGTGTGTGTGCAGGAGGGGAGATCAGCCAGAGGTGTTAAGATGCCCCAGGGGGCAGAAACAGGTAAAAGAGGGGGGTAAGTGTGAGCGGCAGGTAGAATGTGCTGACGTTTTAAAGCAAAACTCACCTTATCGCTAAGGCACATCCTCCTTTGTATTTAAGATCACCTTTTTAAATGTTCGACTTGACCATCATAGTTTTTGTAACTACAAGTTTAAACTGGAGCTCTGCCTTCCTGGACGCTCTGTTAGTACAGTGACCTCACAGCAGCCATGTTATTGGTCACATGAGGTGTCCAAATTCATAGGCTGCATCCTCCTGAGGACCTGTCCTTCGCAGTCTATGTAGGAAGTGAGCGGCTGTGAAATTGGGCGGTCTAGCCTTCAGATTTGCGTCATCGCTGTCTTGGTGGAGTTTAATAAACTCAGCTGTCTGCTCCTTGCTGTCTAAAATATAACAGAACACTGGCGTAAATTCTCAACCATCTCACACTTTTGTTTAATCAGTTTTCTGTTTGACGTTTATTCAACTGTGTGAAAACCAAGGAGGAACCCACCTGAGGGATTAATAAAGTTTTATTTTATCTAATCTAATCTAATAACTTTAATCTCAACCAAACCGATTTACTCACCAACAAATAAAACTTTGAAAAAAGCCAAACAATAAAATTTTTAGGTTGTCTAAGTGACAACCTAAAAGACCGCGGTGATCTGAAAATGATGTGCTGGGAGTTTGACGTTCTCACCGGCTCTAGTGACCCTCGAGCTCCCGGCTAGCTATCGAGCTGGTGGGTAACAGACGTCTCTGAAAATGTCGGCACACTTGCAAATATGTGATGTCTTGATAATCGAGCAGATATTTGAAGTTTACACAGCTACATTCTCACCTGAAAATATGTTAAAAGTTTATTTTGTGACCCAAAAAGATTAATAAGAGTAATATTAAAACGTAGTAGCGGCCACCATTGTTGGAAACTGGAACTGGCTGGGCCGCGCTATGAATTCTGGGATATGGTGGGCCACGAAGGATACACCCAAACCCATCCTTCAAATTCGGGGAAAAGGAGGACGCATTTGTCGCGTCGCTGTGACGTAATCAGCCTACAAATGTGACCTCAGGAGGATGCAGCCCATGAATTTGGACAGCCCCCATGTCAGAGGACCAGCTCAGGTGAAGCTAGCAGACAGTTAGCAGCTACAGCCACCTGTGTCACCATCCACAGATCAGCCCGGCAGGCCCGTAAATACTTTGCGCCCCCAGCTGGCACACATATACTTTCTCCTTTGATGAGGAAAAGCTGCAGGGAAAACAACAAAAAGGTTTTAGAGCGTCTGAGAACGTTTAAATGAACAGAAATAAATATAATAAAAATCAAAAGTGATGCAGTTTCTACTTGAGCATGAATCCGGTCTGACCCCTTACACACATCTTCTACTGTCTGTGTGTGTGTGTGTGTGCGCTGTAACACGGGCACAGCTGTCTCCATCAGCCATGCACACAGACTCACAAACGTGGCTCACCATTAACAATGAAACATTTGTTTATGTTTGCAGGAGCGATCGCTCCGTTTCACTTTTAAACTCTATGATTATGATGACACATGTAAACAAGTGACTCATTAGAAACTGAATAAATGGCAGCTACGCTGACTGTGCTGCACAGAACAAACTTTAGCAGCATGTTACCGTGAAGCTGTGTGTGATTCTCCTGAGTACAGCCCTGCTGATTTCAAATCTCCTCTATAATCAGCCGCCCACAGGTCACTCCATGACCTGTGGGCGGCTGGAGTCTGACATGCACCCTCGTTTATTTTCATTAAGATCTTTTTGTTGGAAATTCACCTAAAAGCTTTTTTACTCATTTTTCATTTAAACCAGCAGCTGAAGTCTGGATGGGTGATGGAGGAGCTACACCTTCAGCCAAACCCCTCCAACCTCTTCACGGCACTGCATTATTACCTCCACTAAGCAGCATTAGCGTGTTGCTCTGTGTGCAAACGTGACAGCTGGAAACGTTTGAATGAACTCATGTTTTTTTTTCTTTTTTTCTTTTTTGTGTGTGTCCCGTTTGGATCTTTAGCCATCAGAATTGTTGTCTTAAGGCCAAGAAAGATGCCAAGCGGATTTATTTTACCAAGTGGATCATCATGGCCTTGCTATATTGGTCCATTTGATTGACCTTTATTATAATTATGTATTTATTTTATTTTCGGTTGCTACAAACGGGACAGACATGACTGGGGGATAGGACAGGGAGAAAGAATGAAAGAAAGAGAGGGAGAGAAAGAAAAACAGAGGGGAGAAGAGACGGTGAGAAAGGGGGGAAGAAAGAAAGAAAAACAAACAAAACACCTGGATCACCTGTATGGAGAAAAAAAACAGAAGAGAAAGCAAACAAAAAAAGAGCAACATAATAAAAAACAGCACCATCACAATAAACTAGCTAGCAGTAGATAACAGTAGATACTAAATAATAAACGATATTGTGCAGCACGCAAGATAGACAGTGCACAATGTGCTTTGAGGCAGCAGCCAAGAAAGCTGTAGTCCGCGTCTGTGAACACCCGTGTGTACACCTGTGTGGATCAGCATGCTTGTTTTCCAAAGGTTTCTCCATGTAATGATCTGCTAGGGAGTGTGGGGAGCCATAGCCCCGTCCCCCAGGGCATGAAGCAGGTATGGAGGAGATCCAGGCCCCAGACATCCAGAGGCCCCAGAGTACGAGGACCCGAGGAGGACCACCAAAAGGGGGGAACCATGCCACCCTCCTGGGAAGAGCTGAGTAGAGCCCCAAACGAGAGGTCACCCAGCAGCTACGGAGCAGAGGCCAGAGGGGGTTGCAGTGGCATGCCCGCGGGCTCTGCCGGCAGCCAGCTGTGCCAGAGAGGACCGAGCTTCAGGCCCAGAGGCCAGTGGCCTGAGGGCGCCCCACCCCCCGGAAGGGGCCCAGCCAGGCCACAGGCGCTAGGCCCTGCCAATCGGCCACCAGGAGTGAGCCGGTACATACATGAGCGCCCAGCCCCAGTTGACAAGAACCACCAACACACCAACGTCTGAGGGCATCAGCCACCGGCAGGGAGTGTGGTGAGGGGAGATAGGCCTCCGTACTTAGGAGGGCCTGAGATGTACCCAGAGAGGTTGAGTCAAAGACCCAACCTGACATATAGACACAGACAAACAGGCACACGCGGACACAGACGTGCATTCCCACCCCATATGCACAACCAAATACTCGGCACTCACCCAACGTGTAGACAGACACACTACCCAAACATACTCTATATCCCAGGTCCAGGTATCCCCACCCCCAGAGGGGCAAGCCACACCTAGACCCAGGAGATGTAACCCTTCTCTCTGAATGAACTCATGTTAACAGTATTTAAAATTTGGCTTCTGTCCTCCCCCGTCATCAAGGTGGGGGGGGAAAGGAACTATGACTCTTACAGGTGTGCTGTGTTGTCAGCACATACAAGGTACCAAATAAAGATATCATGTTTCAGACCTCACTTTTACAGGGAGTGCAGAATTATTAGGCAAGTTGTATTTTTGAGGAATAATTTTATTATTGAACAACAACCATGTTCTCAATGAACCCAAAAAACTCATTAATATCAAAGCTGAATGTTTTTGGAAGTAGTTTTTAGTTTGTTTTTAGTTTTAGCTATTTTAGGGGGATATCTGTGTGCAGGTGACTATTACTGTGCATAATTATTAGGCAACTTAACAAAAAACAAATATATACCCATTTCAATTATTTATTTTTACCAGTGAAACCAATATAACATCTCCACATTCACAAATATACATTTCTGACATTCAAAAACAAAACAAAAACAAATCAGCGACCAATATAGCCACCTTTCTTTGCAAGGACACTCAAAAGCCTGCCATCCATGGATTCTGTCAGTGTTTTGATCTGTTCACCGTCAACATTGCGTGCAGCAGCAACCACAGCCTCCCAGACACTGTTCAGAGAGGTGTACTGTTTTCCCTCCTTGTAAATCTCACATTTGATGATGGACCACAGGTTCTCAATGGGGTTCAGATCAGGTGAACAAGGAGGCCATGTCATTAGTTTTTCTTCTTTTATACCCTTTCTTGCCAGCCACGCTGTGGAGTACTTGGACACGTGTGATGGAGCATTGTCCTGCATGAAAATCATGTTTTTCTTGAAGAATGCAGACTTCTTCCTGTACCACTGCTTGAAGAAGGTGTCTTCCAGAAACTGGCAGTAGGACTGGGAGTTGAACTTGACTCCATCCTCAACCCAAAAAGGCCCCACAAGCTCATCTTTGATGATGATACCAGCCCAAACCAGTACTCCACCTCCACCTTGCTGGCGTCTGAGTCGGACTGGAGCTCTCTGCCCTTTACCAATCCAGCCACGGGCCCATCCATCTGGCCCATCAAGACTCACTCTCATTTCATCAGTCCATAAAACCTTAGAAAAATCAGTCTTGAGATATTTCTTGGCCCAGTCTTGACGTTTCAGCTTGTGTGTCTTGTTCAGTGGTGGTCGTCTTTCAGCCTTTCTTACCTTGGCCATGTCTCTGAGTATTGCACACCTTGTGCTTTTGGGCACTCCAGTGATGTTGCAGCTCTGAAATATGGCCAAACTGGTGGCAAGTGGCATCTTGGCAGCTGCACGCTTGACTTTTCTCAGTTCATGGGCAGTTATTTTGCGCCTTGGTTTTTCCACACGCTTCTTGCGACCCTGTTGACTATTTTGAATGAAACGCTTGATTGTTCGATGATCACGCTTCAGAAGCTTTGCAATTTTGAGACTGCTGCATCCCTCTGCAAGATATCTCACTATTTTTGACTTTTCTGAGCCTGTCAAGTCCTTCTTTTGACCCATTTTGCCAAAGGAAAGGACGTTGCCTAATAATTATGCACACCTGATATAGGGTGTTGATGTCATTAGACCACACCCCTTCTCATTACAGAGATGCACATCACCTAATATGCTTAATTGGTAGTAGGCTTTCGAGCCTATACAGCTTGGAGTAAGACAACATGCATGAAGAGGATGATGTGGACAAAATACTCATTTGCCTAATAGTTCTGCACTCCCTGTACATGTCACATGTGCCTTTCTTTCCAGTTTACGCCACATGTATTATAACTTTAAAGTAAGAGAATGAGCTGTTAGAAATAGGCTGTAATAGAATATTAAATAATAATATACTGAGAAGGTATTCACAGATCACTAAACATTTAACAAATCAAACTCACAGTGAAGTGAATGGAAAACATGTACAAGGTGATATTATTGGTAAAACATACTGTATTATATATATTAGTGGTACAAAGATATTTAATATATAATGTGAGTTTGTATGAATGACTTATTATAGTTGTTACCTTTTTAAAAAGAACAAAGAAAACAAAATGAATATGAAGAAAATACAAAACTGTTCCCTTAAAAGGAAATGTTGGTGAGCAAGTGGGCGAGGTTCGTACTCCACCTTCTGTCTGATTTTGTATGTTTTTGCTGACATCATCATTGGACAAACATCAAAGAGAGGTGGTGTAATTTACCATCCACTATGTAACAGGTAACTCTTACTGCTGTTACAAAGGCAGGATTGTATTCAGAGGAAGAACCTGTAAAACCTGACGCCGTGACTGTGCAGAAAACTGGCACAACCTTTACAAAACCAGAGAAGAAGAGTTCAGAGCCGTGGGCACATGGCCAGGAATTTACTGTCAGTGGGTGCGTGTGTGTGTTGTACTTGAAGGTCTTGAAGATCAGTGAGGGCCATCCGTCTATCTGTTCTTCCATCCACCTATCTATCCATCCAACTGCTCCTCTGGGGGGACGCTGAGGGGTCTCCTGTTGGTCAAAAACACTTAAAACACCAAAAGTAGTCCAAGAAATGTCCTGATAGTTTCCAGCAGTGCAAAGCCAGCTCAGAGATCCTCCCGACATCCATCTAATCAGGCTGATGTGTGACAGAGCAGCTCATTTAAATGTCAGCGGGCGGACAGACACAGCTGAGGCAGAATCCACTTAAATGTGTGGTAAGAGCAGCGGTCACAGGGAGGCTCACAGCAGTAGGACCGGTGATATCTGTGAGAGTAACGCCAAGCTGCTGAGAGTGTGCGGCGTTTCAGGCCTGCTGTAAACTGACAGAGGTCGCTTGCTCTAATATGACTGATAAATGATTCAAGGAGCAGATCTATTCTCATCCTCCACCCTGCTCCACCTGGGGGAACACAAAGTCTCCATCATCCTCCATCTTCCCCGCTTTTCTTTTATTCTTCACCTTTTACTCTACCCCCCCCCCCCCCCCCCCCCCCCCCCCCCATCCACAGCTGAGGAGTAACGACAGTGTGTGCATGTGTGTGTGTTGTATTTCTATCATACCGCAGGGAGCAGCGGCTGGTGTCCGTTCTGTTTTGAGACCCTCTGCTATTTACAGAATGTATCATATGAGCACAATCACACACACACACACACACACACACACACACACACACACACACACACAGTGACCTTCACACACATAACTCACACAGTGACACTGAAATTTGCTTCCACTTATTCAGACAAATACACACACACACACACACACGTGGTGCTTAAACCACAAACAAATGTCAGCAGCATACAGAGCAGCCTCCTATCGGGCTCTGCTCTGTTGGATTTTTATTCGTTACAGAAACAGCAGCTAAAGCTGGCGTCTTCGTGCTCTTGCTGTTTGCTTCTGCAGCTTGTGGGTAAATTGTGGGTTCAGTTGGGTTCTGTGCTCCATGACTGTAGAGTCTTCCTCATGACTGTGTGGATTGCTCTTCTTCCTCTTCTTTAGGGGTCCCCACAGCAGCTCCTCTGCCTCCATCCTATCCCAACATCCTTTTCTGTCACACCACCCCTCTGCATGTCTTCCTTCACTACATCTATGAACCTCCTCTGAGCTGTTCCTCTTCTCCTCCTGCCTGTAGCTCTATCTTCATCCTCCACCCTTCCTCCTCTGCACATGCTCAGACGCCCTCAGCCTCTCTGAGATGTCCCTGTGATGGACTCATGTCTGATCCTGTTCATTCTGCTCACTTCCGACGAACATCGGAACATCTTCAGCTCGGCCTCCACCCACTCCACCATGCCTGCATTCTCTTTTTCGCCACTCTTTGGATGGGTGACCTCAGGTATTTAAACTCATCCACCTTTACTACCTCCACTTGCCTCTCTCTCATTCACACACGTATTCTGTCTTGTTTCTGTTGACTTTCAATATCCTTCTCTCCAGAGCATCCCTCCACCTCTCCTGGGTCTCCTCCACCTCTACATATATTATAGTGTGGAATGGAGAAACATGTGGGTGAGGCTAATTAAAACTATGTTCACTAAAGAAAGACAAAAGACTGACTGTGAATGAGCAGTGGTGCAGCTGTGAGGTGGAGGAGCGAACAGACGTTCTAACCTTTATGTCCAGGTCCTATATGCCCCTCGCCCGAGGGCCAATCACCCCCCTTCACCCATACATCCACCCACAGCCCCTCCTTAATCCTGCCGGGGTTAAAGTAGGCGTTCTGACTTTTTGTTTTTGTCGTCTTCAGCACTGAAGCCTGAGAGTGTGTACATGTTAAACAAGCAGAGCGGGATGCAACCTTTATCCCAAGTTATGAAAACACAGGAGGTGGGGGCTGCTGCATGTGTGTGCACACCACTATCACCCTTACATGCATGTGTGTTTGTTACTGAGAGGACTGGAGGCGTTCTTGTTTTGAATTCCTCCAAACCAACTGTCATAATAGAGCAGTCTGAAAGGAGGAGGCGGAGCTACCATGTGTGTGGGTGAATGTGGTGATCTCTGAGGACAGACAGCATCTTAGCAGCACATCAGATCACTGCTGTAGATGCCCTTGTTGCAGGTGGATGTAGCTGTAATAGAATAATAACCATGCTGGCTGCTGTTTGGACAATTCAGGATATGAGATATTTGTCTGTGAAGTTTCCACCTCTGTGAGAGGAAGGAAGATTGAATTTCAAAGCACTGGAAAAAGAGAATTAAATAATTCAGCAGCATTTCTAGACTGAAATAGCTGCAGACGTCCACCAAACTGGCTGTGAGCAAAGACACTCCAAATAACACAGAGGCTGTTTCTGGAAGCGTGTGCTTCATTTTTATTAACAAAGATCATTTCTGATGTGTGTGTGTGTGTGTGTGTGTGTGTGTGTGTGTGTGTGTGTGTGTGTGTGTGTGTGTGTGTGTGAGAGAGAGAGAGAGAGAGAGAGAGAGAGAGAGTGTGAGTGTGCATGTGCTCATATCTGACCCGTCCCAGCGTTCCTGAAACAACACAAGAGCATTTCTATGTTTAAGGACTCACAAACTGAGCGCTTTCTCATATGGGTACATATGAGCCGATGGGTCTGCATGACGATGGCCTCAAATTATTGTTACATATGTAAGAAAAACACAGCGAGAGGCACACGTGTAATTCCACTGGAACCGTTGCAGGGATCTTTGTATTCTATCGTCTGTAACAAGGGTCGGTGTGAGGCCATCGCCCCCTCTGAGGCTTACTCTGATGAGTATGTGTCATGGTCCTGGGTCGGTGACCCAGCGCTTTAAGTTTATTATTATCATTTTCTAGTTTATTATTATGATGATTATTATTGTTGTTTGAATTCTCTTCGGTCTGCCTCTGCGTCTGTATCTCTGTCTGTCTATGGCAGGGGTGCCCAATCCCGGTCCTCGAGAGCTACCGTCCTGCAGCTTTTAGATGCATCCCTACTCCAACACAGCTGAATCAAATGGTTTGATCTCTACAGCATGCCATCATGTTTGGCAAAGGCCTGATAACAAGCCATTCATTTGATTCAGGTGTGTGGGAACAAGGATGCATCTAAAAGCTGCAGGACGGTAGCTCTCGAGGACCGGGATTGGGCACCCCTGGTCTATGGTGTCACCCCGTCTATTTGTGAATCTGTCTGTTCAGTTCAGCGTCTTGTCTGGTTCCCTGTGTCTGAGTTTCCTGTTTTATTGTGAAGGTCTGTGTCTTATGTGAGTGTGCTCAGTTTACGTTTCCCCTGTCTCGTCAGCTGTGATTTCTCCCAGGTGTGTTCCCCTCCTGTCTCTCATCCCCTGATTACCGGTGTGTGTATTTAAGCCCTGTGTGTTCTCCTGCCTGTTGGATTGTCTGTGTTATGCTGAGTCAGTCTGTGTTTCACGGTGTCCTGGTCGTCGTCTGCATCTCTCTGCCTCTCATTCCTTCTTGTATCATCCCAGGTTTGTTGTTTAGTTTTCCCAGTTCAGGTTTCTTTAGTTTATTGTTCCCCCTCGTTGCCTGTTTTGCCACTTCCCCTCTTTGTAAATAAACTTCACTAGCATTTCATCCACTGCTTGCATCTTGGGTCCTTCTTCCTCCAACTCCACACGGCTCGCCTCGGCAGCCGTGACAGTATGAATATGAATACGCGTGTGCAGCCCATATGAAGAAGTGTGTTTAATGCATCAGCACCTTGACCATCTAAAGTCACTGTTTACTCTGTTCACAAATGGGCCAAAGTCCAAGAGAAGCAGAGTATCTGATTCATTGTTTCAACACCACCGATAAACTGCTCTGTGGTTATCTGTCTAAGGAGACGGCTTGCTTTTAAAGCCGTCCACACAAAGACCAAAGTCAGCTCTTCTGCCCTATTTAGGCAAAAACCGTTAAAGCCTCAAGTCTTCATTTGTCTTTCTTACCATCAAAGTGAATCAGGAGCTGTAATCTGAGTACTGAGTGCACACTAATAACAATCATTTTCATGTTCAGATTTCATTGTGTGGAAAAAAGGCCTGAAATTAGGTCGATGAACGATTGTTCAAACAATCCTCCTTTTTTGGAGGCGGCCCTTGCTGGTTGGATCTGTGTGTTGGGTTCAGGATTGTGCATTGGGTTGGTCAGTGACGAGCAGCTAATACATGACTGTAGTCTGCTTGACTTGCTAAATGAACACATGAACTGTATTCAATTCAATTCAACTTTATTTATATAGCGCCAAATCACAACAAAAGTCACCTCAAGGCGCGTCATGTAACTGGAACTTGTTTCCTTATGTTCATGTTAAATGACATGAAACAAAATCAGTGGGTTTGAAGCTTTCTCTCATTTCCGGGTAAGCAAGCTGCTCCAGAGTGTGGCTGAGCATGCTGGTACTTAACCTCTTTCCTCTGAATTCATCCTGAACTCGTTTTCTTCTGTTTCACAAAGTCCAACTGATCATCATCGGCTGTCTGCAGGGTCATGACAATATTGCCACATGCAGCAGGAATTAACCAAAGCGCCCCAGGGAGTGGGACCCGTGGCCTCCATGTTACACGTAGAATATGCCAGTCATTAATTTGCCCATCAGTATCGTATCACACACGCATATGCATATTAAGTTATCAGAGTGAGCCTCTGAGGGGGTCGTGGCCTCACACCGACCCCATTACAGATGATAGACTCCGCAGCAGTGGAATTACGCGTGATGCAAGCCATGAAAGGTCGCCAAGAGGTCAAAGGAGGTGTTTCATAATGTTTGGAGGGAGGTCGGCGTCTGTGTAACACCTACGGTTCAAAATAAGCCCTGAGCTCAGATAGCTCATACACACTCAGCTTCTCATTTTAGTCACTGTGTCCAGCCCAGCGAGCTGAAAATATCTAAGAAATGCAGTAATGATTTACATGGTCACAGCCAAACGAACTGAAACACGCTGAGGTCGACCACACCTGCAATAACCTGCAGCTCAATACAGCTGCCCACAAAAGGATGGACTTTGTGCCGAGGCCTGTGCCACGAAGAAGGATTTGGGCTCATCCAGGTGACACCCGGGTGTTTCTGTACTACAAAGGTGGTTCACTTCTTCCTGGTTTAAATCGCTATGGTAACTTACGCTGCATGCTTTCAGACCTGCTGATTAGAGGTCAAGGCCTGTGAAAACGATGTGCCGGGAGTCCGCTGTTCTCGCCGGCTCTAATAATCCTCGACCTCGCTGTCTGCTATGGAGCTGGCAGGTCACAGATGTCTCCGAAAACGTCGGAGCGCGTTTGGAAATATATGATATCCTGATAAATCGAGCAGATATTTGAAGTTTACACAGCTACATTCTCGCTTGAAAATAACTTTTAAGTTTATTTTATGACCCAGAAAAAGTTTTTAGCCCCGCTCGTCTGCCATTGCCGCGTTTGAGTTTTGGACAAAATGCATTCTGGGATATTTAGCTGTACCAAGTCCACACAAGTCACCACCGATGCATGCTCGATAAAACGGGCAGAGTGAGAACACATCCGGGACTTTTTCGTGTTCTCGGCTTGATGCGTACTTCGAATTGGAATAGTACTTGGTCTCCGACTGATGACGTATCACGAGTACACAAGAACGCAAGTACGCACAAGTACGCATATTGAGAAAGGCCCCAATTCTCCACAGCCAACAGTTTTACAGCAGTTTTATTGTTCTGTAAGCATTAACATCTGATCCTCAAACACCTGCACTGTACCTGCCCTTCAACATCAGGCCCATGTGCGCTGGTGTCGGTAACGTGTGCACTGGAACCTGAACACGTTTGAACGTTATGTTCAGCAGGTCCAGGTTCTGTGTACGCCACGTGGATTGTAGCGTCCAAATGTGGAGAAGACAAAGACAATGCTGGGGCCATAGCAGCTTTTGGTCGAGGCAATGTGACAACGAGGGGCCAAAAACAAGGCGTGTCATCACTGGAGGTGAACTCAGCACGCTGGTAGAAGAGCGACTGTTAACTGTCAAACAAGCAGTTTGTCTTCTACAAAGTAACTTTATTTTTGAATGCTCCAATAATCTAAACATCCATGAATTACACCAATCAGAGCTCTCCTCCATGGTCGGGATCACAGCGTCACTCTTCCTCCTCCTCATCCTCTCTGAGCATCGATCCAGAAGAAAATCCTCCGGAGGAAGATGATGTGCTCTTGAGATGACTTTCATACTGCACAAATACAAAGAGACTTATTACACACACGCGCACGCACGCACGCACGCACACACACACACACACACACACAGGCACGCATACATGCTAATGCACAATCACACCATCTCAGGTAGACAGACACACACACAGTCACGTGTATTACCAACACTAATCAATAGCAGCACTAATGGGAACAGCAGGATCAAAGCTGACACACACACACACACACGCATAGACAAAAAATCCTGACATGTGGAAAGGTTAAGACGAACATACACTTTCAGTTTAACTGCAACTATAAATTGAGTGAGTCATGATCCTGCTGTACTAAAATGCAAATGTTGCACGGAGAGCACACAACCACACACACATGAACACACGCACTCACGCACGCACACAACCAAGTGGAATGCGGCGCTCATGTGGAGCTGGCTGACCTTCGGCCACTGACACTCGTCCTTGAGTCACATGATAGGGACTCTGACTCTGAGTGAGCATGTGTGAAAACTGCAGAGCTGCACATGTATGTGCCCCTACAAGATACTGTCTTCACACAGTGTATGTATGTGAGAGAGATACAGCCCTAACTAGATGCTTTAGCAAAAAGGAAAGTTTGAACTCTAATCTGAAAAGCAGAGATAGTGTCTGTCTCCTGGATCCAAACTGGAAGCTGGTTCCACAGAAGAGGGGCCTGGAAACTGAAGGCTCTGCCTCCCATTCTACTTTTAAAGTAATACCAAGTGTATCACATCTAATACACGAGTATCAGTGAGTATTTGAGAGTATCGGTGAGTATTTGAGAGTATCGGTGAGTATATGAGAGTATTGGTGAGTATTTGAGAGTATCGGTGAGTATTTGAGAGTATCGGTGAGTACATGAGAGTATCGGTGAGTATATGAGAGTATCGGTGAGTATTTGAGAGTATCGGTGAGTATATGAGACCTCTACATCATTGGTGTGACTTTTTCCCACAATTCCTAAATGGCACAAAAATACAGAATGCAGCTGACACTAATATTGGCAGAGTAAAAACGAGAGTGCTGCAGCGATGAGCTATGAGCGTGCTGGATAAAATTCAGGCTCCGCCTCTTTCAGCCTTTCTGTACTCTCCATGTTTGAGGAGGAGCCTGTAATAACCTGTGAAGTCCAGCCATCCTATCACGGCCCGAGTCTGCTGTAATCTCAGAGTGTGCTCGTAGAGCAGCAAAGCTTTTACTTTTGCTGTGTGTGAGGACAAAGGTCAGAGCAGGTGTGACAGTGCAACCATAGCCTTTGTGCAGGTAACGGCCTCATGGTGACACAGCAGAGTGAACAGGGAGCACACCTTCGCTGAATGTGTTTCAGCCTGCAAAGAATCCACAGACGCTTCCTGCAGTCGGTTCAGGATGCAGCTCCGGGATCACCGCAGACCTGCAGACTCCAGAGAACAGAGCGAGCTCACAGCTTCACTTAAAAGTGTTCAGGTCCAAATGTTTACGGACAGCATTGTATGTTTCGCATATGTGTACAATGGCCGTAATCCCAGAACAGTTACTGCAATACTTTAGCTAAACAGCATGAAATAAAGCTGAGGGTCCTCCATCACATCAGGATCTGTATGGAGACAGAACCACGGCTGTAAGCAGGGGTCCGTTCATTTTATTTTAGTCCATTTTATTTCCAGGAAGTTTTTTTCACAGGCTGCAGTTCTCTGTTGGGGCTGAGCCTACTGTGATGCAGGTGAGCTCAGGTGAGCTGCTCTGAGAATGGACCCAGGCTGATCACCTCATTTTATTTCTTTTATGAGATTTTCAGAAATGTCTTATTTTACTTTGGTGTTTTGCCTCTTGGCTGACTAAAAGGAGCTAAAAGGCTCAAATCAAACTAAAATTATCTCAGTCTGGGAGAGAAGAGCATTCTGAGTCATTCTTGTCACTTTTGTGCAAAACAAAATTCACCAAAGAGCAACGACTAAAGCAGAGCGTCCTGTTATGTTGGGACTGAACTTCTGTCCACATCTGTCTGTGATCTCAACTGTGACGAACACATGACGCTGCTGTCCTTCATCTTCTTACAGTAAATGCGTTTGCTCATTCGTGTCCATGGTGAAGTTTGAACCCCAGCCTTGTTTCTCAGAGTGCAGACCCAGCCCGTGATCAAAGGTAAATCATTACAATATTAACTTCCTCATTCACCTCCATGGAATTTACTGGGATTTGATCCAGACACACGTGACTTACCAAGCTCTTTGTCACCTTCAGTATACATGGGTGAACCGCCGCAGCACAGAGAGCAAATATTCCCCCAACAGGGGCAACAAAGACAGGTCGAGGCGGAGGGTTTGGGTCAAGTATCTCCACAAACACTGTTAAAGACTGTTAAACACCGAGCTGATCAAAAACAGACGAGGGAAACATTTAGAAAAAATGTTTCCTCTCAACCAGTCAGACGGCTCCTCTGGACCCTGGCTTTCTGCTGTGACTGTGGGAGTGAGAGTAGAGATGTAAAATATTCCAGTGTATTCAGTGACTGAACGTGTTTCAGAGTAAATGACTGAGAGATTCAGGCTTCACATCATCACAGACCAGGATGTGTTCAGGCACCAGCTTCATGCTCTCTGGTCCACCATTGGACGCCACCTATATGTTAGTTATTATATTCAAGCTCAGCCTAATACATGTGTTTGGAAAACATGGGTCAGTGGGCGTCGGTCCATCTGCGAGGGTCCCTCCCTCTGCCAGAGTCACCTCACCCAGGTCCAGGAGGTGTCCTGCTCAGAGGCTGAAGCACTGCTCCTGGATCAGCCAGCTCGTCACTCAGCACGAGCCCTCAGAAGATTTCCACCGCTCGATCTCATTTTGTGGGTCACATGACCTGACGCCAACTTTATATTCCTGAAGCTGCTCTCAGCTCCTAATCATCAAGGAGCGATACAGTTCCTCAAGCTGTACCAGAACATGTGCAGGGTCCTTTGCAGAGCAGGGATTATGGGGACATGATGACAGCAGAGCAAATAGCGCCTGAGGGCTGACGGTGTTCCTGCTGCGATGGAGCCATGCCAGCAAGTGAGGATGATCAAACTGTTTCTGTGCTCTGCAAACACATCGTTCATGTCTGACTAATTATCACAGATGTTTATCAAACTGTCGGGAAGTATAAAAGATTTCAGAAGCTTATTCTGTTCCTGTTATTCACTCTCTGTGCTCCTGCAGCACTTCTATTTCTCTCTCAGCTTCATTTTGGTGGACAGAAATAATCCCAGAGTCACGTGGAGAGAGAGGCAGAGTATCACTGCACTAACACACACACATATAAAAGAGATTGTCAGCATGTGTGTTCAAAGACAGTGTGACACAGAAATGAACTGAGAAGGTGAGAGAGGCAGATGACAAGTGAGAGAGAGTTGGAGGGGGTAACAAACACGCACATACACATACTGGTTTCCAGCTGTTGTGGGGACCAACATTTTAATCATCACTTGTAGGGACTCTCAAGGCATTTATTTGGACTCTCCATCACAACCTGTAAACAAACAGATCCATATGTTACTATAAACTAGAGATGGACCGATCCGATATTACGTATCGGTCCGATACTGACCTAAATTACTGGATCGGATATCGGAGAAAAATAAAAAATGTAATCCGATCCATTAAATATCACGAAAGCACCTCACAAAACTTGCAACACGCCGTAACTCGCCTCAGAACGTTAGCACGTCGGAGCAGTATGCATCATGTGATAGAGCGGCTGTGGCATGCAGGACCTGTCGGTGGTCTGGATAGCATTTGGAGCTTCGCTAGCAACCCGGCATTTCATCTCCGACAAAGTTATCCCCGAGAGAAGTAAAAAAAGTGTGTAAGTCCATCTCTGAATGTTTGTAAAGCATTCCTGCGTTAAGCTTAACAAGCAACTGCCTCTTCTTGCTGCTACTTCAATCATGAAACTGGTTAATGATCAGCTGATCGGCTTTTCTGTCGCGAGTCCGTCTCTCTGGTTTGTTTTTGGCCCACTTTGCACCAGAAAGAGGAAACCAGCGGCTGAACAACAGCAGCACGTTTAAGCTTGATAAGCTGTTGTTAGAATTTATTTAATATTACTTTCTACTCGAGGATCTTTTTCTACATAGCTGACGCTGGTAACTGTGCAGGGGCGGATCTAGCAAAGTTTAGCCAGGGGGGCCGATAGGGCATGAACAGGGAAAAGGGGGCACAAAGACATACTTTTCTTTCTTATTCTCATTTAAAATGCCTAGCTTTTAATAAATAATTATCCGAATCTTACACCCAAAGTTTTAATTTGATGTAAAATGAATAGAAGTCAATTACTGTATATAGTGACTATTAAGTCTAATATATATACCCTAGTAAGCTATAGTACTTTTTCCTTTGGGAAGGTACCATCTGTGCAGTCTGCAATTTTGTTGAAGAAAGATGTTGAATCTATTTAATATTTCTTGAAAAATAATTGATTTCTGTGCATTTTTTTCACACTGCATCAAATTAAGGTTGATTACGTCGATTAAGCATCATGAGGTGGAGCGTGAGGGGTGGTTCCCTATTTTTTATTTATTTATTTTTGTTGTTGCTGGGAGTTGGAACCCTATTAGTTAGGTTGCTTAATATTTACACTAAGTACTCTTTAAAATACCAGAATAGGGAGGATGGTGTAGGTTTAAGTTTATTAGATTGATCAGTATTGCTGAACTATGAAATTTTTTTTTTTGCATACAGGTATAACAGAATAGCTTTAGTGTAGTTGTTGTTTTAAACTTGAGTATGAACTTATACAAAATGCAGCAAGATATTTAAAAAAAACAGTTGTTGATTAAAAAACACACTATATCGGATTCATATCGGTATCGGCAGATATCCAAATTTATGATATCGGTATCGGTATCGGACATAAAAAAGTGGTATCGTGCCATCTCTACTATAAACTAGGATGTTTGACTACGTCATGAGAGATGTGAGCTCATTTTCACTTTGATGTCAGCAACATGTCTCTAAAAGTTTGCAAAATGGTGAACAAGAGGCTGGCAAAGTACTAAAAACAAAGAGTTGGCAGCTACTCAGGTGACCTGTCAGCAGGTCGGTCACATGATCAGGGATAAAAACAGCATCTTAGAGAGGCAGAGCCTGAAAAAACCTGTGGAGCAGCTTCAGAATAGTGTTCCTTACTGTGAATCATCTACAGAACATCATACCATCAACATACTCAGAGAAGCTGGAGGATTCTCTGTACGCAGGCTGGCAACTGTGACCTTCAGCAGCGCTCTGCATTAACAACACGAGTGCACTGCTCATGAACACTTCCACTTCCACAATGCAGGTTACAGCTCCATCATGATGACGCCACGTGTGGCCACAATGGAGAAATGTGCTCCTTTAAAACTGATCTGAGGTCGGACCTGTGCAAACACGGACCGCGTGAAGAGGAGAGGGAGCGTCCGGCTCGTTATCAGCGCTCAGGTCAAAGCCTGATCAGCCTGGGGGGGCATCAATCCTTCTGGAGCTGGAAGCAGGCACATCTGGAAAGGCTCCATCAGTGCTGAAAGGTGTGAACAGGTTTTAGAGAAACATCTGCTCCATCCAGATGTGTTTTTCAGGAAGGCCTTTATATTTGAGCAGGACAACGCTAAAGCATAGACTGCATCTTTTCCAGCAGCACAGCTTCACTGTGTTTTCACACTATGCTCCTTCTGATGAAGTCCTCTGCATTTATACTAGAGGTGGGGATCACCATACATCCCACGATACGATATTATCACAATACTTAACGCATGATACGATAGAATTGCAATTTTTTAAAATATTTTGCGATATTCAGATTCTGTACATAAAGGTAAACTTTATCAATATTCATTTTATCTAATATCAAAGCCTCGCACTCAGTCTTTCTCTCATTTCAGTCAGTTTTATTGTTGACAAACTGAACGGTTTGTATTACAGTCTAGTCCAACTTAACTGAGTGCAACCATCTGGTACAATTATAGCTATTCTGAACTATGCAATTTATGAAAACTATGCAGCCCATTCAGCAACTGAAGAATTTGAAAATAAATTAAAACAAAATATAATTTTACATTAAATAAAAAAAGTTTTAAACTTAATTAAAATAAAACATGTCTTAAATTAAAATAAGTAAACTGTCGTGTTTATTGCTGCCAAAAAACAAGTTAAACACATTTGGACAGTGAAGGAATGTCAGGATTCTTGCTCAGAAAAAGGAGCTGATCAACATGCTCTGAAGTCAGAGCATGTTCCAGTCCACAAAAACTTTTTTTGTAACAAAATATCGATTTCTGCTGTCCCTGTATCGATACATTATTAGCAAACAAAATATCACGATACTACACAGTATCGATTTTTTCCCCCACCCCTAATTTATACCATTACCTGTTTGCTCACTCACCTGTAAATACTTTGTCATTCTATTTGAATTTAAAGTGATACTAATAAGTAATTAAGTAATGACTACTTTCACTGCTGTACTCTTAAATATTTGAGATTTAAACAACTCTCTATCTCCTACAGAGAAACACTAGAAAAAGGAGAAACACAAATATCATAATATATCAACTGGAAATCATGGTGTAATACTAAAGTGTCATTACAGGTTACAGCTCAGGTTTAGAGTTCATAGTAATAAAAAATATCACCACGTTTAAATCTAGTGAATGATTTACAGCCACACCCAGATTTATCATATCACAGGATAATTTTAATGTTGAAGAAATATTTTAAACATTTCTATTACTGTGCGGCGGCTCTTTATTTGTGTTATGAGGTACAGTATGTTTTTACAGAGCACCGCAAGGGACATTGGAGGAAAAAAAATGAAGATGAACTTTTGCGAGATCTCGCAAAAGTAACTCGGGAGCTATGTCCCAATTCCTAGGAGGCATCCTTCACAGGCCGCATTTGAAGGCCGATTACATCACAGCCAGGCGATGAAGGCTGTCCAAATTCTAAGGCTGCTTCAAATGCGGTCGACAAATGCGTCCTTCATTTCCCCAAATTTGAAGGATGGGTTGAGAGTATCTTTCATGGCCCAACCTATCCTAGAATTCACAGCGCAGCCCAGCCAATTCCAGTTTCCAACAATGGCAGCTGCTGCATAGTTTTAATATTACTCTTTCTGGGTCACAAAATAAATTTTTAAGATACTTTCAGGCGAAAATGTAGGTGTGGAAAATTCAAATGTCTGCTCGATTATCAAGACATCACATAATTGCAAAAGTGCTCCGATGTTTTCGGAGACATCTGTTACCTACCAGCTCGATAGCTTGCCAGGGGTTCAAGGCTCACCAGAGCTGACGAGAACAGCCGACTCCCAGCAAATCGTTTTCAAACACCCCGCGATCTTTCACTACTCAGATTATGATATATAAGTCACTTAGACAACTTAAAAATGTTATTGTTTGGCTTTTTTCAGTGTTTTATTTGTTCCTGAGTAAATCAGTTTGACTGAGATTAAAGTTATAGTTTTCACACAGCTGAATAAATGTCAAACAGAAACTGATTAAACAGAAGTGTGAGATGGTAGAGAATTTACTCCATTGTCCTGTTATATTTTAGATAACAAGGAGCAGATGGCTGAGTTTATTGACGTCCACCGAGACAGCTGTTAATGCAAATCTGAAGGTTCAACCGTTCCCTATTTCACAGCCTCGCACTTCCGGCCTTCTCAGTCTTTGGAGGAAGGACGTAGCTGGGATCTCGCTCCTGAGTTACTTTTGCAAAAGAAACTCGGGATCTCGGAAAAGTTTTGCAGGATCTCGCAAAAGTTTATCTTCATTTTTTTTTCTCCCGTCCCTTGCGGGGCCCCGTATTTTTTAACCCAGTTATAAAAAAATAAATAAATAAAGCAGGATTTGGACATTTTTTATGAACATATCAAGGTCATGACTGCCAACAGAAACCTGCTTGACCTCAGGCTAATGTCCAGTTAATTCTAACCTCAACATTACAGCAAGGCTCTGTGCTTGGCCCAATGTTATTCTCATTATATATGCTCCCCCTAGGCTTAATCTTTGAAAAATATAACATTTCTTATCACCTCTATGCCGATGATATATAAATATATTTTCAATTAGATGATGACGACATTGCTCCTTCGTTGCACGGCTTCCTCGAGTGCATGAGAGAAGTCAGAGAATGGCTTTCAGGCAATTCCCTTATCCTGAATGAAAAGAAAACGGAAATTGTGGTGTTTGGCAACCATATACCTTTGGTTCCTTTGCCACATCTCTCTCTGACTCAGTTAGTGACCTAGGGGTCCTGCTGGATAGCTCTTTCAAATTTAACAAACAAGTGTCCTCAGTAATCAAATCTTTTGCCAACTGCGCCTTATTGCTAAGGCTAAGCACTATGTCCCTCATAAAGATCTTGAAAAGCTCATTCATGCTTTTGTGACTTCTATATTGGATTACTGTAATTCTCTCTACTTTGGTCTTCACTCCGCTCTCCTTCATAGACTCCAGCTTGTCCAAAATGCTGCGGCTCGCCTCCTGACTGGCACTAGAAAGCATGCCTCTATCACCCCTGTTCTTATTGATTTGCATTGGTTACCCATAAAATATCGCATTGAATTTAAAATATTGTTGCTCACCTTTAAAATTATTAATAATTTAGCTGGTCTATATGTCCCTGGGCTAGCCCTCAGGTCTTCAGCCCAATTACTCTTGACTCAGCCTAGATCTAGACTTAAATCTAGGGGTGCCTTTTGCCTTATTCTCTTTTATTGCTGTATAATTAGTGCCCTCAACCTGATGACACATGTGGTAATTTGTTAATAGTCTTTTATTTAATCATGTCTTAATTTTCCTGTTTTTATTGTAAAGGAATTTGGTGTACGGCTGTTTTTTTTAAACGTGCTATACAAATAAAGTTGTATTGTATTGTAGGTTAGCTTAAGAATGTTTTAAGCTAACCTAGCTGTACACTGTTTACCTGGCCTGCTATAATTTATCCGTGTAGCAGCGTGGGTATAAACATTACTTTGTAACCCATGCAGCTCTGTTGAGATCATTTTGTTTCACAGACACACTGGACTCCCCCTAAACACTTGGAAACACTAGTGAAGCATTTCAGGGTTCTACACAGGCTCTTTAGCGATTTAGAACCAACTAGCTATCCTGCTAACCAGTTAAGCTCTTTTTTCTTAATTTAAGGGATGATCGCTAGTCCGAATCAAATCACCAAAAGAAAATGTTACCCTGTGTTTGCTCCTCTGCACAAATGATTAGCTCATTAGCTGCAGTGTCCTGTTGATGTTCTTCTTGTCCTTTTAACAGTAAATGTGAAAATCCCAAGTCTCAGTGAGGAACCCTGAGTGCGGTACCATTCAGAAACTATAAGGGGGCAGCACTGAGCATTCCTCACACAAATGCACACAGATAAAACAATGTGTGCTATGAGCCAATGCTAAAAAACATAGTAGTTTCCTTTGTGGGGACACTGCTTTTTGGTCCGTGCTGGCAGAGGTCCCTGTGATGTGACCGTGTAAACACTCTTTGTCCCCACAACATCATGGTTACCAGAACACACACAAACCCTCTGCTAACCAATAGAGCAGCTGTTGTTGGACAGACACCAAAACATCAGATTAATGTGACAGAGGGGGAGGAAAGACTGAAGGAGGAGAGAACGAGTAAGAGAGAGGAATTGCAAGCAAGGAGGAGAGAGGGAGGTGAGAAAAGAGGAGATGAGGAGGTGATGGGAAACAGTGGGATGAGTCATCTTTGAAGAGCCAGAACATAAAAAGAGAGAATAAAGACACAGCTTACACATTTAAGCATCTTCGTGGTGAAACAGCAGCCGGAGGAAAAATATAAATGTTCAGGTGTAGCTGCCGATACCACAGACTCACAAACAGAGCCCATCAGACACGTTTATTAGCTCAGTGTTGAAGCAGTTTCCTGTTATGTGTCTGAAATGAAAGAGTGGGTGTGTTTGTATGTACGACTATAAAAGAAGCTGAGGTTAGATGAGAGTAGCACAGTGAGAGTGGATGCACTTCAGAGTGAGTCAGTGCAGCCATGCGAATGTTAATGCAAGGCTGTTTGTCTTCAGCAGGGAGACTGCACTGCTGCCGGCCGGCATCCTTCTTTATGTTACAGTGCCATCACCCCAGATTATTACAGGATTAAAATATAATTTATGTCCCATGATCAAAGTTTCTGACATGAGGTCAGTGCTAATCCCTGTGAACCTAAAGCTCAGGCCGTCTGGGATTTTCAAGAGGGAATTAGGCTCCACCTACCTGCTTTTCAAACCTTCTGTTTCAGAGGCTAAACGAATCAGAAGTGGAAGAAAGAACTCATCTGAAGCAGAAGAATCAAAGGAAAACTCTAAGAGCTGCTCCTTGTTTGGCCTCTGTCCCAGATTATTCATAGTCATCAACTGGATTTAGGTTTATAAATTGCTAACCAGCTGTGTAATTTATTAACCTTTATTTAACCAGAAAGTGAAGCTCCAGAGCTTAAGAATCTCTTTGGTGAGGCTTTCCTGGGCACAGAGAGGCTGGGAGGAAGAAAGCTCAATAGAAAACACAAAAGACCCAGAGCTGCCCGGGTTCAAGCCCACAACCCTCTAACTGCCCGTGAGTCACATACACTGGAACCAGACACTGTTTATAGGGTAGTAAATGTGTAGTGAAGTGAAGTGGATTTAGTATTGACTGTTTAGTTTATGTGTATATGAGCATATAAAACGCTCAGCTGAGATTACACAAATGAATTCATATGATCTAATGACAAAAACCTCCATAACAAGGACAACATGAAGGGACAGAGAGGAGAAAAGACAGGAGGAGAGGAAGGAGAGAGGGAAGGAGAGAAGATGATGAAGACTGAGAGAAAAAGGAAAGGTGAAGCACAGAAAAGATTAGGAAAGAGTGAAAGTGAGAAAATTAGAATCCTTCCACGGAGGGCAAAATCATCTCCTATAATTACCTCAGAGCCCACAAGACCACACACGCACGCACCAGCGCACACACAGACACACAGACACACACAAACACAGATAAGAGGAGGAAGGGAAATCCTCACCAAATCCATCCAAAATGTTGCCAGCCCTGAGCTCAGGATGTCGCTCTCTCTCACACACGGACAGGAACAGACTGATGGAACTGGGTTACAGACAGAGCGAGGTGGAAGCGTGATCAGACGATGAAGAGAGAAGAAAGTGAAACTGAAAAAAGGAAAAGAGAAAAAAGCAGACACTGAAATGACAGAAAAGAAATAAATCAGAGATAAGATGAAGGATTTTCCTTACCATGCAGATCTGAACAGATTATATAGAAGCTGTATGTGTGTGTGTGTGTGTGTGTGTGTGTGTGTGTGTGTGTGTGTGTGTGTGTGTGTGTGTGTGTGTGTTCTAAACACACTAAACAACAAGCCTTCGGATCTTCAAAATAAAACCAACGACTTTATTTTTGCCTGTAGGAGAAACTGATTCACACTACATTTTCATCCATCCATCTAACCCTCCATCCAACCATCCAACCAACGACCCATCCATCCATCCATCCATCCATCCATCTTCTTCAATTTATCTAATTTAGGGTGGGGTGTATGGGGCCTGTCCCTGCTTGGGAAAAGTCCTCAATGTACATTTAAAATGAAACCTCGTTTTAAAATCCACCTTTTTTTTAAATTCAAATTACATGTAGTGATTTTATTCTTTCATGTTTCATTTATGAATCATGAGAAACTCTGTCCTGTGAAAAAGAAGGCACTAAAAGTGTGAGCAGAGAGAGTTTGATTCCCTCCACTGTTTATTTACAGATTTTACAAAGAAAAAAAAACTCTTTTCAGCTTGAAGTGATTCTGTTTTTTTCCATTTACAGTGTGAACCAGAGAGGTGCAGCAGGTCTTATTGTGCTGCTTGTGTTCTGAGCTGACTCAGAGTGTTTAGACAGGGCTTAGTTACTGAGGAGAGAGCACACACTATACTTTTCTCTGGAAATTCAGAAACCAAACGGAGACTTATTACTTTTTTATCGACATTTTTACTTTGGGTTTACTGGCTTCAGTAACTCATTGTTTGTATGGGTGTCAAAGGTCACCATTCAGCACATAATGAATATTTAACAAAGTCAATTGGACATTATCTCTCCAGGAAAAACAAACCACGGTGGGAACAAAGGAAGAAATATTGATCATGTTACTTCAGTAAAAAAAAGCAAACTTGTGTCTGTATTAGAGATGGACCGATCCGATATTACGTATCGGTATCGGTCCGATACTGACCTAAATTACTGGATCGGATATCGGAGAAAAATAAAAAATGTAATCCGATCCATTAAATATCACGAAAGCACCTCACAAAACTTGCAACACGCCGTAACTCACCTCAGAACGTTAGCACGTCGGAGCAGTATGCATCACGTGATAGAGCGGCTGTGGCATGCGGGACCTGTCGGTGGTCTGGATAGCATGTGGAGCTTCGCTAGCAACCCGGCATTTCATCTCCGACAAAGTTATCCCCGAGAGAAGTAAAGCAAGTGTGTAAGTCCATCTCTGAATGTTTGTAAAGCATTCCTGCGTTAAGCTTAACAAGCGATATATGGAGCGACTGCCTCTCCTGCTGCTACTTCAATCATGAAACTGCTTAACGATCAGCTGATCGGCTTTTCTGTCGCGAGTCCGTTTCTCTAGTTTGTTTTTGGCCCACTTTGCACCAGAAAGAGGAAACCAGCGGCTGAACAACAGCAGCACGTTTAAGCTTGATAAGCTGTTGTTAGAATTTATTTAATATTACTTTCTACTCGAGGATCTTTTTCTAGCTGACGGCTGGTAACTGTGCAGGGGCGGATCTAGCAAAGTTTAGCCAGGGGGGCCGATAGGGCATTAACAGGGAAAAGGGGGCACAAAGACATACTTTTCTTTCTTATTCTCATTTAAAATGTCTAGCTTTTAATAAATAATTATCTGACACCCAAAGTTTTAATCTGATGTAAAATGAATAGAAGTCCATTACTGTATATAGTAACTATTAAGTCTAATATATATACCCTAGTAAGCTATAGTACTTTTTCCTTTGGGAAGGTACCATCTGTGCAGTCTGCAATTTTGTTGAAGAAAGATGTTGAATCTATTTAATATTTCTTGAAAAATAATTGATTTCTGTGCATTTTTTTTCACACTGCATCAAATTAAGGTTGATTACGTCGATTAAGCATCATGAGGTGGAGGGTGGGGGGTGGTTCCCTATTTTTTATTTATTTATTTTTGTTGTTGCTGGGAGTTGGAGCCCTATTAGTTAGGTTGCTTAATATTTCTGCTAAGTACTCTTTAAAATACCAGAATAGGGAGGATGGTGCAGGTTTAAGTTTATTAGATTGATCAGTATTGCTGAACTATGAAATATTTTTTTTGCATACAGGTATAACAGAATAGCTTTAGTGTAGTTGTTGTTTTAAACTTGAGTATGAACTTATACAAAATGCAGCAAGATATTTAAAAAACAGTTGTGTTGATAAAAAACACTATATCGGATTCATATCGGTATCGGCAGATATCCAAATTTATGATATCGGTATCGGTATCGGACATAAAAAAGTGGTATCGTGCCATCTCTAGTCTGTATTAATAATTAATAATGCAGTGACATGTGATTGGGAACTATTTTGGTAACTAAACAGTTGTGAATGTGCTGAAAGTGTGTGGACGGTCACAACCATCAGCTCTCTGCCCCCATGTCAATAACATGACCCCCAGATGAGAGATGGTGAAAACATTAAAATCCCCTTTAATGCTGATTATTCACAAGGTTACAAAAGATCCAAAACAATTCAGGAGTAGGAACCTGAATACCAGAAAGGAGAGACTCAGACAAACTCATCACGTAGTAGGGACAGCTGAATCTTATCAAGCAAATAAAAGGAAGTAAAACCTGAAACCTGAATAAAACAGGAAGAACGGCCTTGACACAAAGAGACAACGACAAGTCAGAAGGAACAGAATGGGAACACAGGAGGGAACTAACAACCCTGACATTGTTTCAACCTAAACTAAGAATTAAAGGCTCAGACAAGAAAAAATTCAGGTAACACTTTATAATACAGCCCACAACTGAAGGTGTAATTCCTCTCTAATTAAATGGATTAAATAGATACTCAAAGGTAGAATCCGAGGGACCGCTCCAGCCTTCGTTTGTCTTCGCTGGAGGGTCCGAGGGACCGCTCCAGCCTTCGCCTGCCTTCGCTGGAGGGTCCGAGGGACCGCTCCAGCCTTCCGTTTTCACTGGAAGATCCAAGGGGCCCGTCCAGCCATCAGCGTCGCCTGCAGAACAGCAGCCGGTGCCGTATGCGCTGGGCATGAATCAAACATTTTCTTTGGGGTTACATGTTTTAAATGTTTGATTTTTGGGTGGGGGGAACTGTTACGATTCGGTGTTGTCAGTGTTTTGTTTTAGGCGTGACGGTTGTGTTTCCTGCTTTACTTTGAAAGTCTGTCTTATCTCAGTGTGTTCAGTTTACGCTTCCTTGTCTCGTCAGTTCTGATTTGCCCCAGCTGTGTTTCCCTCCTGTTGTCCATTCCCTGATTGCTCCCTCTATGTATTTAAGCCCTGTGTTTCAGTTTGTCATGTTCGCGATCTTCCCCCCCGGTTGTAAATAGTTTGGTGTTTTGATGTAAATAAATGTCTTATTTTGCTTTGATAAAATAGTTGTCGATGCTTTCGTTTTGGGATTTTTTTGTGGAGACCCGTAGTAGTTTTTTTTGTTTTGTTTTTTTTTCCCTTATTTTTATTTTTTCTGTGTTGCATGCCGGTTGCCTAGGCCGGGGTGTAACAACAGACTGTCAAAGTAAAACAGGAAGCATAACACTGAGATGCGGACCTGACACTGAGATATAGAGACATGAAAAAGGCACGGAGTAGGCATAACACTGAAAACAGGGAAGGCATATAAACAAAACCTAACACTGGAAATCAGGAGATACTAAAGAACTTAGGGAGTTAGGAATACAGAAACAAAAACCAAGAGACTAGCAATGACACATCATAATGAAATCAAAGATTAATAATAACACAAAACACTAGGTCAGTGACCCAGGACCGTGACAGTAAACACTGCAGTGGTGGTTACTGTCTTCTTAGTCTGGATTACTGATAACCCACCTCAATCATTTTCTCTAACAAAAACGTTTGTGCAGAAGTTCATGTACCTCAGTGAAGGTTTGTGT
Organism: Diplotaxodon limnothrissa; assembly: GCF_057381915.1. Classification (NCBI taxonomy): domain Eukaryota; kingdom Metazoa; phylum Chordata; class Actinopteri; order Cichliformes; family Cichlidae; genus Diplotaxodon; species Diplotaxodon limnothrissa. The sequence continues at coordinate 15,314,087 of NC_140597.1, read as the reverse complement.
AGCAGCAGCCAAACATCAGATATTTTGAAGAAATATCACTGTTCTGCTACTTTTCTTTTAAATATATAAATATACACACATTTAAAGTACATTTTGAATTGTAGCATGACGTTTTAGACTTTGTGAATGAATCCCCTTGAGTTTTAGGTTTTAGTTTTAATCTAAAGGCCGTCAGACTTGTCAAGCAACCTGCTGACTGGGTGCTGCTGGTATCAGATAGGAAGGTTATAAAGAACTGAGTGTTTGTATTCGGTGACCTCAAGATTTACTTGGAAGGTGTGATTCATACAGTAGAACAACGCAGGGCAATGCTGCTGTTTGTGCTACAAACTCTAAAATGTTTTTCTGTTGTGCCATCTCAGGTTTAGGACACGAATCAGTCACATGAAAACACTAAGGACTTGGATCACTGGCTTTATAACCCTGCAAGAGCAAAAATCAAACATTAAATAAGACAATAATTTGATAGTAAAATAATTACCTTCCATAAAATCTAAAAGCTTTTGGGTGGTTCAGCTTGGACCTCTTGCACTAATATACACATGCAGCTTTGATAAGAGCAGCATGTAGGTCACACCTAACCTTTTGTTTGACTGCTGGAACTGGAGATATAAAGCTGAGCTTGATTCTGTGATTGCATGGCTTAGTCCCATTCATAAAGTTCTTCTTAAACTCGTTGTTGTGGAAATGTCCTACCCCATCATATTCTGATGGTATCAGCCCATTATCAGCTGTTATTAGTCCCATATGGCAATAACAACCCAAGTGGTGAAGGAGACCGTTGTGCAATGAAATCCATGCAGCATAGGGTTGTGTTACAGAGAGTAAAATAACACTGAGATACGAAGGTCGTCATTAGTTTTTTTGAAATTAGAGTGCTTTGGTGCCTAAATTTAGTCAAATAAGGTTCCTGTTCAGCATTGCGAAACAACCACCAATAACTGCCTACTAGTAGAAGAATCAACGGCAGTATTTATGGAACTGATAAGAACTGATAATGGCCATTCAGTGTGCTGATAACATTCAATAATACTCAAACTTGTTTTCCCAAATTAATAATAGAAACCAAAGAACTTTGAAACGGGTAAGAGTCCGTTCTTCCAGTCAGCATTAAATTACTCGCAGCGCAAACTATGTGATAAACTATTGCTGTTAGCTAGGAAATGTATTCTCATTGACTGGGTTAAGGATAAGCCTCCCTCTGTGACTTTGTGGTACAGGGAATTATTTAAAGTTATTCCTCATGAAAGAACTGCTGCTGTTTTGGAGGAAATGAGGATCTGTTTCTCAATGCTTGGTTCCCTTTGCTTTTTTATTTGTTAAATGATCTGTCCAACTGTTGAGGGGGGGTGGTTGCTTTTAAGACGTCCTCAGGTAAATAGGAAGTGAGCGTAAAGGACAACAGTTCACTCTTGTAGTTTATCTTTTTTTCTAAATCTGTGGGTAAATGGATCAAAATCTATTTATTTTCTCTCTTTTTTTCTTCCTTCTTTTTTTGTTTCTTTCTTTCTTGTTTGTTTCTTTCTCCTTTTGGGTTTTTTTTCTTCTCTTTTTTCCACCATATGTGTGTTTGCACAGGTATATAATGACTTTAATTTAAGTGATTTGGGGGGGGGGGGTTCTCTTGTTTGTCTGCTTTGTTATGTTTTTATGCTTTCCCTGATAATGAATAAAAACTGTTAAAAGAAAAAAAAAGAAGAAAAAAACAGCGTTCATTGTTCTGTATCGAGTGTACAGCTGATAGATGACATTTTTAAAAACTGATTAATGAGAGCTAGGGAGATGGAGGTGAAAATCAAATCAACGTTCTGGTGCTATAACTTCTGATGCACCAGTTTCTGTGTCACTGTTTGACTTCCGTAAGAACAGTTGCTTGATCCTGTATCAGAGGCCGATGTTGATACCGACTTTAGCCACTGTGCTACATTGGCCGCGCAGTATGTTTGGGGTATGATGCTCCAGTTAAAGCTGACAGGTAAGGCTCAGGAGATTTGTTCTGGCTCATCCATTAAGGACAGCCTCTCTTATAAAACTTGTGCTATCTGCCTATACGTAGCATTTTATGGGTCTCCGACAAACATCTGGCCAAATGTACACTGATCTTGCCAGAGAGAAGGGGAGCCTTTTTCGTCGGTGGTGCTCTGCATCCAGGCTACTGACATAGCCGCAATGCTAAGGCTAATGCGGGTAGAGGAGTTCAAAAAATTCAGTTCCAGAGTCTATTAGAGTCAACATAACAAGTAACCAAGCACAAGTAGGTCAAAGGTCATCACCACAGCACCCCAACAAAACTATGGTACTGACATTTAAGGTGGAATGTGTAAGGTCCATCTGGCCTTTAACCTTACTACTGTTGTTGCAGGTGGTGTTGAAGCAGAAGCACTCACTGCACATAACACTACTGACTGTCCAAGAAAAACACGACCGCCATGCGCTTTACTGGAGGTGAATACAGCGCAGCTGATGTATCTGAACTCTGACAGTCCTCTTTGGCCTCACCCATCAGCCCCTGTGCCCTTTGCACCTGTCAGAGCCTAAAAGCAAGTTCTGGTGAGAGGAAGAAGAACACTACGATCTCTCTGACAACATAACCAGTTCTCTCTTCATCAGAATGACCCAACAGCTGCTATGTTTCAGGCTGGAGGCTGCAGACCCCTCAGACAGCACGGCTTCCAGGGTTTTTCAGTAGTTGGATATGAAGTCACTGTGTCATTCAAGCCTTAAGAGCTTGAAAAGAAGGTGGCTGGACCTCTTTATTTTTTTAATTAAAATTTAAAAAGTCCAGTACTACATGTTTTGAGGTTCTTTTGAAGTTCTGGAGACTACCATGACCTGGATGACTGAGAACATATGCAGACAGACTGCCTCATCCAAATAAAGAAATTACATCACAGTAGAAGTTGTGCCTGGAGTCAACCCACCCAGCCTGAGACACATAAAGTCCAATCCCTCTCTGCACAGGTATTTCCAGATTCATGTTGAGTCCCATGGACACTCATCTGCAAGGTCTGGGAATGCCTAGTCATAAGGACTCCACCAGGAAAATACCTACTTACATTTTAGCCACGAAACCTAATTTTGGATACACAGAAGAAGATGGCTGGTTGGATGCTTTTTCATAGTGCACATGACAGAGTGTGGTAGCTTTTCACAATTACATTCCACATTCCAGATTTTTTGTGGTTGGCTGAAGCTCAAATATGGCCATGCAGACTTTTTACAAACTATTTTTTTGTGGTAGCCTCCAGGCTGCCTTGGTGAGACGCTCACTCACAGTTTTAGGCTCTTGTCATGGTCTCGGTCTTTTGACCCATCTTTCTGAATTACTGTGACTTTTGTATTATTATGTTCTAGCTTACACCTGATAGAACACCGAGAGGTACAAAAACATGACTCATCTTTCAGAGTTGCAAAATTCTGCATGGAGCTGCTGTGTAGCATCTGATAAGCTTTAAAGATAAACTCCTTGGTTTGAATTAGATCACTTCATCTACAGTCTGTAGCAACAAGCCTGAACTACAACAGCCCCCTGAGGTGATTTTCAGTCTGAACGCTCACAGGTGTGGCCGTTAACTCATTCTTATGGTGAAATGAGAGAACTTGATGTGATTCCAGCGACTTAAAGGCTGAAATCGGTCCAGTATTTTACACTGCAGGGTTTTATTTTCCAGTAAAAACCTGACGGTAAGATCACTCTGCCCTATTCGCTCTCCAATTACAGCGCTTGTAGTGACATTTAGCTCGGTGTGTGCTTTAGCCCTTGAAAAGGCCACAAGTCCACTTCACCTAAGCAAACGACGTTTTTGTCATCACACCTGCTGATTGGATTATCAGGAGCACCTTCAGCTGCCATGTAAGACCTTGGCGTCTGATAAGCTATCAGTCTCCTCTGGAAGGTGAATTACAACGACCTCAAGAAGTGCCCTTGAGCAAGGCATTTAGCATGCTTCCTATTGGCTGTGTGCAGTCTGTAAATGGCACACGTTGGAGTGCCATATTGATTACACACTAGGCTGGGGTGTGTTTGCATTGATTTTTATATCTGAATCAAACAAAAGTTCGAACACTATAACAGCAGAGTGACGGCCATCAGACGGGATCCACGTGGACGCTACATCAGCTGGTTGGATTGGTGTAATCACGCTGTCAGACGACCGCTGTGGGAATCACTTCAGTTTTTACTGCACAGTTTATACTGCAGTTATTATTACTCTGTTACTCTACTTTATTAAACCTACATTTATTGTTACTATACATTCATTCAGCAAAAACATGTTCAGTTGTCACTGCTCAGTGTCTTTCTTTCTCTGTGCCACTTATATATCCCTTGAGCTTGTCTGTAACCTTATAACAGACCCAGTGAGTCTGGAATGGGTAAAACCATCACTGACACACATAGGAGATGTGGTCGCATCTGAAAAAGCTATAAAAAATGTTATTAATGTCTATTATCAACAAACTGCTGCAGAGCAAAGGTCATTCAAAGGCAGATGATAACAGAAATGAACCTGCTTTGTTTAATGGACTGATTCTTATATGGGGCTTTTCTGCTTCATGTCTCATTCACACACTCAGGCCCCGGTGATGTAGACATCAGGAGCAACGCAGGGTTCAGCATCATGTCAAAGATACTTTGGCATGTACACTGGAGCAGCCAAGGATCGAACCATCAACCTTCCAACCTGCAGATGAGCCACAGCCACTCCACCCAGTGTGAGAAATATATAAGTGTCAAAGGCAAAGTGAAAGCTCGAGTCAAGTTATTTAGATTTGCTGGAGTCTCATAAACATGCACGAGCCTAATAAAGAGCAGTACGAACTCATAGTGAAAGTACACGGTGGTCAGAGCTCCGTAATCAGCTCATGCAGCGTACAGCAGGCTGAAGTTCATTCACATTCACTCACATTACATCAGAGCTAGCTGAGTTAGCTAAACCTGCTGAGGCATGAGGAGGTGTTTGTGAAAATACCATCAGGACAGAATGATTAGTGACAAAGGAGGTGCAGGAGGAGACAGCAGAGGATGTGGGAGAAGAGAAAACGATGCAGTGTGAGGCGGGAGGATCAGGAGGACGTGTCAAGGGAAGGTCTTTATATTGCTCCCCCATTCCTCCATCAGCCTTTTATCTCTCTGGGTGGAGAGGATCAAGGGTCAGCCGTAGGACTGAGGGATGGGTGGGAGAAGCATCTGACACACACACACAAACACAGACACACACACACACACTTGACTTGACACTTTTGATCTCAGCAAGCACATCAAATTGACATAATGCTTTCCCTCACCCCTAACCCTGAAAATGACTGGTTACCCCTAACCCTGAGGTTATAGCACATTTTCAGTCTCAAACATGTGTTCAAACTGGGAATGGACATTTGGAACCCATAAACGCTGGTGGTTCCCACAAGTATAGTGACATGATAATTTTCTGTTCTCAAAATGATGTATAATCATGCACACCGATTTTTAAAGTCAGGAATTCTTAGCTGACGCACACACACACAAACACACACACTCCAACAACATCTGCAAATGTGAATTTCCTCTTACTGGATGTTCCCTGTTTCTGTGAGCTTTCACTGAAAATATGATGAAACTAATAAACTCTGGAATGTTTGATCATGTGACAGTTTCACAGTGACAGCGTGGGTCTGGTTTTACTTCCAGTGTGTGACCTCGATAATTACTGAAAACAGTCTTTAGACATTAATATCATCTGCGTCTTATTTATATCTTTCTGATATCTACAAAGCTAAAACAAATGCAGCAGCTCTGTGCACATGTAAAATGATCAGTTTTTAAATGTTGTGAGGAAAACGCTGTGACCGAGTCTGTCTGTGTGACCACTGTGGGAGTCTTCTTATTGTGCAATGACCATGTTTCCAGTCAAAGTGATGCATTCTTTGCATAGAAACTGTTTTGCAACATATGCAGCAATAAGGTCCTCTCACCAACACAGTGTCAGTCAGAGAGCATCTTCTTTCACTTCTTTCACTGCTCAGCTGAACGCGGCTGCTGCTGTGTGTGTGTCACCAACACGTTCCTGCTTCTTAAATGTGTTTGTGAGGGTCAAAGGTGGGTGTTAGCCCACCTGTGAGGTGCTTCAAACCTCTGTGACAGCTGAGCTACACTCAGCACCCCTTTAAACGTTATAATCAGAAGCAGTCACTCAAATGAAACAACATCTGGATCATGTGCAGAACGAACACAGCAGGTTCCAGGAGCGAGCCCACACCGAGGCTGAGCTTTGAATGTAGGCCTTTCTTCATCACTGCATCTTAACACAGACCTCTGTAAGGCGCTGTGAGAGTGAAGGCTGAGCCGGTTCTGGTGTTCACACATGTATGGACGCAGTTAAGAAGGATCCGGCTCAGTGTGCATGATTTCCACAGCCAGCAGTAAAACCAGCAACGAGTGGGAGCAGACGGGACTTCAGTGAAGGCAACTAAACGGCCCTCAAACTTCAGTGGATTCTTCTCAGCAGCAGACACATTTCACACATCTGAGCTTTAAACTCCCACAGATGTCAAAAGAGTTACTCCCGTCACATAATGAAAGTAATCAGAGTAAAATGATGTTGTAATGAAGCTGCTTTAATGGGTGTGGCCTCACAGCAGCACTACATTTACTAAAAAACGACTCCAGGATTTCATAAGATTTAAAAAGCCCGTGAACAGTTAATGAGAGCCGGTTTGAACCAGGAAAGTCTGCCTTTTCAAAGTAAAGAGAATTTTGTGAGTAAAAATCAGGAGACCCTTTCAAATGAAATGTCAAAGGTTTTTTTATTTAGATTTGAGGCACTTAAATTGTGGAATCGCTGCTTTTTCTGCTTCCAGATATAAAATTGCAGAATCCAGTGTTGTTCAGCAAGAATGAAGCTGATTTTTCTTCCTCATCTAACTTGTCTGTGTGCAGGTGAGACCTGGTGTGAACAGGTACATCAGTATTCCCTCCAGTCTGAACACAAGTGGCTCTATTCAGCTCACAGCAGGATATGGATCAGTCCCACCGCCATCCGTCACACTGACGCTGGTTCTGTGCAGGACAACAACAGCCCCATGCCTTCTGTCCTCAGGTTCTCCTCATGCATAAACACAGAATGGTTTATCACCAGATAAATATTTATCCACTTATGACCAACAGTCCATCTGTGTGGGGTTAATCACACAGGTTAATGTGTGGTTAGTGTCAGCCAACATGTCCTCGTGTCCTTTACTTATTAAACTGCAGCACTGACTCAAGGAACTGTTATTATGATCCTGAATCACTAAAATTATAAAATTACAGTTTAGCGGAGGCACAAACACGCACTGACGCTTTAATGCTACAGTGACAAGAAATAAAATACCAGCTGACAGTCCGCAGAGAGGCTGCTGCAGTTGCCACAGCCTGATGGACGTCATCCATAAACGTGCTCTGAAACGGAGCAGGAGCCTGACCCTGAGGAACACCTCTGACTGCTTATCACTGATTCTGTTCTTCTGCAGCACTTTATTATTATTAAGTGGACCAGAACCTTCTGTGACTCCACCCACCAAACCCAGTGTCACCTCCTCACGCTCCTCATGCACCTCTGGACCATCCAGCTGCAGAGACCAGGTTCAGTGGACACTTCAGACTCCAGCAGCAGGTGGTGCATCAGGAGCAGGTGACAGCACAGCAAGCTAGACACACACACACACACACACACACACACACACACACACACACACACACACACACACACTCGCGGCTGATCTCTGTGCAGTCCGATGCTCTCAGAATCTATAGCTCATAAAGTGAATGTTGTGAAAACACAAAGACCTGCAGAGGGTCAGCCCGGCTCAGGGGAAACAAACTTTGTTGTGACTCATCTGCAGCAAACAGCTGAAAATATGCAGTCCAGTGTGACCCGATGAGCTCCCACATCCTGTCGTTACACCTCAGAGGGAAAAATATTTGAATTGGAAGAATAAGTGTTCTTCTTCGCTGCACTACTGTCACTGAAATATCCACACATCAGGATGTTGGATGTCTGGAAACAGGAAAACTTTTGTGAATGCCGGCAGCTCCGGTACTGACCCGAAGGCCCGGCACGGCACCGACATTAAAGCACTCACACATTAATGAGTTGGACTGAAGGTGTGGCAGCAGACACACCTGAACACAACGTGGACGCCACCTGACAGGAGGCATCGGCCGGTAGATATGCTCCAGTGTTCATGTAAACACATGTGTAGAGTGGGGGGCGTGACCCGTGGACAAAGCCACGAGTTTTAGCTAAAATGAAATTTACAGCAGGAGGTTTGTGTCAGACCTACAGCAGCCTCCTTACTGTTACACGTGGATGTTTCGGCGTATGATGGCATCCATCAGCAGGTCCAAGATGTTTGATTGGCTCATGATGATGATGATGATGATGTCCTGAGCAGATATTTCTCCTGATAATTACAGACTGCTTCAGTCTTTGTAGATTTCCTCTTTCCATCTGCTGCTTTAATATCATGCAGGGTTATTAGTCGTGGATGGAGCGCTGACACACACACACACACAACGGGACGACTGGGTTAAATGCAACTCATGCTATGCCCGTGTCAGCATGCAGCAGATGGAAGCAGAGAGAGAGGGAGGGCGAGAGACAGCCGCCTGAATGCAGGTGTTTGTGTTGGATCATCTGAGCATGTGTGACAGCACACACTGTACAGTACATGTACACACTCTGTGTGTGTGTGTGTGTGTGTGTGTGTGTGTGTGTGTGTGTGTGTGTGTGTGTGTGTGTGTGTGTGTGTGTGTGTGTGTACATCTTTTTGAGGACCAGAAATTTGACGCTTACTATACTTGTGGGGACCAACCATCCCAAATCTTCTTCCCCACAAGTTTTAAGGCATTTTTAAGGCTCAAAATGTGGTTTTAGTGTCAGGGTTACCGTTCGGGAAAGCATTATGTCAATGAGATGTCCTCACTAAGATATAAAACGTACGAGTGTGTGTGTGACGGCAGCCAGCTGTGACAGATGTAGCTGTGCAGCCTAATGATTATGCTGAATGTAAACACCATAAGCCCCGTCAGAGTCTTGCAGTCCTGCAGCTCAGACGCTTTTCTTTTACTTCTCTGTGATTTTTCTCTCCATCTTTCTGAAAATGTTGGTTTTAGATGATGAAGTATTTTATTCTTCACAGGAACGTCTCTTTAAACACAGTATAAGCTGGCATGGATTAGATACATTATGTCACGCTCCAGCATGTCTCTGTTTGTGTGTAATATTCATATTTGCTGTATGTATTCTGCTTTCGTGTATTTAGTTTTGTTCTTGGTTGCTTTAGAGGTGAACTCTTCTGTGTGTGGCTTGTCCTCTTGTGTCTAACCTTGTGTATTCAGCTTGTATGTCTGCACGCTTCCCTGTGTCTCCTTCTCCCAGCTGTTTTCACTTCCCTGATTACTTTCTACGTATAAATACTCGCTGTCCTCCCGTTAGCTCTTGCCTCAGTGGGATTTTTTCTTTTCTTTTAGTCCTATACTTGAGCCAGTGTGTTCTCTATCGTTATGTTTCTCAGTTTCCCCTTTTGGACGTTGCGTATTTCCTTTCTGCATTTTCAGAAAGTTGTAGATGGCTCTCCTGTGTTTGGGTCCGCCACACAGCACTCAGGCTGCTTCTCCTGCAGAGGAGCTTTCCATAACTCACAGCCCCAATGAATACTCCTACTGATACGCAGTAGAGTTCATGGTGGATTCGATCCATCCCAAAGCATCCCAAACCATGTCACTTCCACTTCCTCCATGCTTCACAGCTGATGTGAGGATCTTTTCCTGCTGTATCTGTTTCATGCCAAGCATGTCGTCTGTTCTGGTGTCCAGATAATTCACTTTTATCTGCCAGAGAACTTTATTCTAGTCTCTGCTGTCATGTGCGTGGACAATCAGACCATGCTGACAGCAGACTATTGTCTGGACAGTGGAAAGTCTGATTTCTAATTCTGTTGAGATCTTTTTGAATCTGGTCTCAGACAGGTCTTTTGATCGCACCTCTGTGTTCACTCCGTCTTTAACCGTCAGAATCACACCAACCAAAATCCTCAGGTTTAAGCGGGAGAAGCCTCCTTCACAATGCTGAGTAACAAAGTTCTGATCACGTGCACCTGAAGATACACCTGTGTCAGTTTTTTCTTCACTTTCATTATTTAGTTATGTTATTTGAATCTCCCAGCATTGTTCAAACTGATGTAAAAATATCCATATCTCAGTGTATCCTAACTTTATCCTGCCTGTGAAACAGGAAGCTGGACATGCACGGATACAGAGTGTGTGTGAGTTTGCGGGTGTCCGAATGATGCAGGACTTGTTTTTAATTCAGTGTGGAGAAAATCAAAATCTGGGCTGGAGAAGGAGGAGATGCAAATGTAATAATTAGTTATTGATCGAGACAGCTCATTAAAGGAAGACAGCGGCGGCACTGGATGTATTTGCATCGGTGTAACTATAAGTCAGCGGCGACAATGCCACATTTACGTCCCCGCAGACAGACGCCTGATTTACAGCTCCAGGCTAAGTGTTAATCCATCTGCATGAAGCTAATGGAGCCACGGTGTTGATTTATTCCTTCATCATGTACTGCCATCACGCTGCTTCTACTGTGTTTCTACTGACGGGGGCAGACACAGCATGTCCTCCATTCACCTGAGCCTTCAAAGTCAGGCTCGGCCTGTTGGGTTCTGGACGAATCTGGTGATAATGAAATAAAACTCCTGAATTTAGTTGTGCTGTGTTTATTCCCACATGTGTGCAGCCTGGATCTAAAAGAACACACAAACTCTGTGAATCTTCTTGTAGACGCCAAACACGAGCTCTTTGGGCTGTTTGTATTTTCGGCTGCTTTTTGCACATCTGTTATTTCTGCATCATTTGCTGTTTCTCATCCCTCATCTACCTTACACATCTGTGACTCTGTATCCTCGTCACACAGAATATTTGTTGCTTTGGGGTTCTTCGCTCCTGATTCATGAGCGCTGCCATCGACTCACAGTCAACGTGTCACAGTGAATGCAGCCTTTCCTGAATGATGAGGCGTCATCTCAAATCATTTTTAATGAAAGCAGGACTCAGACCTCACAGAGAAGCCTGCTAAGATGCTGCAGGCACCTCTGCAGACACCTCATGACCAGCGTGGGTCCTTCTGACCACTGTGTTGCGTATGTAACGTTTCTACACGCACTGTAAATCCAAACTCTCAAAGTAATTAAATAAAGTAAAGAAAACAGTCCTAACTTAAGTTCATGTAACATTTTCTTCCATTTGAGTTAGTTCAACTTATTATTATTCAACTTCAACTATTTTGCACATCAGGTATCTACTACTTATAAAACAGAATTTGATTTTACTTGTTTCTTTCAGTTACATGGCTTTGGTTTTCAATTTGACCCTAAACATAAAAGATATGTCTTTAGTCTGATGTAAGAGCTGGGCTGCTTAGATTCTGAGAAAAGACAGTGGAGCAAAAGTAAAACGTGCTCATCTTGTATCAGTTGTTCATGTCACACAGTGGAAATTTGTATTTATCTTTTATATTGGTTTTATTCTGATTTTTAGTATTTATTTGAGTGTAGTTTTTATTTGCATGATTTTATTCTGTTTGAATAAATGCTGAGCACTGGGAGGAGAGAGGCCCCAGATATGAAGAGGAATGCAGTAAGGCCAGGTGGAAAACGAGGGACCCACTGCCTGATGGTGGGGGTACGACGCCTCATCTGGAGACAGACCTCTCAGCGTGACGTGGTGACCCAGTCCCGACAGCAGGAACTGCAACAGTAGGTGACAACGTGTGTGATTGATAGTGGGATTTTAGTGCATGAAGAGAATTGTATTTTTAACAGTTTTAGAATAATTTTATCTAGTCTTGGTGGGAATTTCAGCATATTGAGAACATTTTATTGTGAACTGTTTTCTTTGGTTTGTTTTATTCCTGCTGTCCGCCTTGGGGAATAAATTGTTTCTGATCATACCTGCATCATCTCTGCCTGGGTTCCTGTTGCTCGCTCTGCCCTTGTATTTAAAAGAACCTCTTTAGTAAGACATTCTGGCGCAACAGCTTTAGTGTCTTCATAGATTCTCTGACTTACATTGTGCAGAAAGTGTGTGTGTGTGTGTGTGGGGGGGGTGGCCTAAATCAACATTTAAAAAACAACTTGAGACTTTAAAATAAGTTTACTACAGTGAATTTATTTGAGCATTACAAAAGTCTGTATCAAGTGCAGTACTTAAAAAGACTCAACCTTTTTATTATTTTATTTTCTAAATCTTATGTTCTTCTAATAAAGACTTCACTAGTGAGGTAATTTCCTGTCAACTACGGCGCTCCGCACATTTGTCTGCAGTTGTTTTATTTTGACCTGGGAGCGGCAGGATTTAGGACTCATTGAGAAGCCAGAAACACAGCCGGTAGGAGGCTCTATGTTCGTCACTGCGACCGTTACCAGCGCTGTTTGCGTCCTACGGTCCTTCAGATTTCTTTGTGTAGTGAAACGTCAGCAAAGCACTTCTCATTCAGGGGCACTGTGTTAGCTAGCAGTTAATAAGCTAGCAGCCATGTCACTAAGTTAGCTGAGACACATTTAAACACATTAAGATAATTTGTTATTCTGACATATTTGATTTTTCTTTCCTTTTTCATACAATGCTTATCATGGTGTACAGACATTATAATAAAGTATAATCTTTCACATTTATGGGAATGGGGTTGAAGAAGGATTCAGAACTGATGAAAAAGAGTAAGTGTTAGTTAAGTGATATGAGTTGGTTAAAGCAAAGAGAAGTTAACCTTTAGGGTTTGCATGTAGAGAAACGGCAGATCCTTTTGGGAGGAATGTTTTGCTGCACATCTGAGTTAAAACAAAAGTATTACAGAATTCGTCTCTTCCTTCCGAAAAATTCATGCGAATTTTTGTTCAGATATGTTTCAAGCAGGCCTTCGAACATTGGGATTCTTGTTTTGTACATCTTATGAAATCAGTCTAATATTACCAGAAACCAAATGTGCTCGCCACTTCACTCACTTTGATTTGAAATTAGATTCTTGTTCTCACCATAGTAAAGATGCTGGCAGGTCGAAACTTGGAGTAGCCTTACACCTGTATGGAAGAGCCATAGCTATCACATAATCATAGTTCAATTCATTTTGAACTAAGTAGTTTTCCTGTATTTCACTTTTTTCCTCCAGTGTAGGGTCAAAGCTCCCCCCTTCGAAGTGGTTCAAACAGAGCATGCCCAACACGGTCTACAGTCGTCTTATTCAACTGATGACTTTATTCAAACAGAGGGCTCATTGATACAGGTAAGGCAGCAAACGTTTTGGTGCAAATTTAAAACCTTCACAGTGGAAAGAGATTTATCATGAACTTCCAGTGGAGATTTTAGCATTAGCCCAGTTTCTTTTAATTTTTATGCTTTCCTCTTTTCCTCCTACCTAACAGCTCAAACTTCAACATCCACTATTGTTCACTATATCCACTATCCCTCCTCTGCACATATCCAGACCATCTCAGCCTTCCCTCTCCGTTTGTCACAGGTTCTGTGGCCTCAGAACTGATTACTGTCTACAACACAGATCATCAGTTTCTACCTACCGTTGTGTAGTTTGTTCTCAAAACAACTACAGGAATACAGAGTTGTAACTAAAATAATACATAGCTTTCAAACATAACTCCTACACACCAGAAGTTCCTGGGTGATGCTTAAACACAAAGATAAAGTGACAAGCAGCAGAATCCTCTGGGTTACAGCTGGTGTAAACCAGATTTCTGCTAAAAAGTGAATTGGAGAGATGATTTGTCATAAAATTATCTTGTGAATTTTATCACTCTCTCTCTTCATTCACCACGAGTCTGATGATCAGCAGTCTCCCAAGAACTGCCGATCAATTTGTTGGTAATGTTTGGAGTGATCTGTGCACTACAGTTGTCCCAAAGGACTGAACAACACCGTATTCATTCAGAGTTCAGCAGTTTGAGAACCTTTTTTCATTTTTTAGCAATAACTAAGAAATTTATAATGGTCATTGTTTTTGAATATGAATGTTAACCAAGCAGCTGTTGAAAAATAAGAGAACCAGGGCAGTGGTGTAGTATATGTAAATGTTACAATTTTTAGAGTGATCGTTAGTGATCCCATATGTGTCAGGAGTATCAGAAAGCTGAGACACATTTTTTTCTAAACACTGGGTCTCTGTGGATTTTAAACCCTAAAACACACTGTGCCAAAAAATGGTCCACCCCAAGGATCAGGTCTCCCGACACAAACAGAGTAATATACTGTATGCTGTTAAGTGCCAGGAGAATTGTGATGATTTATACATCGGGGAAACCAAACAACCCACAGAAGAGCTACCTCGTCAGGCCACTCATCGAGTGATAAGGATGTACACATCCTGTACAGGGAGGAATGCTGGTTTGAGTGGGGAGTCAAGGAGGCCATTTACGTGAAAAGGGAAAGACCATCTCTGAATCGAGGAGGGGGCCTAACGGTACATCTGTCACCTTCTTACAATGCTGTGATTGCAGCCATTCCCCAACTCTATGTAAATGGCACTCATAGCCATTGATCAGTTGTCTTCGATCAATGGTCATGAGAATTTGCATATTAATAATCAAGGAACTGACCTCACAGCCCATTGTTAGTGGTGCTAGTTTCAGTTATTGTGCAAATGTACTGTTTTTAAGGTTGGAAACCTGCAGTCAGCTGAGACTGAAGAAGTCACCTGATGATGATGAAACATTTCACTGAAAAGATGAACAGAGTCATCTTGTTGGGATTTCCTTACCTGGAAGATTGAGCGTGCATCAACACACATTACAGTGTTAAAGTTTCAGCAGTTTATGGTGTAGTTAATCAAATCTGCTATTCACAGATTCAAAAGTGTATATTGCCTTTAACATTTACTTTTTATAAAATGATTTATTGTAATATTTGTTGAACTTTAACAGTGCAGTGTGTTATTGGTGGAGGCCAAGGAAATACTGTTGAACTGCAGAAATGTACCGAAGCTGTTAAATTTACCAGGGCTCGATGTGACTCAGGCAGTCGGTCAGTGATGGGGGGGTTCTGATCTTCCTGGCTGATGTGAGGTGAGTATTACGGCATTAACTCATGACTGGAGTTACACGCTGCTGCTGCTGTGGGAATATCGTGTGTTTTGCTGTGAATTCAATTTTATTGTTATCACTTTTGTGTGGAGCGAGGGAACAACATCCAGTGGGAATAGAGAGAGAAATGTGGGATGAAGGAGAGCAGGAATTTAACTTGTGTTAGCGCAGACACACAGAGGTGTGGGCGGATTGTGACCTGCGTGTGTGCTGAAGCAGAAAGCTTTTCTATTTCTGTTCTTGTAAGCGCTGCTCAGGTTCTGGGCTCATTTCTGAACCTAGTCGATCCATTAGCTGCATTCATGCAGGTGCGATGATCTGACGAGAGAGCAGACCGAGGATGGAAGATCTGTGCAGCTCACTGCTGCTGTACGGACGTCTGTGCCGAGTCTAGAGAGAGGAAAGGCGGAGTCTAAACACCGACCACAGCCGTGCTCTTAGTGATGGCGCGGCCACGTGTGCACCAGTTAATGAAAGACACGTTTCCTACTTTATCTTCTGCTTGTTGTTCCATCCTGGCCATTTGAATCCAACCCTGACCTCCGAGGTCAGACAGGTTTTATGGATGATGTAACGATACCTGCTGACTACACACAAAAGACACTGTTACAGTGTCAGAACCTGCCGGCCTTTCAAAAAGCGAGCGTGGCAAAGAGGTCCTACGTGGAGCTGAAGCTCAGCCTGCTGCGCTGAAAGCTCAGAGGACTTCTGACTTTGTGAAAGTGGTAAACACTTTGAGGGTTTGCTGTGAGTGTGAACATGAGGCATCTTGTTATCTCTCTATGGTTCCCTCCTGCTTTCTCGCGTGTGTCATCGAAGGACTATGATATGATGATATGAGAGGAATGGTGTGTGATTGAAATACAGGATGGTGGAGGGGAGTTGGCTGTGAGGAGATCACTCAGGTGGGTGCTGTGTGGCTTGTAGCTGACCCTGCAGTCCAACCTGGTTTCATGTTTTCTGCTTGTTGACTCGCTGTGAGATGATCTTATGTAATCCATGACTCTGTGGTTGTTTCCCTAAACACGAAGCCCTTCCTGTGTTTGCTTTGTGGCCATTTGGATGATGCTCTGGTATCACACACCTGTGATTTGCCCACAGGTGGGATGTGATGGCATTTAAAGCAAACCTCAGTGAGCTATAAGCAGCGCGTTTAGTAATAAGGCCTCTCTACCTGACCCACTTTCACTCTTGTGTAACCCTGTTGCATACTGACCACGCCCCCTGCTCAAATGGCAGCTTCCTGTTCAGTAGGTGTCTCCAGGAACATGTTTTGACACACACACACACACCTGGGCTCATCTCAGGTGTTAACCTGTGGAGCTTGCAGAGTGACTAAAACATGAATGAATGAATTCAAACACCCCACTGCAGTGGAAACATGGCTCAGGTCCTGGTATTGATTGATTGGCTGAAATCCCATCTTCACACGGCCGCCATCTTTACTCCATGTTATTTCTCTCAGCATGGGGATATAGTGCTTTAAAAACACTGCAGAGGGGCTCGTGTCCACTCGCCGGTCGTATCAATGGCAGCGCTCGAAGGCCGCAGCACGCTCACGTCCTGCAGATGTGTCCTGATGCCACAGAACGGTGTGTATGTGTCTTTACCTTTGACAATGCAGCATCTCACACTGAACGAGTGGGCTGGTTTCCTGTCTGAAGCCACTCGTGCAGGACGCTCAGTGGAAACACGTTTCTGAACATTGCTTTGACAGCGTGTCGTCTGTTTGTGTTTTACCTGCTTGTCAGAGCACATCATGGCGACGCTGTGGGCCGAAAACAGAATGTCACCTTGGCCGTTGCTAATAATCTGCTGGCGTGGACTTACTGGCACTCACAGTTGGCTAAAGCAGGGCTGCTCTGAGCCGACTGTGGAATGACTTAGAGAGTCATAGAAAGACAAAGAACACACTGCTGCTGGATTGGAAGGTCAAAGGTCAAAGAGGGCTGTTGAGTGACCATAAGGAGGCAAAACATTAGACACACAGGTGTGACCAGCAGGCAGACCAGGGCGACTCCTCTGGCTGATTAAACTGGCTGATTGATTGAGCCTACTGATCAGCTGACCTCTAAGTCACTGCTCACTGGTCTGATGATGGTCCTGTTAGAGCCACGGAGGAGCGTTTCGGGAGGAGCTACCTGTGATTGTCTGGTAAATGGTAGCGTCTCGCTACGAGCCTCGTTCCAACTCAAGTTATACTGACTTCGACTTGCAGCTTGGAGTAGAGGGGAATTGAACCATCAGCCTTCTGACTGGTAGTTGATCCGCTCTTCCTCCAGAGCAGCGTGCTCTGGAGGAAGAGCACACTGATCTCACTGAGATGACATTGTGATGGCCCCGCCCATGTGGAAGCATCTACTGACACTAACATCCACAGCTGTGGAAATCTTGTCTCAATCACTTTATCCTTCACCTTTCATGACATAATGTCTCAAGTTGCATTTATTCTTTTCACACACTTGTTTTTGGGTGTTTGTGCGACGTTTGCAGTGATTGCAGAGCAGAAGCAGAACCACCAACCTTCCAACAGGTTGACAGCCCGCTCTTCCACCAGACCCACAGAGTTTAAATGATCTGCAGCTGTGTGTGAATACTTGTGGACAGGTTTGTTTCCTCAGCGATATATGATGCCAAAGGATCAATCCTAACTTTTCTTTAAATGTTCCTTAATTATCAAATCCACATTTAAATCAGAGTGATCTCTGAGCTATAACATTTCCTTGAGTGCTGGTGAGAAGGTTGTTGTCAGAAAATTATTAATGGTGTGCAGATGCATCAGTCCATTAAGAGTTTCTTTCCACGGAGGTGACACCAAGTTTCCACTCGGTAACGCTCGGCTCTCAGGCCTGTCTGACTCAGGGCTGCCTTTAAAGGAGCACCGAGCCTGGGCTGGATCCGCACGCCAGCGTGACTGCGGTGCGTGATCCTGACATGCAGCATTGATGTGAGGCCTCAGCAGAAATAAGAAATGGTGACAGGTAACTCAGCGTTACCAGCATGCATGTTTTTACTTACTGTTCATGTACTGCTTCTACACGATCAATCCATACTGATGATTGTAGTCTCTGATGGTTCTGCAGAGAGCCACAGAGATCTGCTGAGAACAGCAGCACAGTAACCTGCACTCTTTGTAACATGAATGGCTATGGAATAACTACAGAAACACAAAACCTTATATTCTCGGTTAATCTGATAAAAAATCTGTAAATGAAAGTGGTGTCGGTGTGAAGCCATCTCCCTGATAGCCGAGGCTGTCACCGGGTGACATGCTGTACTTGTCCCTGAGGTCACCTGCCACAGCACAGACCCGCTGGTGACAGTTTGACCTTACAGATCAGCCTTTCTTTGGATCAGTGAGCGCTCCATGAGGAATACTCAAATGTGAATGCACACACACACACACGCACACGTCTCTGCTTACAGGATTGTGCTTAGTGCCTGTGCAGCTCACTGGGGCCCATTCGGGCCCTTACAGCCCCTCTGCCGTCCCGAGTCGTTGCCTGGCTCCACAGGCTTCTGTTTTCTAACCCTCAACAGCTCTTCCTTGTTTCTCTGGCTCCTTTTGTCTTATTCAGTCTTCACTGCTTGTACTCAAGGATAACAAAATCCGAAAGGAGCTGCGGGCTGTTTATGGTTGCGACATATTTCCCCAGAGAATCAGCACTTTTAAAAATGGTGTAGTTTGGAGCATACACTCTTGTTCTGTTATGATGTATCTCGGTCTGTTCACTGAGCTGGCTGAAGGCCTGAAATATGATTATAAAATTCACTAACATAAGAAGAGGACAGCAATGGAATGCAGCTTGGAAAGTTTGTTGGTATCTCAGTCACGCTGGCTGATTCTTCTGAGGACACCACCGACAGAAACAGTGTGCAGACATGGCAGCTCTGTAAATTATGGCAAACACTATTTTTACCAGTTGGCACAGCGGGTGCAATAACTAAAATAGTTTTACTCCTGCAGGAGGAAACAGGCCGGCCGTTCAGGACGCAGGGACAGAAACTGTTCGTCACCTGGGGTTGTGTTAGTCAGGCGTCACTTATCCTAATAGTATCATCAGGTGGTCGTCACCTCCCTCAGTCTGCCAATCAGAAACCTGCACAGGTCTTCTGGCAGCAGAGCGGCTGATGGACAGAGGAAGAAAGAAAAATCTGAGGAGGTTAAACAGATGAGAGCTGAGCTGTGCCCCACTCAGAGACAGAGCTTAACAGTGATCAGCATCAGAGCACAGGAGCTGACTCTGTCCTGCAGCCTGGGGAGGCTTTAAAGTTGTGTCTGAGTTTGGGCTCAGGGCTGAGTGAGGATCACAGAAAAATAGAGCAGAAATACGTTTCTATAAAATTTGCTATTTTTAATGATGCTCCTCACACAAAATCCAATCCTGTGACCCTCTGAGCAGCCCCAACCCATCCTCCAGGAAATGTGGCGCTACCGTCCAGAGATCTGATTGGTCTGCACCAGAGCAGGTTAGGTGTGTCTATTACCTTGGTAACAGATGCTCTGTGCCTGCTCAGTAATCATTACCTTTGAAAATGAAATGCTGGCGTAGCCTCACAGAGAGCAGCTCCATCAAACATGACCCGGCGCTATGAACTGTGGGTGTTTTACTCAGGTAAAGCCTGCAAGTGTTTGTAAAGCTGTGGAGACTGGACCAGAACCAAATGCAGGATATGAAATCGGAGCTTCAGGTGCTGCTACAGACTTTGGAAACGTTCCTTAAACATTGTCTGAGCATCACTCACGATTCTTTTTAGGCATTGGCCTCTTCTTCAGTGGATCAGACAGATGTTTAAACCAGTACTACTACCCGTCCCCCCTCACGGGGTGTGGGCCATTCTTTTCAGTTGGGCCCAGGTGTAGCCCATCGTTTTTGCTTCTGCTTCGAGGTCTTGTTGCCGGGTGTTTCTTGGGTGGCCTCTCTTTCACTTGCCTTCCACCTGAGAGCCTACCTGGTGATGTTGGTTGGCGGTTTGCTTAGAGCGTGCCCTACCTAGCACCATCTCCCTCTACTGGGAATTGACGGGTTCTTTTCCGTAGTTTGATGTTTCTGATGGTGGGGTGTTTAAACCAGTGACCTGCTGGAAACACAGAACCAAAGAAACCTGCAGGCCTGGATGGATCAGTCTGTTTAATCCATCTTCACTGGTATTGGCTGAAGTGGCTCATGTGACACACACATAAATAAGATATGCAGAATTATTCAGACATGTTTCCCTTTTTGTTGCAGTCACTTCCTCTCTTTTATGACACTCGCTGTATGCATACTTTGCATACTTCTAACACTCGGTCTCTGCCTCGTGCTTGTGCACTCCTCACTGACATAATGCATAACTCGGCCCCGCGTTCATGCATTAAAGCACAGAAAAGACCAGAACTGTTGAGAAACATGAACATTCAGACCCTCAAACAGGTGGCGCGGATGCTTCCCACAGACGTGCTGCTGTCCCAAACATCATCAGTCACAACTACAAAATAAGACTTGGATCGAGGAGCACGTTTCTGTGACCGACAGCAAAATGAGAGCAAAAACTTGGCTCTGCAGTAATCACATTACAATCACTGTGTGCGTCTCCATTTTCCCGCTGCTTTCTATCTGGAACAGCTGCCATTACACAGACTCACAGCAGTCACAGCACATTCTGCAGTCTGCATGTCAATGAAGCTTTGGATTGCATCATACAGCAATAATGGATCGTTATGTAATATTATGGGCAACGTATCCTGGAATGCATTTTCACAATAATCTGATAATGTTACAGTACATGAAACACGCAGTCACATTAAAGTTGATTTATTCTGCTCATTTCCATCTCCACTCTTTGTTCCTGGGCTCTATCAGGGCAGCTTTGCATGATTCACAATTCAGAATAAGCCTTCTGTATCCTCCCCCGTCAGTCCTCGGTCTGAAACGAGCTGTTTCTGTTCACACCTGGTGCTGCGTTAGTGAGATCCTCAATTTGTGACATCACACAGATCCCAGAGGAGAAACGCTGTGATAAACGAGTGTTTGAAGCAGCCTCACAGGGTTACTGTTTATATACTGACTCATCATTAGAAACTTTGCACCGGAGCACGAGATACACTCACCAGACACTTTGTGTACACCTGCTAATACCAGTTTGGACCTGCTTTTTTTTACTGAAAATCCCACCAGTAGCAGCCTGAACATGGACACAGGCATGATGGATCCATGCTTTAAACTGTCAGACCAGGAAATGTTTCTCCAGCTTCTGTTGTCCAGGTTTGAGAGTCTGTGTTAGCCGTAGCCTCATTGTCCTGTTCTTACTGACAGCAGTGACACTGGTGTGGTCGTCTGCTGCTGGAGCCCATCTGCTTCAAGGTTCAGAGATGGTCTTCTGCAGACTTTGGTTGTAGCGAGTGGTTATTGGAGTTATTGCTGCCTTCCTATCTAAGCAGTCTGTCCATCTTCCTCTGACCTTAGCGAGTCATTTCCTCCCACAGAGCTGCTGCTGGCTGATTATTTCCTCTGAGCTCAGAGATGGTTGGAGATCAGTGTGTGAAATACTCAGACCAACAACCATGCCACATTCTTTCTTCATCATTCTGATGCTCAGTCTGAACTTCAGCTGCTCGTCTTGCCGTGTGATTGGCTGAGTAGGTATTTGTGTAATAATCAGATGAACAGGTATACCTAATAAAGTAGCCAGTGAGTGTATATGTTGGGGACGTTAAAGCATCTTTCTGGTATAACTTGGGGTAAAGTGAGTATGTGCTGACGTGGAGCTGACCCTGTGGGATGACTCAGGTCAGACACAGCCGGCTCTGTGTACAGCTCACACTTAATCCGCTGCTTCGA
Source organism: Diplotaxodon limnothrissa (assembly GCF_057381915.1). Lineage (NCBI taxonomy): Eukaryota > Metazoa > Chordata > Actinopteri > Cichliformes > Cichlidae > Diplotaxodon > Diplotaxodon limnothrissa. Next base: position 15,292,155 of record NC_140597.1, on the reverse strand, counting down.
TCTCACACAGAGAAATCAATCAATCAATCAATCAATCAATCAATCAATCGAGGCTTTATTCGCCACATGCAGGTTGCCCTGCAGTGAAATTGGACCCGACCTCCCCCCCGACCTTACACGCACAACACCGACATCACATGGGGATACAGGTCGGAGATCGGTAGCGTTACAGAAAACAAACACTGAAATATACACTACAATTGGAAAGTACAAGAGGAAAAAAAGAGACCTCTACTCATGCTTGGCTCCTAGGAGGACAGCATGAGAACAGGAAACAAAAAAACTCCTCTGCACAAAAAAGCACATAAATGTCCACAGCACAACATTATGGAACACGTGACAAGCTACAGGGTCGGGTGGGGGGTGAGGAGTAATCCGAAGCAAACACAGCAGTCATCCTGCCCAGCGCTACCATTCCAGCGCGGGCTCAAACCCGCCGTGTTCCCAGGAATCATGAAGTCTGGCTGTATCCAGTGAGCTGGGAGCAAAGCAGGCTCACCTGCCCGGCCTGACTGACCGATGCTGAGCCCACCTGGCTGATTTACTCATTTAAGAATAATTAATCAACATAATCTCAATTACAACAAAGAAAGACTAAAGTAAATACTGCAGGCTGATATCGGCCCTGCTGATCAGTTTATCAGACAAAACATGAAGTTTCAGTATTTCACAGCACCTGCAAACCTGCCCCTCTTCTCCACCCAAAGATGGAGGTGGGATTGATCCAAATATCGATAGTACTGATACAGTTATTGGTATTGGATCGATATGTTGTTTCTGTCCGCTAAGCTGACCCAACAGGCACGTCTACATTCAGGAATGCTAAAAGCTGTTTTGTTATTGCTGCTCATTCAGATGTTTTCAGGATTTGTAAATTGATGGTAATTCATCCTGTAAAAGTGACGCCGCGGCTCAGAAGCTGGAATTATTAAAAGTGTCGGTAACACCAGCCTGCAGCATCACTGGCACCAGGGCACAGCGCCGAGGCCCTCACCTGAATGCCTTCGGCCAATGGCAGCAGGCTGACTCAGTGACTGACAGAAGTTGGCTTTACAGTTGCCTGGCAACCGCCACAGGATGCTGTCCACACCTGTGCTTTTCAAAACAAAGTTATGAAGAGTCCAGAGTGAGGAGCAGGTGTGTTACCGTATGTGTGAGAGAGAGAGTGTGTATGTGTGTGTGAGGGAAAAGGAGAGAGAGAGAGAGAAGAGAGAGAGAGTGTGTTACTGTGTGTGTGTGTGTGTGAGAGAGAGAGAGAGAGAGAGAGAGTGTTACTGTGTGTGTATGGGTGTGTGTGAGAGAGAGGGAGAGAGAGAGTGTTACTGTGTGTGTGTTTGTGTGTGTGTGAGGGAGAGAGAGAGAGCAGCGGGGTCCGGGCAAATGACGCCACACAAATTAAGCCCCCCGGGGGCCGCCTCTGGGTCCCGGGCCTCATGTTTGTCCCTGTGTGGGCGCTCAGGTACGCCGATCCTGACGCTCGCGGTCCGCGCACGTGTGGTGTGCGGGTGAGCAGAGGCGCCCCCTGCAGGCGCGCTCCCGCGCCGCTGCTCCTCCTCCCGCTATACTCTCCGCCCGGCTCCGCGGCTCCTCATTCAGTGGAAGATGGCGGACTGCGCGGCGCTGCTGGATGAGGAGCTGTCGTCCTTCGTCTTCAGTTACCTGACAGAGAGCTCGCGCAGCCAGGTGAGAGACCGTCCGTGCACATGCAGCTCTGCGGACCGGGGCGCGTGAAGGGAGCCAGCGGCGGCATCCCGACCCAGTCTGCATGCGCGTGGGTCCGGGTGTGTGTGTGTGTGACTTTGACGCAGTGTTGGAGGAAGTTTTCTTGTCGGCACGCAGACCGGGACACGTGTTGTGTCCTCACGCGTGAACTGTTCGTCATATTCGGGATTAAAACTGGTGTGTGTGTGCAAGATAGTGTCCGTGTTTGGGGACCTGTCTGTGTGCGTCCCGCTCCGGTCTGCCGGTCCCGGTGCCGGTGCTGTGAGCGAGGAAGGGCGCGCGGCTCCGCTCAGGTGAACTCAGAGCGTTTTGTAAGGCTTTGCGTAACCGCGCGTTACAAAACGTTTGTTTGGGTCACGTGGTGTTTTTTTTCCCCGTTAAACCGGTGTGTGTGTGTGAGGGGGAGAGGTCACCGGTGAATCGGGGTGAGGATGATGATGGTGATGCGTGGAGTGGACCCGCGTGTATCCGAGCAGCCTCGTGCTGTGCGCGGAGGGAACTCTGCTCGTGCACGCCCCTGAAATGAAAAATTCTCACGCGACACCGGAACTTATCGGCTCTGATCTCCATCTGCTGCGTGCGGGGCACACGCGCAAACTATTCCGTCTGTCCTTGTGCGTGTGCACGTGCGCGTGTGTGAGTGTGAGTGGAGATGATCAGGCTGAGGCTGGGGCGGTGGGGGGATTTGTCACAGCTGATTGGCAGCTTAAGCAGGTTACTGTGAGTGTGTGTGTGTATACAGGGGAGACTGTGGACTATTTATACACTTACATGTACTTTTACACACACTGTTACACACACACACACACACACTGTTACACACACACACACACACAGTATAGTACGTTACAAACACACAGCCTGGGGCAACCCTCACACACATCATAGTAAATATAATCCCACACATGTGTGTACTGGTGTGTGAGTGTCCATGCTGTGTGTATGACATGTTTACGTGTGTGTGTCTCCAGCTGGTACACACACTCTGCAGTCTTGAGCCGTGTTGTTGTGAGCAGCCACACGTCTCTGGTGCTTCTGAGCGTGTGCGGCTGAACTGAGAGTGAAACGTGCGATCAGAACATGAACAAGTTTGCTCTGAAACAAAATGGAGTCGAAGCTTGGCGTGGAGCGGCGGGGACAGCGATGTGGACGTGTGTCCTGCGAGGCTGGGCTGCAGAGTCCTTGGAGATAAAGAGCAGACGAACCAATCGGGTGGTTGTTGCTATCCCTACGTGGGTCCTGTACAGAGTGATAAGGTGCCGGTGCTCTGAGGTGCATGAACATGTTAATATTCACTGAGGTTATTGGAGCAGGCTGCTCTCTCTCTCACTGTGTGTGGATGGCTCTCGCCCCTGCCGGCTGCTCATTGTAATACTACTCTCTCCTCGTGACCGGAGTTACAGAACAGGCCCGCTGCAGTCATGTGAGCTGTAGTGGAGGAAGGGAGGGGGGGAGGGGGCGTCACCGTGACGTAGGTGAGTGCCAGCACCGCCTCCTCCCCTCCTCCACCTCCTCGTGCTTCTCTTCTTCTCTTTTCATACTCAAGCTTGTCATTTCCTTTTCCTGTCGCCTGTCTTAGACCTGCTCCCTGCCTGCTGCAGCCTCTGTGTGTGCTGTTTCACTAACTTTGACTGCTCCACAGCATTTCCCCAGTTTGCTTTGAGTTCTTGATGAGCAAAGCAGCAGACGGCTCAGTGTTTGAAAGGTCAGGCTGATGCCGTCCTTCAGTGTTTCCTCCCAGCGAGCGGCGTGCAGACAGGTCGCTCTCAGCTGGAAAAACGTTCACTGCAAAATGTGATTTTAGATCAAACGGAGTCAGCTGACGTGTGCTGGGAGAGCGCAACAAGCAGCTTGTTCAGAGCTTAAATGAACTGTGGACGCCCGGGCCAGCCAGCCAACCCCAATTGCAGGGGCTGCGGGTGAGTCGGTGCTGAGCGCCATCAGGCTGCCGGCTGGATCAGGTGTGTAAAATGAGCAGCTGGCTGCAGCTGGACTCTGGGCAGGGCTGGCTCGAGGACACTCACCTTGTTTCACTGTAGCTGGTCAACGATTAGCTCGGCTTGGCGACTGTGACCTTGCAGCCACAGAGAGTCATGTGTGTCGACTGATGTCAGGAAACGGGGGGACACATAGGCAGACGTTCCCGTCTTCACTGCATGTGTCTTGAGGTCACGGGGCACTGAAGTGGCTGCACCTGTTTGTGGGCGTCGTAAAAACCGTTCTGTGCTCCTGAAATAAATCCTGAAGCATGCAGAAAAGTCTGAACGCGCTCAGTTTAGGGTTGGAGCAGACGTGCCCCACCAGCCTCACCGCTGTGTTTGCGCTGGGTGAGACGCTCCACTCAGACTCCAGATGTTTGAAGCTCGAGGACGCGGAGCGTCAGGACGTCCTCTCAGGTATCCACTCCAACCAGCAGCACACTCGTGGCTGACCTGGTGCTGTGCAGGAAGCAGCTCAGACAGTCTCTCAGCTGAAGTTTGGACCATTCTTGGTGTGAAGGCTTTCAATTGTGTGGTTAACATCATGAAAAGGATCAGTGGCTGCTCACAGCTGAGTTTAAAAAGGCCCCACACACACTCTGTGAAGCACTCTGGGCCTCCTCTGGGCCCAAAGCCACATGAGAGCTGTGATGAAGCTGAAAATCGCTCTGTGCTGTTTATCGTGTTCATTTCATGGAGATTTAGCCCATTGCCACCATGCCTCTGAGTTCGTGTGTGGCGTCAGTGCACAAATAGCTGACAGGAGCAGTGATGAAGGGTGGAGATCATGAGAACCAGAGCAGGTGTGTTCCTCCTGTGATGCTCGGCCTACCTGACATAAACCACATCAGTCTGCAGGTGGACTCTGACAGAGGTGAGCTTTGAAGTTCCAGGGCAGCGATGGATGCAGGCATCACATCCAGAAGCAGACAGGATCTACATCTCTGAAGGTTTTCTCCATTTCTCCTGGCCATTCTCCTTCTTTTATCTGTCTGTGGGAGTCGTGATGTGCAGTGCTGCAGTGCAGTGTGTTCAGCTTGCAGCCCTGCAGTGACTCACCTGTCACACACACACACACACACGCACAGACACACACACACACACGCACAGACACACAGACACACACACACACACACACACACACACAGCGGCAGTTTTAGATGCAACGTGTGTCCAGAAGCGATGTGTGTGTTTACCATGCTGCTAATATACACTGCAGTAACTCGGTGTGGCTATTGGAACACCTGCCAGACCGAGTTCAGGGCACAGGAAATGAGCGGTAAGTGGGCAGGTTCCGAGCCAATGAGAGCAGACCTGCTGATGGTGGTGTGGATCGTGTTTCCTGTTGTGTGTGTGTGTTGGGAATTTGGTTTCTTCCTCTCAAATCCCTCCGAGGTTCATCAGGAATCCGCCTCAGAGCCTGGCCACCTTCAACGACTGTGTGTGTGTGCATGTGTGTGTGCGCGCGCTCTGCAGGTGAGCGGTCTCTCTGTAATGAAGGATTCAGCATCACAGATGAGATTTTGGTGATTTTAATGCTGCGTAAGCCTCACCTGAGTGTTCAGGTGCTCTGATCCTCACGGTCATTCAGTGGTGTCACATATTCCTGCAGATAATCAGCACTGACCTCCAGATTCAGGCCGGGCGAGCGTACCTCCTCATAATGTGCCGTTTTGTGTTTCTGCTCTGGAGTAGCTGAGGCAGCGTCACCTTTAGCCCAGTTTCCATAAACGGGGCTAGCAGAGGCTTACTGACCTCACAGCTGCTCAGAGCTTCTTCTTTAACCACTTGAGTCCGCTGTCTTCGTGCGCATCGTTTTCCTCCTGAAGCTGTGGCTGAGAGCCGTTGGTCGTGCTGTGGGTTGCTTTGGTCACTTTGAGCTCTCCGGAGGATCTCGTAGTGGAATAAATGTGTCAGCAATCCTCTCTCACATGCACATGTTCAGCGTGTAAATCTGTTCATTGGGGCCAGGTTCCAGGTTGTTGCTTTAATGCAGATGATCTGCCTTACAGGCTGTGCCATAGCTCACACTTTTCTCAGCTTTTCTGTTTTTCTGGCTCCTTCAGAGCTTCAGCTCACATCACTCCATTTAAATCATCACAAGCCATCAAAACAGTAACCACGGGACTGCAGCAGGTCAAGCAGGGATGTCCTTTGGGACTGGAGCTTTGTTCTGACTTCTAGTTTGAACCAGTTTTGGCTTCACTCTGTCACTTCAGAGTCAGCTGATGCTGATGCTGAGTGTAACCGTGAATGAGGCGAGCTGAATTATGGGCACACAGGACCCTGGTGTCATTATGAGGTTTGAGCGGGGCAGGTTTGCAGGTCTTTGGCTGTGAAGTTGTGTGCTTGTGGTGGCGGCGGGGGTCCTGCGGCGTGCAGAGAGGAAGAAGATGCTCCGCAGCTGTTCGTTGGTTCTGTGAGCCGTGCGCTGTGCGGTCCACAATCAGCCTGATGAGGATCTGATTGTGGTGTTGTGGTCCTTACTTAATGCCAGGAACAGGACGTTTCCTGTGGTAAAGTAAGGCGTGCGTATGTCTTTCCTCGTAAAATCAGAGGTTTTTTCCTAAATTTTCCTGAGCGTGGATGCTTCCACATGAACGTCCTTATCTAACCTGTACAGGTGATTTGTATTCTTCCCACGGACTCTGTGTCGGGATTGATAGTGTCAACATGAGTGTGAGGCTGGTTTTCTTTGTGCACCTGCTCCTGCTGTGGCTTTGTGTAGCAGGCTGATAGGAAGGTGAAGCAGAGGGAATCCAGCCTCCAGCTCAGGGCTGCGGAGGGAAACATGGAGGACCGGAGGTCACAGAGTTCACCGCCTGCCCTACTTCCTTCAACTTCTCTGTGTCTCTTACCTGATTTATCACGGCCGAGGCCTGTCTGTTTTTAAAATGAAGGCAGTTAGGTGACGAGAACAGTGTGAAGCCTGCCGTCTGTACAGGAGGAAGCATGTGACACATTTAGGAAACAGATTCTGCTGCCGGGCCGAGTGGACCTTCATGCAGCGTGAGCACTGCAGAGGCTTTGACGATGCTTGGGTTTGGGTTTGAGCTCAGACTTGTGGTGGGTGAGGCTCTGTCTGTGAAATGTGTCTGCTGCTGATCGGCGAGGCCTGGGCGCCTCTCTCTCTCTCTCGTTGTCACGCTGCCAATGTTTTGGCTGGGCTGGCGTCGACTCGGAGGTATGGAGCTGTAAAGATGTCTGCGATGGGAGGACACAAACATCAGCTGCACCCTGGTACCCGAGTGTCGCGCCGTCCTGTAATCCAGCAGGATTACTGGCTGAGATTACAACAACAGGTCTTCTCCTTAGTTCAAGCATCACCGCGCTTGTACTTTCACACACATGTGCATCCGATTATAGGACGAGAAGGCCTTGCGAGCATCAGAGAAGAAGAGTAGAGGGCAAGCCGCTTTGTGTGATAAAAAGTACGTCTCTGTGAAACCCCGGGCTTCAAACACTGTATTCATACCTGAGCCAACGTGTCATCGGAAGCATGATCAGCGCTTCTTTAATTCTGAGCGTCTGGACCGAGTTAAAGCTGCACCTCCTCGCCGTCACTCGTGTCGTAGTGCTCGCAGTAATAACTTTCGGCACTTCTGGACTAGCCTCGGCACATCTTTTCCCAGCCGGCGGCAGCTGCGTATGATGGGAAGTTTCAAGTATTCTGTGCCGAGGCGTACCACAGGGCATGCCACAATCTCACCTGTACACACCTGTATTCATACCTGTGCGAGGCAGCCTGTCATACGCTCTCCTTGTAGCAGAGGACATTCAGGGCGCACGGCAGCGTTCAGCTCCGTTCAATCACACGTGTCTGCATCCAGTGCTCGCTCACTCCTCACTGAACCACGCTGTAGCACCGGCACCACCCAGCAGCTGCTCCACCTTACTGAACCTTCTCATGGGATAAAAGTCACCTCACTGCTGCTAACAAGTACCTACAAAATACTGCAGTAGTTCTGCAGCGGCATAGTATAAATATAATACTATACTGCAGCACACGAAGTACAACTGATACAAGTTGTGGCAACTGAAACAAGTACTGGCAATAGTATAGTAAACAGCAAGAGCAAGAGTACTCCACTGAGTAGTAGAAGCTTTAGAAGCTGCTTTCTAGTAGTAGTAAATGGTGAATGGCCTGTATTTGTATAGCGCTTTACTAGTCACTAAGGACCCCAAAGTGCTTTACACATCCAGTCATCCACCCATTCACACACTGGTGATGGCAAGCTACATTGTAGCCACAGCCACCCTGGGGCGCACTGACAGAGGCGAGGCTGCCGGACACTGGCACCACCGGGCCCTCTGACCACCACCAGTAGGCAACGGGTGAAGTGTCTTGCCAAAAGACACAACGACCGACACTGTCCAAGCCGGGGCTCGAACCGGCAACCTTCCGATTACAAGGTGAACTCCCAACTCTTGAGCCGTGATTGTAATATAAGTACTTGTTTGATGTAGCTGTTGTAAAGTGTGAAGCACTGGTTTGTGTTGTTTTGGTCAGACACACAGCAGCAGGAGGCCGAGTACTTGTGTGCTTGTAGTAATTGTAAGCAGGAGGCTGATAGTACTGTGACTAGTAGTAGTATTTGTAGTAATAATCATCTGACTGATAAGCAGATTTGATGGTTTTATGAGCTAAGCACACACAGTTTATAGTATCAACAGAAGGACGGCTGGGCCCTCTATCGCCACGTAGGCTGTGTGTGTGTGTGTGTGTGTGTGACAACTCTCAAGGGCACTGGTGTAAACGAGAGAAAAGGTTAAAGGAAATTTCCATGCCATGGTGTAAACGAGCACGGAGAGAGAGCTCACACACAAACACACACACACGCTTGCATGGCATATAGCCGTAGTAACCATGTGCCAGGGGAAGGCGTGCTCAGGCTGATGTGAACATGCACACTGTTTATCAGCTCAGTTACTGAGGAACTCAAGCCATCACAGTCAGCACACAGATATGGTTCAGTACACACACACGCACTTTGGTGCCTTTTATCCAAGAAGGAAACAACAATTAAAAATAACTATAAAAGGACTAGGTTTTAAAGTAGAGTAATAGAGAGGAGTGTGTGTGTACGTGTGTGTGTGTGTTATAAATAGGTTTGGTGCGACAGATGCGTGTCCTTGCTGTCACCTCACAGGACAGATATCGGCCTCATTCAGAGCCGTCAGCTCGACTTCCTGTGAGTACGACCTCACAGATGCCGGCTAGCCGCCCGATGCAGGAACTCATCACGAACTAGAAACGCGGCGCTCTGGCAGTCCAGATGTGATGCAACTGTGACGCAGTCTCACCATAGTGTGATGTAACATAATAGGTCATAAACACCCACTGCTTTCACTGAAAGGCTCAGGACAGTGATGGAAACTTTAGGTGTGTGTGTGTGCGCATGTGCGCGTGTGTGTGTGTGTGTGTGTGTGTGTGTGTGTGTGGGTTGTAAGTGAGCAGGCTCTTACCTGCATGCGGCAAGGAGAGAGAGAGTAGGGTGAGGCCTTCAGTGTTCTTTGGGATGCAAAGACACACACACACACACACACACACACACACAACGTTAGCATGCGTGTGTAACGTGTGAGCACATGCTCCCAGTAAACACAGGGAAACGTTCCAGTCTCTTCTCCTTCGTACTTCATGTTCTGCTCACATTTGTACCCCAACATGCTCCCTCCTTTCCTAACTAACCTCCTCACCACTCCTCCCTCCCTGCCTCTCTCACTGACCCACTTCCTGAACGCTGCTCAGGCTTGCGTGACCGCAGAGCTCAGTGCTCCAGTGCTATGTTACACACACACACACTGCAGTGAGGAGTGAGGAGCAGCTGACTCAGTAACAGCTGTCGCTGATCGTGATTAAAATCAAAATCAATAAAGTATCGGTAACACGTGTAAGTGATGTTTATATTGAGAGTTTGTGGTGACATCATTACTGCTACAGTGTTACAGTTGGCACATACAAACCAGCACCACGCCAACGCTGTCTGTACCTGAAACCTTTGTGAGTCTTGCACAATCAGGCGGGCGTGCTATTGGCACAAGCCTGGTTATTGGTATGAAGCAATGGAGTAATGGGCCACATTCCTGTTTGTCCGAATATGTGTCGAAACACGCGTGAGCGAGTAGCTGTGCGTGTCTTCGTGTCCTGAGTTTACTCAGCTGGGTTTACCTGAGCCAGGCTATGATCAAGTGGTGATCAAAGTTTGGAGGCTGATTTTATTTTTGGATTTGTGCAGCCAGAAACTGAAACATGCACATTATTACTCCTGTGAGAACGCCGTTAGCCTCCTGATCTAAAAACACATAAATCAGTCACACTGGGCTAAATCTCATCCTCTTGTTTTGAATGAAATCATACATATATCACCATGGTGACCGTGGGAGTTGGACATAAAGCTGAGTGTGTGTGTGTGTGTGTGTGTGTGTGTGTGTGTGTGTGTGTGTGTGTGGTGATGGTGATCATTCGTCCTGATGCCGAATGGGGCGGGTCAGCCCATCGGACTCTCGGTGGTGATTGGCTGGTGCACGTGAATAAACGTGATCTGATTGACTAACTAATAATTTGAAGTTTAGCAGAAACGAAACGAAGCATCACGCAACTTCACAGTGAACGCTCGTCCTGACACTGACCACCTGGACTTCTGGAGCGCAAGTGGAGCAGGGCGGGCCGGGGCCTCCTGGGTGGAGCTGCCTTTCATTATTTCCTCTCTTTCCTGTATACCACTTCCACACACACTCTCTTACCATGACACATACGTGTGTGTGTGTGATGGATGTTTAGTCAATCAAATGTGGGCTTTAGCTTGACTATATGCGCTCAAAAGCACTCAAATTTATTGCACGCTCTGTCTGCTCGTTACTGGGACACCAGAGCTGTAGGAAGGCCTGCTGCCGAGCGGGTCCCATATTTAATCATTTGACCTGGTTAGTCCACAGGCTCTGCAGCACTTCTGTTTAACACGGATCGATGAGTGGGTGCTGGAGTACTGGTCTGGCCCAGTCTGGCTCTCTGCTGTTTTATACCGCGGTCAGAGCCGGCCTTCCTGCTCTCTTTGTGGCGTGTGTGTGTTTGGATGTTGTTATTCCCATACTGTGTGTTTGTGTGTGTTCTGGTGCAATCAAAAAGCAGTGGCCGTGGTCCGGGTCTTTATTCAGTGTGTGAACTCCTCGGAAACCATCGGAGAAAAGCCTTCTGGAGTTTTCTGTGCTCGCCCTGCTCGCTGGCGGTGTGCCTCCTCGATTGTAGCCACCAGCGCACCAGAACCTCCACTCGTACAGATTTTAGCTTTCTTGGAAACTGCCCTCGCCTTCATTTAAGGTCTCCTGCAGAAGTCCTTTCAAATCCAGGGTCTGTTTCTGCATGGCTGCCTGCACGTTAGTATGCAGAGCATACAGCAGCAGCATACAGAGCTCTGAGGTGATGTAATGCTCTCTTTGGCAGCCATGTTGGAGCCGGTGAAGTGCTGGATGTGTCCGACTGAGGTCGAGGAAGCACTGTTGGGGGGGGGTATGCAATGACTCCAGGTGGCATAGATGTCGCTGAGCTGTAGCTTAGGTGGAACCTCAGTCGTTTCTCTGTTAAAAACTCTGTGATAGACTGCAGGGGGTCACAGTGTGGAGTGGGATGTTTAAACAGCTGCAGAGAAAAGTGCAGGTTTGCCGGATGATTCCAGATTCTGGGAAGTTAGCGACACGGCCCTGAAGTTCTCTCTGAACTCTGAGGTAACACAGCAACTCGCCAGCTGTCAATCAATCCCTGCATTAGTACTAGGAGTACCTACTGCAGTACTGCAGTAAGTACTCCTGCTGTGTATGATTGACTGGAGGCAGATCTGCTCCCGTACTCTGGTACAGAGACTGCAGGGATGACTAACGCTTGCATAAGAACATCCTACACACACTCACACACTGACACACAAACACACACTCACACATCAAACACCCACAAATGTGCAAATTCACAGAGTGACATGCCGCACAGCCACAGTCCATCCCACCGGGTCAAAGTGTGCGTTTCCGCAGGTGACGGTGAGATTTATGTGTGTGTGTGTGTATATAAAACAGAGGAATCAGGGTAGTGTAGTAATAGTGTGAGCTGGTGCCGTGAAGGTCGCTCTGACACTATGAACAACACATACACACACACACACACACACAGAGGTAGCTCTGAAAGTGCTGCAGTAAATAAATTCATATTTAAATTCATATTTAAATATAATACACTTCTTCAACACACACACGCTGGACAGGTGTGTGTGTGTGTGTGTGAAGGCCAGGTGACGGGTGTCTGAAGACACTGACAGTCTGTTTTCCACAGTGTCTGTTTGAGTCATGAATAATTTTCCCGAATATGAACAATGCAATCTCTGTTTGTTGCACAAGCAGCTCATTAGTGATGTCAGTAACCATGACATCACCCTTTGGTTTGTGACGTCTCCTTTTGCAGCTTTGATTTGAGCTTTTTGGACACCATGATGTTTCTTTTTTAAGAGACCACATTTGAATGAGAGTTATCCGATAACACGAACACAGTCTTTAGGTCAGGTGAAGCCTGGCATGACAGCTAGCAGCTACAGCTGCCTGCATCGCCATCCGCCTGTCAGTCAAAGAGGCCATGCCCCTAATACTTGAAACGCATACAGCCGTTATAAATAGGGAAATTATCTATACAGGCTAAAACCCTCTGTGTCCGGCTGTAAACATGTTTATTTTAACGTGGTAGTCTGTGGGACTGACTCACTGCTGCCTCTGCTGGACACCCGAGGAACTGCAGTGGTTGGTGCTCCTGGTTTAGAAGGTTGTTGAAGAAGAGTATTATATTTAAATATGAATTTAATTCTGCAGTGAAAAGAAAAAATCTAATGATCATTTTAACGTCTCGGTGTATGCTGCTGTTGTGCATCCTGCTGGGATCATTAAAGCTTCATATTTATTCTCTCCTACTTTAATTGAATCTGTAGTTTACCTGTCGAAGGATTAAAAATACTTGTTTCATAACAGCAGAACCGGTAGAGGAGATGTGACAGGAACAGATGCAGAAAAAAAAAAAGATCTGTGTGTGTGTGTGTGTGTGTGTGTGTGTGTGTGTGTGTGTGTGTGTCAGACACAGAGAGGAAGCAGATCTTTTGATGGGACAGCTGGGAAGTTCAAAGCTCTGCAGCTTTACGCCTGATGATGAGCACACATGTACACACTAACACTTTCTGCTTTCTGTGCTTGGTACAGCTGCAGTGACACACACCCACCCATGCGCGCGCACACACACACACACACACACACACACACACACACACACACACACACACTCTTGTTGGGTCAGCCTCATAGAAGCAGGTTCACCTCTGCAGAGCCGAATTTAGAGATAAACCAGGTCAAAGGTCACAGAAAGTCTGTCTTTGGTTCTCTCTTTCTTTTCTACCTTATATGGCTTTGCTGCTGCTGCTGCTGTTGCATGAGACCCTCCGTCACGTGCACCGTGCAACACACCACACACACACAGGTCACAAACCAGCTTCTCTCACACACTCTGATTCTCGTTCATAACGGAAGTTACGGATGGAGGGAAGCTGTAGTGTTAGTATGGACACTGACTGATGTGCCCGTTAACAGCGTTAAACCTTCACCAGTGGCTGATGGGTCCATGGTTAGGGTTAGGCAGGAACAAGGTCAAAGGTCCAAGCCCTGTACCTTATGTGTGTGTGTGTGTGTGTGTGCTGAGTCAACATTAAAGCAGCGGTACGTTAATGCTTAGCTCTGTTTTTATTTTTCCTCTCTTTGCATTTCACCGTGCACGTGATGCTACATGTACACGCTCCTGACAGTGACGGATGGAGCTCGCTGCAGAGCCACATCTGCTGCTATGTTACACACACACACACACACACACACACACACACACACACACACACACACACACACACACACACACACACACACAGGCTATTTATAGCTGAGCTCTTGAGCACTTGGCATGCACAAAAGACGTGCCTGAAAAGCGGTGGTTGTTTTCGTGCTTGCGAGGTCACTGTCTGACCTACGTGCGTGTGTGTGCAAGAGCGATCTTATGAAACCCGATCAAAGGTGAAAAAGGTAAAGCAGTAGCACCAGACAAATGGTCTTTCACTTTTGTGTTGCACAACAGCATCACCGTTGCACAGTGATTGTGTGAGCTGGAGGCAGAGCCAGAGGCTGTGATTGGCTGATGTGTAAATCCAGTCTGAATTTTCTGAAGTCAGTGTTTTAGTGTGGACGCAGTGAGCGCTGACCGTCATACACGTATTCATGTTGTTGCTGATCTCTGAGTGGAAGCTTGTTCCTGGCTGCTTGTTGCAGATGAGCTCTTGAAGGAGAATATGCCAGCAGCTCAACGGGCTTCAGCTCCGCAGTGGAAAGTAGAATTAAGCATTCATGAAGGTACAGTGGGTTAGGGTTAAGTGGACTGGCAGTCTGTAACCCCACAACCGCTCAGCATGAGAAGGACACGTAGAGCTGCTGCATCATCCACATCAGTGACTGTAAACACAGCTCCTCCATCACTCTGCACTTACAGTTTGGGTTGTCTGTGGGCGGAGCAATCTTCTTTTAATTAACTGTAATCACCTGCTCATGGACTCACAAACTTTTAAAGCTGCGCGGTCATGCAAGATGGCTTGGAGCCCCTCCCCCAAGGGGAGGCGTATACACCTGCTGCTCAGACGTATGTGAGGATGCAGAACACAAGTAAAGATTACACAGGAACAGATTTGAGCACCAGTCAGCTGAGTTCTCCCAACGGCACTCAGAAAAGGAGGCCGAGCTTTTTGTTGGCGCAACTGAGCATAGAATTTGAGAGTTTGGGGTGAGAGAAGTCATTGGACATATTATGATAAAAAGATTTTATTACCATTACTTTTTTGTGGGTGGCTTTAGCTCAGGAGGTCGAGGAGTCCAATTAGAAGGTCTGAGAGATACTGGACCATGATCCGAGTGTGAATGTTGGAAAGCACATCTGTGAGGGTCTGTGTTGGTCTGTGTGAGTCTGGCTGCAGTAACAGGGACTGTGTGGCTCTTTCTAATACTGTGTAGCGCTGTCTCAGTCTGGTCTGTGATTGGCTGAAGTATTAACTGAAAACTGAAGTAAATCGTTTCAAAACCAGCTGTCAGGACAGGTGAGGTCACGAGCTGCTTTGCTGTTGATGGCGGTCTATAAATAAAAGACGGGCACAGAGAGCCTTCAGCTGACTCCAGGCCCTCTGACATGCTCAGTGAAGTCTGCTACACCTGCGGGTGGTGCAGGGGAAGGCTGCATGCTGTATTTATAGCTGCACTGTTTCCATGCTAAGCTCTTACATGTTTTACTGCATAGCAGCACACGCTGCATCCACTGACAGCATGTCCTTCAGGCAAAGAGCTCACTGACCTTCATGACTGCTGCATATCAGCAGAATGGACAGCTGAGGGGTGGAGGTGGGGGTTACTCTGGGGAAAGGGCACCACAGCTGAAACGAGTGGGGAGAGGAGCGGGAGGAAGTAAGGCCACAGGAGAGGAAAGGAAGGTTAGAAGGAGAGAGACAGAGAGAAAGAGGAACTCTGCTTTTAATTCTGTAGAGAGCAGTGAAGGTCTGCCTCAGTGCACACACACACGCACACACACACACAGTAGTTTTTTGTTCGTCTTCATCACTTCGGCCGCTTCCTTGGAGACGATTCACAGATTTGAAAGCGAGGGGAGATAATTAATAGTGCTTATGCGTGTGTGTTTGTGTGTGTGTGTGGCGACCAACTCTGCAACACTGACCGTCTCCAAGGAGACGCAGAAGGCGAGAGAAGCAGCCAATATGGCGTAGTAAACCCAAGAAGTGTCCCCCTCTCTCTGTGTGTGTGTGTGTGTGTACCTGTACCTGCTCGTTTGTTTCCTAGCAGCTCTGTGTTTGACCCAGGTGCGTCTAATTCATCCTTCCTCCCTTCTTTGGTTCCTTCCCTGCTCACAGCTCATGTTGATGTTACCTTTGCTTCTCCAGTTTTCCTTCATTCCGCCTCTGATTATCTGCTGTTCTTCTCTTTCTTTCATCCGTCATTCTGTTGGCACCCTTTTTACTTACCTTTCCTTCTTCCTGTCCTTGCTTCCTTCTGTCCTCGACTGTATGTGGACAGAGTGAGCACAATGGTGTTACAGGCCGAGAATGACCCCATCCTCCCATCCTTCCTCTTCCACTTCAGGGGGTGGTTTGGTTGGAGCCTTTGTGAACTGTCATTGGCAGAGAGGCGGGGCACCTGGACAGGTTGCAGGTCTGTCACAAGGTTAACACATAGAGACACGATTCACACGGACTCCCACAGCCAATTAGAAGTCTCCATTTGACCTAATGAGCATGTGTTTGAAATCAGGACCTCTTTCCTGTGAGGTGACAGGGCCAGCCTCTGCATTAGGGCTGCCACAAACGATTATTTTGATAGTCGACTAGTCACCGATTATTTTTGTGATTAGTCGACTAATCAGATCATCATCCATTGGACGTAAAACGTACAGCTTATTGCACCAGCAGCATCTGCTCTTATATAACTATCATTAGCTTTTAGCTTTAAGTGTTTAAGGTCTGTACTAACTAAAAATAAAGACAAGATGATAGTTTATTAAATTTTAATGAAGTTTGCAGATTGTTTCGGTGGAGTTTAATAAACTCAGCCGTCTGCTCCTTGCTATCTAAAATATAACAGGACACCGGAGTATATTCTCGAGCATCTCACAGTTCTGATAATCAGTTGTCTGCTTGACGTTTGTTCAGCTGTGTAAAAACTATAACTTTAATCTCAGCCAAACCGATTTACTCAGGAACAAATAAAATACGGAAAAAAGCCAAACAATAACATTTTAAGTTATCTAAGTGACTTATATATCATGTTTAACCTGAGTAGCGAAAGACGGCGGTGGGTTTGAAAACGATTTGCCGGGAGTCCGGTGTTCTCACCGGCTCTAATGAGCCTGTAACCCCGGCTAGCTATCGAGCTAGTGGGTAACAGACGTCTCCGAAAACGTCGGAGCGCTTTTGAAAATATGTGGTGTCCTGATAAACTGAGCAGATGTTTGAAGTTTACACAGCTACATTCTCGTCTGAAAATATGTTAAACGTTTATTTTGCGATCCAGAAAGAATAATAAGAGTAACATTAAAACTAACTAACTGCCGCCATTGTTGGAAACTGAGCAGGGCCGCGCTATGAATTCTGGGACACAGTTTCTTCTTCTTCGGGGTTTAATGGCAGCTGGCATCCTTGTACATGCAGTGCTGCCATCTTCTGTTTCAGTGCGTTATACACTCTTAAATCCTACTACTTATTCCTGCGTCTTTTACGCTCTTACAAAGCTTCAAATGACGCGTCGACTATTAAATTAGTCGTTGACGATTTTGATAGTCGACGTAATCGTGACTAGTCGACTAATCGTGGCAGCCCCACTCTGCACCACCATGGCGCCAGCTTTCGTTCAGCTCAGCTTCACACATGAACTCAGTGATTCTCGGGTGGAGGCTGCTGCGGCACATGGCTGCCCCTCCCTTAGCCTGCTTCAGCTGGATGTTTCTTCCTGTTAAAAGGGAGTTTTTCCTTTCCAATGCCGCCAATTGCCTGGTGATATGATTATTAAGACTGCTGGGTCTGGGTCTAACCCTAACCCCTACAGTATGAAGAGGCTCGAGCCTGCAAGTGCTGAATAAATACACCTAGACAGGTGAGAATAATTAGCAGAACGCAACGATCGAGGATCGTTTCCTTTATATTTGTTGTGATGTGCCGAGACAAACGGTGTCTTCCCAGCCATCTGATTTGAGGCCGTGGTTTCAGACTTTATGGATTTCCTTTGAGCTTCACCTAAAGACGATTCCTTCCTGCTCTTTATGAAGCGTTCCAGACATTTTTCCCTCTTGGATCTTTGTGTGTTTTTGGTTAAACAAAAGCACAAAAGGCTCCAGACTCACACATTAGCTTTGCTGCCTCCAGGTAACCGGCCTGCTTTATCCTGAGAAATGCAGCAAATTACTCATCAAACAGCCGACTTCTGCTTTAGCTGTCACTGTGTGTGTGTGTGTGTGGGGGGGGGGGTTGAATGAAGCTTTGTGTTGGCGGCTGGCCAGCGGTGGGAATTACAGGTTATTTGTCAGAATAATGTTGTTGGCTGACTGCAGGAGTGTGTGAAGCCCCGTGGCTTTGGATCGTATATTTGGAGCTTTGGTAATTATGAGTGTGAGTGTATGTGTGTGTGTGTTTACATGACAGTGGCAGAAAGATGGACGTGCATGATGAATGTTGTCAGCTCTGGGTTTGCAACAGATCGTCTGCTCCTGAAAGGTGAAAGGTCATCACTATGAAGCTCAGCGGACTGACCCTGTGTGTGTGTGCGTGCGTGTGTGTGAACATTACGTTACCACACACTTAGAGTCACCCCCCCCTCCACACACACACACACACACACACACTAGAGATGGACCGATCCGATATTACGTATCGGTATCGGTCCGATACTGACCTAAATTACTGGATCGGATATCGGAGAAAAATAAAAAATGTAATCCGATCCATTAAATATCACGAAAGCACCTCACAAAACTTGCAACATGCTGTAACTCATCTCAGAACGTTAGCACGTCGGAGCAGTATGCATCATGTGATAGAGCGGCTGTGGCATGCGGGACCTGTCGGTGGTCTGGATAGCATGTGGAGCTTCGCTAGCAACCCGGCATTTCATCTCCGACAAAGTTATCCCCGAGAGAAGTAAAGCAAGTGTGTAAGTCCATCTCTGAATGTTTGTAAAGCATTCCTGCGTTAAGCTTAACAAGCCATATATGGAGCGACTGCCTCTTCTTGCTGCTACTTCAATCATGAAACTGCTTAACGATCAGCTGATCGGCTTTTCTGTCGCGAGTCCGTCTCTCTGGTTTGTTTTTGGCCCACTTTGCACCAGAAAGAGGAAACCAGCGGCTGAACAACAGCAGCACGTTTAAGCTTGATAAGCTGTTGTTAGAATTTATTTATTATTACTTTCTACTCGAGGATCTTTTTCTACGTAGCTGACGGCTGGTAACTGTGCAGGGGCGGATCTAGCAAAGTTTAGCCAGGGGGGCCGATAGGGCATTAACAGGGAAAAGGGGGCACAAAGACATACTTTTCTTTCTTATTCTCATTTAAAATGTCGAGCTTTTAATAAATAATTATCCGAATCTTACACCCAAAGTTTTAATTTGATGTAAAATGAATAGAAGTCAATTACTGTATATAGTAACTATTAAGTCTAATATATATACCCTAGTAAGCTATAGTACTTTTTCCTTTGGGAAGGTACCATCTGTGCAGTCTGCAATTTTGTTGAAGAAAGATGTTGAATCTATTTAATATTTCTTGAAAAATAATTGATTTCTGTGCTTTTTTTTTTCCACACTGCATCAAATTAAGGTTGATTACGTTGATTAAGCATCATGAGGTGGAGGGTGGTTCCCTATTTTTTATTTATTTATTTTTGTTGTTGCTGGGAGTTGGAACCCTATTAGTTAGGTTGCTTAATATTTATGCTAAGTACTCTTTAAAATACCAGAATAGGGAGGATGGTGTAGGTTTAAGTTTATTAGATTGATCAGTATTGCTGAACTATGAAATTTTTTTTTTTTTGCATACAGGTATAACAGAATAGCTTTAGTGTAGTTGTTGTTTTAAACTTGAGTATGAACTTATACAAAATGCAGCAAGATATTTAAAAAAAACAAAACAGTTTTGTTGATTAAAAAACACTATATCGGATTCATATCGGTATCGGCAAATATCCAAATTTATGATATCGGTATCGGACATAAAAAAGTGGTATCGTGCCATCTCTAACACACACACACACACACACACACACACACACACACACACACACACACACACACACACACACACACTTTTTTGGTGTTAAAGCTGCAAATCTCTCACCTCACCCAAACAAGGTCTGGTCTGGGTATAATCCTGTCGTACTGACGGGTAGATGCATTCTGGGATATCGGTAAAGGACAGGGCCTGCACAGAGGTGATAGCTACAGATCGCTCCCATTAGCTCAGTTTGGTCGTATTTGTTAAATCAGATTTGGAAGCCAGGCTGAGTTTAAACCTGATCTCAGTGGGTCATATGATGAGTGCGGAAGATCTTGTGGTGTTTGTGAGGCAGACTGAGAAAGGGAACTGGAATCCTTACATTACACTGGCTTCACTGGTCTGTAACCCAAGATATAAATTACCCAGATTCTGAGGAGGTTTGAGCCCTGACACTGCAACTGCGACGCTCTAAGAATTAGGGCTGCACAATTAATCGTTAGAAAATTGCGATCTCAATTCCTACTTTTGTGTGATCTCATTTCCAAATGACAACGATTTTAAGAAAAAAGAAAAAAAGATGACGATTGTACGGCATTTTGATCGGGGACATAATCTGCATGAAAACAAGCGCTCAATCTTCCTGCTCAGCAAATGACAAGGGCGGAGCCTTATACCACGTGATACAGAAGCCGGCTGGCAGAGAAAAAACTACGGAGAGCACGTGAGAGATGACGAAGCTGTAAAGGCCAAGAAAGTGACACCGTCTTAATGATGCAGCGTGATTACTCTGGATTTCCTCTCTTGTGTAGTGCGAGTTGGTCCTGATTGGTCGGTGGCACCACATTTACAACATTTAAAGTCTGAATCCACCAAACAGAGTCTGAGTCAGTGATATTCAGGTCCAGCTTCTGCCAGCCAATCACGCGGCTTGCTGAGAGCAATGTTGCTGGGAAAAGTCACTGATTTGTTGTTGCCTTGTGAGCAGATGGCTCGGTCGTCTGTCTCCAAGTTAGCAGGATACAGATGATATGAGTCAGCTAACGCACACACACACACACACACACACACACACACACACACACACACACACACACACACACACACACACTCTCTCTCTGTGGGGACTTTAGTCTCTTTTTCCTGATAGAAAATCAAAGTGTTTTTGACTGAAAGTTTAATGTTTTCTGAGTGCCGAGTCAAAACCAATCAGAGTGTGCATGCTCGCTCGCTCAGGTCTTGAAAACACACCGTTCTCAGTAGAATGTGCTGCTGCTCTGACAGCAGCGTGTGTGTTACGGCCGATGAGGATGGATCTGGAGGATGTGTGAGGAATGAAGCACTGAAGACAGCCAATCAGAGCAGAGACAGGCGTTCCATGTGACCTGCAGCAGTGTGGGTCAGTGATCAGACTCAAATTATTCTCTTTACAGTTTGGGTTGTTTTCCATCTTCTGGCTGAGCTGCCTTAGTGCCGACCCACAGGAAATCTTTCCTCTGTGTGAGGTCACATGACACCATGTGATGGTCGGACTGCAGAACAGTGTTAGCTGCAGGCAATTAGCCATTGTTTTGCATTGCACTAGTGACCCTGAGCCGAAGCCTCCTGATCCTTGCACTGCTTCAGGTGTTTCATGTAAAACAGCTCTGAGGTATTTCTGTGCATTTAATCATGATGCTGCTTGGCCATCAGCTGAAATAACACACACAAACACACACACAGCTCTGCAGTGAGAGTCTGACATGTTTACTTCCGGGACTTTGTAGCCATTGGTTGCAAGTTTATTACAACTTTACATAATTCCATAATTGGCCGAGTGTGACTGGGCTGGCTCGTCGTTGCCCTCTATGCCGTGATATGGATGCGCGT
This sequence comes from Diplotaxodon limnothrissa, assembly GCF_057381915.1. Classification (NCBI taxonomy): domain Eukaryota; kingdom Metazoa; phylum Chordata; class Actinopteri; order Cichliformes; family Cichlidae; genus Diplotaxodon; species Diplotaxodon limnothrissa. The sequence continues at coordinate 15,270,767 of NC_140597.1, read as the reverse complement.
AGAGGTGTGCGGGGAGGAAGGGGTCAGGTGAGCTTCAGTAGGGATCAGGTCACATGGTACATGGATGAGGTCACTGTCAACCTGTGTTTCTGTTTCTCCACATAGGGTTCCTGATTGGAGGGATCAGCTGGCTGATGGCTGAAGAACGCTGAGCTTTCCGTGATGCGTGCAAATATAACACACTTATTCTATGTGCGTGAAACCTGCTGGATCATCTTTACGGTGTGAGAAGCACACTGCAGAATCAGCAGCTGTGCAGCTTAGCATGTGTCACATCTGCACTGTTTTGAAATGGTGTTTGTGAAAGGCTGGAAGGCCTTTTGTTTTGCTCAGGGCATGTCCGCTGCTGGGATCGAACCTGCGACCTTTCTGTTAGACGTGGAGTGGGCTCAGAGGCAGTGGGAGGCGTGTGGAGCAGCCCCAGGCCTTTTTCTGTCTGTGTGTTTTTATTTACTGTCTAGTATGTGCCGCTCTTTGGCACAGCTGTTTCTCACTGTGCCCTTTTTAACCCCACAACACCAGCGCCCCAACACACACACACACACACACACACACACACACACACACACACACACACACCAACAGTCCAGGATAAAGGTCAGAGTGCCCCCCGTCCAAGCTGCTAGAGTTACAAAACAAATTGTGGGGTGGCCTGGCGAGGAGGGGTGGAGGATACAGTGACAGCCCCATACTTCACACACGCCCACACATGCGCACAAACAGACACACACCAAGGATAAAGTGACACTGGAACATTGAACTTTGAACCTTTTCTCCCAAGAGCTGCTCACCTCCTCCTTTTCTTCCTTCAGTTTTATGTCTGTAGGTGTCTATGGGTGTGTGGGTGTCTATGGGGGTGCATGGGTTTCTGTGATGGAGAAGGCAGGAGGCTCTGCTGATGTTTGCAGGTCTGCCTGCGTCTCTCTCACTGCATTAGAGCTGCTCCCTGGGGAGAGAGGGGAGAGATGGATGACGAGCGTGGCTGCAAAAATAACTTCCATATTTAGACTCGGAGAGGAGAGATCAGGAGCGGCGTGGGTTTCAGGGCTGCTCGGAGAGCTGAGGCATCCTCGGGAAAGCTGCTGGTCCTGATCCATCTGTAGTTTCAGGGATGTCAGTGGAATGAGCGCCTGTGAATCGGTCCTCTGTGGAACTGATGTTTGCACGTGAGCTCTGATAATTGATGCTTATGGCTGGTTTGGGACGATGCCGCTTTTTGCTCTTGGCTGCACTCTGACCTTTCAGCCACGTGCCCCGATCCTCCTAAGGTTTAAAAATCTTAGATGAAGTATTCAAATCATCGTCTTTTACAGCGTGTCTGTCTGCCACTTAACATGTTTATGGGTGACCCACAGCTCTGTGGGTTTTACTGTGTTGATGGTGAAACTCGGGGGTCACTGGGTGATTAAGCTTTCTTTAATGTGAGCGGATCGTTGGGTCTCAGGAGCAGGTGCGTCAACACATATTAGACAGAAACTGGCTTCATTAGTCAGCATCTGGAACGAGTTGAGAGTGGTAAAGGTGACTAGTGGCCGCGGTCTTGGAAAGAAGCTGATTGATTATTTGTTGTTGATCGATGGGATGTATTTGGCTCATGGGCAGCTGTTAGTCTGTTTGTGTCAGAGTGAAATGTACAGAAAGGTACTCCATCATATCTTAATTTTGCCGTCGCATTGTGATTCAGCCTGGGTAAAAAGGTCCCATTGTTGCATTCAGGTGCTTTCAGGAAAGCAGGAAAAAAGATTCATCAGCTGTTTCCTCCACGTTGCCATCTCCTCCGCCTCAGCTGCCCTTCTCGCACCATTAAGGAGTCGTGACTCTGTAGATGCAGGGAAGCATCGACTGAGAGGGAGGGGCGGGGTGTGTCGTGATGCTCGGCTTCACCTTTCTGCTCTGCTACAGCGAGACAAGGTGGAGGCAATGGAGGGGTGGGGATCTGTGGGTGGTTGAGGAGAAGTGAAAGAGCACAGAAACAGAGTGAGGGGAAAGGATGATGGAAAGAGAGAGGATGCGCACGCACACATACTGCACACACACAAACAGAAGGAGGAATTTAAAAGCTTGAATTCGTTTGACCCCTTAATGAGCTGGCTGCACTCACACCTGTGTGTGTGTGTGTGTGATTGAAGGGGAGGCAGAGGTGTTGTCTGTATGATCAGTGCTTGTGTGCCATGATGTTTCTGATGCTCCTGAAGCTTTCACTGCTGTCTGTCCTCCTGCAGATCACACACTCAAACACACACACTTCCTACGAGTATCAGAACGACCTTGAGAAAGCAGCCGTGTGTGTGTGTGTGTGTGCGTATGTGAGAGATGTCCAGCAGTGATAAGATTTTTCTATTAGTTACACACGACACGTTCCATTAGAAGAGAAGTGAGAGTGCCCTGCAGACGAACTCTGGATCACTGATGAGTGTGTGTGTGTGTGTGTGTGTGTGTGTGTGTGTACTGCGCGCACAGTAGGTGTTGTTAACTGACCAAGAACTGATGCAGCTCCACACTGTAACCTGCAGCCTGCAGAAACACACACACACACACACACACAGATTTGTTTATGTTTGTACGAGTGCAAACAGGATGTGATTAGGCGTGTAATTAGCTTTGAGTGTTCACGGTTTCATGAGGTTTACACGTCTGAGCTGCGCTACAGACACACACTACAGACGGGTGCAGGTTGAATTTGGTTCTGGACTCAGATGCATGTGCTGTGGCCGCTCCTGTTATTGACCGTGCCAGGAAGTAAAGGCTGATCGATTGGCTGTTGTGATTGATTGACAAGCAGATAAAGAAGTCCAGAGTGCGTGGATGTCACGGTAGCAGAGGGCAGCAGGGCCTGCAAGCCTCCAGCTCGTTACTTCACCTTCTCCGCCCTCAGCCCGCTCCGTGAGCTCGCCACCTTCCTGTCTGTGGTGTTTTAGGGTCAGGGAAGTGATGCCTTACACCTCTGTGAGTTTGAGTTCACCTGTAGGGGCTTTGTGTGCAATCAGGTGGTTCCACACGCTGAGCCATTATCTAATTTGACTCTTGATGATTGATTAAAGCCCACCGCTGCCGCTGCTGCTGCCGCTGCTGCAACTCGCCATATCGTATTGCGAGGCAAAAGGATCGTATTTCCTCCCGGCGTCCTTGCTCTGTTTGTCTGAGGTGTTCCTGAGCCTCAGCAGTTCTTTAGTCACAATAAGTTGAAGGCGTGTGCTCTGCTGCGGCGTGCTGCAGTTTTGCTGACGGCGTGGTTATGAAGCAGGAAGGACGGCAGCGAGGCTGAGGAGGTGCAGACTCCGTTTGGTCCGGAGGCTGAAAATGAGATCTTTAAGTTTAGATTTGAAACAAGTTTGTGAACAAGTTTGACCAGCTGGGATTCACATATAGTTGGCCTCGATTAATGAAATCTGATCAGCTGACGGGTCAAAAAGGCGTGACCGTGAGTTTAAATGAAAGTGAAGTAATCTGATTGGCTGACCTGTCACACTTGAATTAAGGTCAGGGGGAAGTGCTGTAGTTTCAGAATGAGCGGGTGTGGCGCCATGCAGGCGTCTGAGATTTGGTGAAAACGGTTTCGATGCATTGGTCAAACGTAAGGCGAGGCTCCTGCTGCGCTCCTGCTTCTGTCTTGGAGAACCTGCCGCCGTCCTTCGGATGGTTTAGGCTGTCTGAGTCTTCCTCATTTAATCCCAGATCGACTCAATGATGTCAGGGCACTGTGGCGACCTCACCATCTGCTGCAGGACTCCTTCTTGTCACTGATGGTCAGGAAACCTCTGACCATCAGATTCCCACAGAATCCACCTGCTGGCGATGAAGCCTTTATCCTTCTTTGTTAGTTTCATCCTCCTTTACACACACACACGCACTCATTATCCCCTGCCCTGCTGACCTGATGAGGTTCTCTCTGATTTTCTCAATCCTGTTAAGAGATTACAAACTGTGTCTGACTGAAAATATAGATTAACAGGGTGGAGGTGGAGGTGGGTGGAGCTGGGGGGGCTGTGATAGATGTGGATTACTGGAGGGTGGTTGGATGCACATTAGTGGGATCAGTGCGAGCGATGTGAGGTTGAAGTTCACAGGAATAATTTGGGGCAGTAATAAAATTCAGAACGTGTCACAGGATGAAGAGGAGGAGCAGAAAGGCATGATGGGTACTCCTGCTCCTTTAACAAGCACCTCAGTGCAAAAACAAGCATGTGGACTGCATGAAGTAAGAGGAGGAGGAGGGGTGGAGGCAATGCTGTAGGAGCACAGGGAGGTGGATGAGCTTGGGTCGGGTGTGTTTGTATGGCAGGGATCAGCTCCACTAATGGCTAGCACAGCTTTGAGGAGCCTGTCAGATCCTCTGATCCCTGAAGACCTCGCAGACATGATGGAAGCAGGTGCAGGTACAGCTTCACAGGTGAGAGGTTAAATAATGAGCTGTAGGAAACTAGGTGAGAGGAGACCGGGGCGGGGCTCAGAAACAGGGCAGGTAAAATATACAGCTGCTGTTGTGTATATTTCACAGTAAAACCCTGAGGTATAAGATTAAATAAAGTAATTTCATCTGGAAAACTGAATTCCAGTTTTCATCTTGAAAACTGGTTGGGCTGATGGATGGAGAGCAGCTAAAGGGCGAGCTACAGCGCTCTGGAATGAGATACTGGGATGGCCGGACACCTGAGACTAGAAGTGCGTAGACACTGAGGGATAAAGCGTGCTCAGTGGCACTTCAATCAGCACAGGTCTCTGAAAGGGAAACTGTGGAGGATACAGAGGACACTCGGTCTAAGCTTAACTTCATGTTTCTTTAATTTATCACGATGAGGCCTTCCTCTCCATGTTTAGCTGTGCCGACGGTCCATTGGAGCGTCTCTGTGTGTTCAACTGGAAGTGAAACCAGTTCAGTTCAGTGTGGCCGACTCTCCTCTTTCATCACCAATTTTTATATACACTGCAGGAAAAACGAAAAAACAATCCTATGATGCAAATTTGCAAAGAAAACAGCAGGTGCATCAAAATAAACTATTTCCAGCAGTGCAATACGAGTTCTAAGTATCCCAGAAACTATTCAGAAAAGTCAAACATGACCAGTATAGGCTTTTAAGGCCTACAAGTAAAAAACTACATTTCCGCGAAAATGATGTCACTTCCGGTTTCGGGGAGGAAATGGCGGACATTTGATAGTTCGCGCTGACGTCTGTTTCACTGTGGGAAGTGTTACGAACAGCTGATCGGATCGGCAAAGCGTGTTTCTGGGATATTATGTTTTTGTTCCTGCAAGCGCTTTTTATGCAATTTTTGCAAAGCTTTATGTGGAAGGAAACCGTGACCGAGGACAAGCTGATGGCATAAGATGTAAGTACAACTCCTCCGGTTTCATATGCAAAACAAATTATTGCGCTAGCTTACACGGTTCAGGTTCTACAGGGATTTAAAAATAGTTACACAAAACGGAGCGTGCTGCTCTGACCGGCTTCAATGACTTTAAAAAATAATATAAAATAGTGTGCAACACCACTGAAGTTTTTTTTTTTTAACCTCTCTTTTCAACCAACAGCAGTCACTCTCCTCTCCAAATAACTTCTGCTTAGCTTTCCGAGCTTCCCTCGGGTCCTCTTAATCAGCGGTCTCCAACCTTTTTTGCGCCACGGACCGGTTTATGCCCGACAATATTTTCACGGACCAGCCTTTAAGGTGTCGCGGATAAATGAGGGAGGGGCTAATAATCGGCTCAGTCATTTTTAATGATCGTTGAAAGCCCAGATCATAATCGTGATTAAAATTCGATTAATTGAGCAGCCCTACTCGGCCTCCATGCTATCTCAGCTGCCACCAACACTCTTATACCTGAGCTTTAAATCGGCCCTCCCCCTCAGATCCCATTACCCAGCAGCCCCGCAGAGCCAACTCCGCCAGCCGCTCGCCTTCGTTTTCCTCGCTCCATCACCGTTCTGCACCTCGCTGTCACTCCACACTGTCTGAATGTTCACACTTTGGGTCCAGGTGTTCTCTACTGTTGCAGGGCTTTGATTTTCTGTTTATGGGTGTAATTAAAAAACACCTGCCCCCCCCCCCCCCCCCCCCCCCCCCCTGTCTCAGACTTGTACCCATCAGCCCCAAGAATAGTCGGATTTAGCCTTTACTGCTAATCTGAAGTCTTACTGGATCTGCCTACATCCCAGGAAGCCCAGTCAATAAGTCCAGCGACTGCCAGGCTGTGTCTCAAGGATGGCTCTTCAGCTCAGGTGGATATAATTTACCTGAGGGCAGGACGGGACAACAGGAAGAGTGTTAGCACAGCTCCGGCCTGTCGAGTCTGGTAAAGACTGGTCAGCTTAACGTGCGTATTTCCATCCTTGCATCATTAGCCTCTTATACTCAGGCTAGATTTAGCCCCACGCCTCTGCTGCTCTCCCTGCCTGAGAGGTGGAGGAGTCGTGAAGGCGGGGTGGTGTGGGGGGGTGGATGAAGCCAGATTAGGTTTCAGAGCGACAGAGGTTGGCTGGAGGTGAGATCAGTGTAACGGATCTGCCAGCAGGAAGAAAGAGAGACAGGTAGACGGGCCGGATTCCACGACGCACGAACCCAAAGAAACCCGGACTCTGTTTGTTAACCCTTGCGAGTCTGAGCCACGACGGACGGATGGACCCAAACCCTGCATACGGACAATGTTTGTCGCATTGTCAAGCTGGACAGGAAGTCTCTGACATGTGGCTCATTCAGCGAGCAGAAGAGACGCTCACAGAAATATTCCCATAAAAACCAAAAACAGAAGTTTTGTTTCTCAACATTGAAACTGAAATGAATCAAAATGTTCTGATTGGCTGACTCGTGCCTGGGCTTCTGGTTTTAGACTTAAAGAGGGGGATGAAATGAGGATTTGGAACGAAGGGGAGGAAAAGAAGAAAGAAACAGAATCTAGAAGCGTACTTTTGGCTATGTCAAAACAGAACAGCCTGAGGTCGAGCACTTCCCCACGTCGCGCTCTTGACCACAATTTGTCTGGTCCTCACTTCATCTCTGCTAAGGTTGGGTCATTGCTCACATTTGAAGCTTGTGGCAGTAACGAGGGAGGGCGGAGCTTCACAGACGCACCAGAGACATAAAAGTATGACAGTTTCATGAACGCTGAGTGGGACTGAGTGTAATTCGTCAGAGCGGATTCAGGAGTTTGTGGTGCCGAGCCTGCATGAACAATCTTAGAACCACAGCTAACAGATAGTTAGACGTGAGGTGGTGAGATGCTCACTCAGCTCAGCAGGAGGCTGTTATCAGTAGTGGTGCAACGGATCACGGTTGATCCGTAATCCGAACCGATCCCACTCCACGGTTCGGCACACACGTGAAAAGTATGTGTATGGTGGTCAGTCTGTCAAGCGGTAGTTATGGTCAGTGCTAGCGGTCCAAGTGGAGGAGCAGAGGACTTTGCGGCATTTAAGCAGCCCTTTGCTGCCCAATCCAACTGGGCTAAAGCTATTACAAAAGCTACTGAGGTGTTTAGCTGCAGACGTGAGGCCGTACTCCGTTGTGCATAACAAGGGGTTAAACTATGATGAACGTGCTTGAGCCACGCTGAGTGTCCACTTCTGTGACAAGATCGTTCCAAGCATGTATAAGCAGGAAAAGTTTAAAGTTACAGCTGAACTGTCCCAGGCATCTTCTGTTGCCCTAACTACAAATGGGTGGAGCTCCAGGGCAACGGAAAGCCACATGACCGTGACCACTCATTATATCACAGCGGAGTGGTAGATACAAAGCCCTGTACTGCCCTATAGATTAGATTAGATTAGGTGAAACTTTATTAATCCCATGGGTTCCTCTGGGAAATTCAGTTTCCAGTAGCATAGCACAGACAGAAGTTGCAGAATGTGAGCAGAAATATACCACATATACACATACATAAATACAGAGTATACAAAAGGGATAAATAGGAATAAGAATACAAGGTAACGGCACATTTCAAGTATTGTGAGTCTATTACACCGTTGGATGTTAACAAAAACTATTGCACAGGGAAAAGGCACTACAGCTTACTTGTCCCCCCTCTCCTTTGTCCCCCTGTTTCCCCTCCCTCTCCCATCCAGCGAGGAGTTAAACAGTTTGATAGCGTGTGGGACAAAGGAGTTTTTAAGTCTGCTCATCCTTGACTTTGGGAGAAGCAACCTCTCGCTGAACAGACTCCTCTGGTTGTTTATGGCCGTGTGCAGAGGATGCCCAGTATTGTCCATAAAGTCCATATTGCACCTTAATTTATTTTTATATAAGTGCATGGAATGAGTCTTGAGCTGAATGTTTTTTAATAGGAAAAAATACTTAAATAAGTAAATGGTCTTTTTTTCCCTTTTTTTGCTGATCTGAAAATCCGATCCGTGACTTAAAACCGTTGATCCGATCCGAACCATGAGATATTTGATCCGTTGCACCACTAGTTATCAGTGTTCCTGACAGTTTCCTACAGCTGGGTTAGAACTCCAGTAACTCTGCAGCTGGATTAGATCATTAAACTGAGATTAATCACCTCTAGGGCTGAACGATTATGGAAAATAATCTAATTGCGATTTTTTTTGCCCCAATATTGCGATTGCGATGCGATATGCGATTATTTTTTAAGGTCTTTGTCTTCTGTATTATTAAACAAAGACAAGCAATACATCATATAGTATGGCCAATACTATATTACATTAATTTTAAACTGTTCTTTCCTGGAAGACAGACCTCTGTTATGATGACATGAGGTGATGCATGAATTGATGACTGACATTTTTATTTAACTTCTTCAATCACAACAGTATATTTGAACATACACAATAGTTTATTTTTAGCTTACAAACATCTGAGCATAAAGTGCTGACAAGGAACCCTGGTGTAAACATTAAAATGAAAGTCAGTGCAATGTGCAGATTGCAGAAATATACATAAAAAAAAATCGGTGGCTTTACCACACTCAGTTTTTCGACATCTGTGAACTACTAGACAGTCATTAAATTAAAAAATAATATTAAATAAATAAAACTAATAAATAAAAAATGCACACATCTTACTGATCTCTGCAGTCAGTAACATTACACATAAAGTGCAAACATAATAGCAATTGTATAAACAATGAGTATGGCTCAGCTAGCCATAATCATCCTAGCTCACAGGTTTTTTGCTAGGAAGACCAGCATATCTACTTTTGCTGGCTTTAAGGATGAGCGAGTGCAGGTCACTATATTCCCTCCAGTGCTGAACAGACGCTCTGAGGGGGCACTTGTGGCTGGCACACACAGATATTTGCGGGCCATCTTGCACAGTCGTGGAAAGTGAATGTTGTGCACCTTCCACCAGGCTAAGGGATCATCCTCTCCGTCAATGACAGGGGTCAACAGGTAACTATTCAACTCTGCCTCCACGACATCTTCAAGTGGCAGAGGCAAAGCTGAAGAGGCCGCACTGGTCCTCAGAAGGTCGGGTAGGCCGGAAGTAAACGGCCGTGAAATTGGACGGTCTAGCCTTCTGATTAGCGTCACCGCTGTCTCGGTGGAGCTTAATAAACTCGGCCGTCTGCTTCTTGCTATCTAAAATATAACCAGACACTGGTGTAAATTCTCGACTGTCTCATACTTCTGTTTAATAAGTTTTCTGTTTGACGTTTAGTCAGCTGTGTGAAAACCAAGGAGGAACCCACCCGGGGGATTAATAAAGTTTTATTTTATCTAATCTAATAACTTTAATCTCAGCCAAACCGATTTACTCACGAACAAACAAAACACTGAAAAAAGCCCAACAATAACATTTTTAGGTTGTCTAAGTGACTTATATATTACGTTTAACCCGAGCAGCGAAAGTCTGCGGTGATCTGAAAATGATGTGCCGGGAGTTGTGCCGTTCTCAGCCGCATCAGTAACCCTCGAGCTCCCGGCTAGCTGTCGAGCTGGTGGGTAGCAGACGCCTCCGAAAACGTCGAAGCACTTTTGCAAATATGCGATATCTTGATAAACCGAGCAGATATTTGATGTTTACACAGCTACTTTCTCGCCTGAAAATATGTTAAAAGTTTATTTTGTGACCCAGAAAAATTAATATGAGTAATTTTAAAACTTAGTAGCGGCCGCCATTGTTGGAAACTGGAGTTTGGCTGGGCCGTGCTATGAATTCTGGGATATGGTAGGCCACGAAGGACACACCCGACCCATCCTTCAAATTCGGGGAAAAGGAGGACGCATTTGTCGGCTACATTCGGAGGAGTCTACGAATTTGGACAGCCTTCGGCGCGTCGCTGTGACGTAATCGGTCTACAAATGCGGCCTCAGGAGGATGCAGCCCATGAATTTGGACATGTCCAGAGTATAATCGCAGCGTTTGCGGTTAGAAAATTGCACTTGATCATGTCGCGATATTATCGCAAATGCGATATATCGTTCAGCCCTAATCACCTCACAGGTGAAAGATGCTTCACCTGTGACGTCTTTGGGCAGAGCTCTCACACAGAGCATCCACCAGAGTTTTGGTCTGATCACACTGAAGGTCATGACCTTTGGTGCAGGCTGACACACAGACATAGTCTTGGCCGGCCGTGGCTCTTTATGACATCTCATCACCACCCAGAAATGAAAATCATGTTGAAGGACGGTTTCCCACTGCTGGAGGAGGTCCAGGGTTCCTACTGGGAGATTTAAGAACGGACACCTGTGTGAAGCCGGAGGAGAGGGTGGGGCTGTTCTCAGATCTGTGATCACACATTGTTTCAGTCCTGCTTTAAATATACAACATAAAAATGGCACCTCAGCAGGACAAGTCATTATACCCCACTACACACACACACACACACACACACACACACACACACACACACACACACACACACACACACACACACACACACCCTGAAGCAGCAGCAGTGATGGGAACAGCCAGTACTTCACAGCACTCTGGTTTAGCAGCATCTCACTTCCTCCTTCAGTTGGCCTCAGTTTTACTCATCACTATACACACACACGCGCACACACACAGACACACACTCCTGTTTGTCTGGCAGCAGCTCCTCGAGTCAGCAGCACTCTGTGGAAGAACTGGTCATGAGACCAGGATAAGAGCTAAAGATAGTAACAAACACACTATGACAGGACACACACATATACACCTATTACAAGTGTGTGTGGTTTACACACACACACACACTGTAATAGCACATTTACGTTGTGTAAAGTTTCTTCTTTCTTCTCTCAGACAGAAAAGAGTAAGTCCAGAATCCAGACCCTGTTCCAGCTCTGAGCTGTTTGTCTTTGTAAGGAAACAGAGATCTGGGGGCGGGGCTTTCTCTTGTGCACAGACACACCTGTGACCCCTGTCCCATCAGTGCCTTGGAAATTCTGATGGACAAACGTCCCGTGGCTCTGTCTGAATGAGTGTGAAGAGCTCGGTGTGGTAGAGCAGGTCGTTTCCATCCTGCTGCTGCTGCTGAGCTCAGGCTCCACCATCCTGCTGTTAGCGAAGGGCAGCCAATCAACAAGGATGAACTGAAGTTCTGCACGGAGGCTCGGTATCAGAGAAAGGAGGATTATTTTGAGCTGTGAGTCATGCAGAGCTGCTCTGGGAGTCCCCATGCAGCAGAATGGATGGATCAGAGATCTCAGCAACCAAGCTATGTTACAGCAGCCTGACGGAACCATGTTTGCATGTTTGTGGCATCATCTGCATGTTATTGGTCAATCAGCAGATTAAAGTTGAGTTTACACGGTGAGCTGTCGCAGGAGGAGGTGAGGGAAAAACGCTGTGGCGCTCAGTCAAGCTTCTCGGGACAAATGGACTAAACGCTCAGCCTTGGCATATACCCCTGTGAGCTTTCACTGTCTCACTTTGTGCCTCAATAATCAAACGGCAGGTAATTGGCTCTTTGTGGGGGGAGGAGGGAGGGGCACTTTTTTGTCTGCTGTGATTAAGCTCATCCTTTCTTTACCGGCTGCGTGGAAGTTGAAATCCTTCCACCGCTCGCAGGTGTGTCGCAGTGAACCTTCAAACAGACCCTGTGGCTGCGATCAGCTGCAGGTATCACTGCGTCAGCTTGTGTTCTCCTGCTGTGGTTCTGTGGGCCGTCAGATTCCTGCACCAAGCACTTCCTGTCAAAGTGACTTACAACAAAGTGGGCATTAAAGGCCTTATCTCCTCCATGTCAGTTCTTTATGCGGAGCTTGGATGTGATTACACCTTCTTCATCCGCCGCCTCTCATCACCATTTTTCAGCTCTATGGGAGCGTCCGTCACCTCACCTTCACGTCTGTGCCACGCCTCCTTTTCCTTATTACTGAGCTTGGGTCATTTCAAGTCCCGATAAAATATGTTCATGATCGCACTAAAGCCACGGGGAGCAGACTAATCGTGGATTCGCTGCTCAGAGGATCAGGAGTTTGGGAAAGGTGTCGATCGAAGCATCGATTACTTCCTTTTGTGTTCCGGGATTATTTCAGTGATTCTGCAGTGAGTGCTGTTGCAACATCAGCTGTTTGGTAATCTCAGCTGATCTGGAGCTGCAGGCCCTGAGGGCAGCCCGGTCTCTGAAACTCGCTAACCTGGAAACACCACCCAGTGCTCCGCTCTCAGCCTCCTGCGGTGTGCAGTCTAGAGAGCCTGACCTTGTATGGTGTTGCTTGTGTGTGTGTGTGTGTGTGTGTGTGTGTGTGTGTGTGTGTGTGTGTGTGTGTGTGTTTGAGGGAAGTTGGGACAGCTCTCACATGACCGGACTTGTGACTGACCTTGCGCAACATTACAACAGGCCTGCGTCCAGCTGCCAGGACAGCAGCCGAGCTTTGATTCCTGCGTGTGGATCAATAAAGTTACACGTTATTATCAACGCTCCGCTATTTTTATTGTCGTGATTTTTGGCACAAAGTTTGGAGGAGGTGTGATGCATGTACAAAAACATGACAGCCTAATTTCACTCAAGTTATGAATCACCAGAGAAGCTAATGTTTGTACCAGTTGTGTGTGGCCTCCTTGCTCCTCGTGATTGGCTTGTGTCCTTTCTGGACCCGTCTGCAGATAGTTGTGTGTTCTTTGAGATTTTTCTTGCTTCATATTTTTCTTAAAGAGTTAAAAAAGCGTTCACCTTTGAAGGGTGACCTCAGCTAACGAGATGATTTCAGCTTGTGTAACTCTGAGTCCAGTGGAAAGACGCGGCGCTCGCGCTTAGCCAACCCAGAGATAAGCTTTGAGGAATCTGAGTGTTTAAAGATAGAAACGAAGGATGCTGGAGCTCCACCGCAGAGCCTCGCTGGCCTTTCCACATCCACTCTCTCCTTTTAGCCCAGATAGCTCTCCCACATGCAGGCATGCTATAAATAGCCCAGGTTTAATGCACGATTGTCCCGGCGGACTCTTCGTGTTGGTAGCGTCTCGCTGCTTTCGCTCAGGCACACATTAACCACAAATGGGTCCCACCACACCTCCACCCCCCAAAATAGCAGAATTACACAGTGAGGGCCTTCTGAAGGAGCTGATAGTGAGCAGATCTCAGAGGTCAGGCTCATTCATTTGCACATTACCTCTGCTGTTCCAGCACGAGGCGGAGGCTCAGCGCAGAGCCTTCGTCTCTTGTCTGTCAGTAACTTCAAAGATGTGAGTATTCTGCATTAATTTCATGCTCATTTGTTTAATCTGCCCGTTCGAGCAGTAACGGCTTCAGAGACACTCTGAGTGATGCTGACGGGCCGTGGTGTCAGGGAGGAATAAACCCGCCTCTGCTGCCGTTTGCTTTCAGAGAGGGGATGACGGAGCGCCGTGCGGTCACTCAGCAAAACCTCTCATTTAAAGTCACATCTCAGGCTCTTTGGCACAAGTCAGGACCTGCTTTGTGCAAAAGCGGGCACGTACGTGCTGCTCTCACCTTCTGGTCGCTTCCACTTCTCCCTCAACTGATGCTTGATGACTGCAAAAATTTGAGCCCTGACTTCGATCGGCAGGAGTCAAAGCTCCGCCTCCTCGCGCTCACCTGAACTCGACCCGATATGGGGTCAGAGTGTCAGAGCCGGTGTACATTCGCAGCAGTTGGAATAAACGTGGGGAGCGACAGAAAGGCTTCAATGAAACACGAGCAAACATCTGCTCTCAATCACACGCAGGTCAGCAGTAAATCACTGCATCAATGCCTTAAATGGGCGTCTGGAGGCTCTGAGAGCCTTCCTGTAAATGCTCTGACGCAGTTTGACTTTTGGACCTGCAGTGAATCCCCTCACCTGATTGGATGCTGCACACGTGTTTATGTTTGGTTTGTATCTTTGCAGAGACGGTTAACACAATCCTTCCTGGAAACAGGAGCAGAATTGCTCCTCGCCGAGCTGCTTCCTCCTCCCGGCGTCTGATTCATGTCGAGAAGCTTACAGTCTTTGTCGCTATTCAGAGTCAGTGCAGCACTACAAGCACGCCGCAGCCTCGTATCGCCTTCCGCTGCTGCAGCGTCATGTGTGCACTGATGTTCTGGGACATGTTCTACATATGTGGGATGTCCTCATGTGTGTGCCTGTGCATGCGTGTCATGTTCAGGGATGGTTTTATTGATTGATGGCTGTGGTGGAGGGAAGGGAGGATGATGGAGGGAGGAGTGGTAACATTCAATCAGACTGTCCTCTGATGGACGAGGGTAAAAAGAGTATACGAGGAAACTGTAAGTGGAGAAAAGGGCAGAGTGGCCAACGAGGGAAGGCTGCATGATGGTAGGAATGAAGAAAGGATGGGGATGAGTCAGAGCCACGTGAGGAGGATGTGAGCTGCATGCTGAGGGAGGTTCACACTCAGTTAGGTGAAACACACCTGCATCAGCAGCGGGGGGAGGGTCTTACCAAGGGCGCCCTCTCCTCTGTCACTCCACCTTTCCTCCTCCTCCTCCTCCTCCTCCTGCTCAGTGAAGTCATGACCGCTCTCCCCCCCTTTTCCCTTCGCTGACGTTATTCTGACCTACATCTTCCTTCCTGTGTCCTCCTTCTTCTTCTCTCCTTCAGCGCGTCTTCTGTTTCCGGCTCCGTTCATCAGCTTGTCCACCGCTCAGGTTCCTATGCTCTCTGCTGATTGGCTCTTTGATCATGTCTCATGAGTAGGGTTGCAAAGGGGCGGAAAATTTCCGGTAAATTTCCGAAAAGTTTCCGGTAAATTTCCATGGTAAGTTAAGCTTGGGAATTTTGGAAATATTCCATATTGGAAACTGTCCATGGAAATAATGGGAATTATGGAAATTAATGGGAATTTAGGAGAACTAACTGGGAATATATTATTTCCAAGCATAAATATAAACAGAAATCATAAGAAAACCTCCATGCAAAATGTTTTCAACAGATATTTAAACAGATTTATTTGTAAGTACAGTAGAATAGAACACGTTTCAATAACTTGTTTCATGGATGAATAAAAACAGAAATGTTGAGTTCAATATTACCATCCCCTAACCCCGCTCATTCAAAAATGGCCCCTGTCCAAAAATCTCCACAAAGTCCCATTCAAAAGGTTAAATGAAAAATGCCACTTATCCTCCAAAACGTCCCATTAAACATGCAAATCTTCCTTCAAGCAATCCTCTTTTCTCATTTTTGCTCAGTCAATAGACTCTTCCTGGACCTTATCATCATCCAACAACATGTCCACTTCCTCAGCATCCAACTCTGAGTCTTCCTCTTCAGTGTCACTTTCCAGCCTTGTTGAGGATGGCTCTGTGTCAGGCTCAAAGAGCCGTAGGTTTGCCCGAATGCCGACCAGCTTTTCCACTCTCACATTTGTGAGCCTGTTGCGAACCTTTGTGTGGGTGTTCCCAAACAGTAACCAGTTGCGCTCGGAGGCGGCTGATGATGGTGGGATTTGGAGGAGGATGGAGGCTACAGGTGCAAGGGCCTCAGATTCACATAGTCCCTTCCACCAGGTGGCTGCAGATATGTGCTGGCATGACTGCCATATTCCATCCCCTTTCCAAAGGCCTTGCTTTGTTCGATACTTTGCCAAACTGCCTAGAACTTTGCCTTTATCGAGACCCAGGTGGTCAGACATGGCTGTAATGACCGCATAGGCACCGTTGATCTCTTCCCCAGAAAGTATGCCCTTGTCATATTTGGGGTCCAGCATGTATGCTGCTGCATGCACTGGCTTCATGCAGAACTCCCTCCACTGTTCCAATGACTTGACCACAGCCGTTTCCTCTGCTTTCAGTAGTAGGGAAGTGGGCAGAATTGTCTGGATTTCTTCTTTGAGTTCTGCAAAAAGGCACTGGACATCTGACAAGATGGCACCATCCCCCTCTATCTTCGCTATTGCTGCTGCAATAGGTTTGAGGATTTTCTGACTGCTAGATACTCTTTCTCAGAACACATCATCCAAGATGACCTTCTTGAGGTCACTGTCGATGCCTACAGACTGGGATATGGCCATCTCTTGCAGAGACTCCTTTCCCTCCAGAAGGCTGTCAAACATGATAACAACACCACCCCATCGCGTTATGCTGGGAAGCTTCAGTGTAGTACTCTTGTTCTTTTCCTTTTGCTTTGACAGAAATGTAGCGGAAGTTACTTGTTTGCCTTTAACATATTTCAGAACTTGCTTCACTCTCTTATTCAGAGTGTCCATTGTGTTTAGTGCCATTATGTCTTTTAGGAGAAGATTTAGTGTATGGGCTGCACAGCCAATAGTAGTTATATGAGGGTAGGTCTCCTCCACATGTGCCCAGGCAACCTTCATGTTGGCTGCGTTGTCAGTGACCAGTGCAAAAACCTTATCTGGTCCAAGGTCATTGATGATCACTTTTAGCTCATCTGCAATGTATTGGCTTGTGTGTCTGTTTTCCTTTGTGTCTACACTCTTGTAGAACACAGGCTGAGGAGTGGTGATTATGTAGTTAATAATTCCTTGTCCCCTGATATTGGACCATCCATCAGAGATGACTGAAATACAGTCAGCTTGGTCAATGGTCTGTTTCACCTTTGCTTGAACTCGACTGAACTCTTCATCCAGTAGATGAGTAGACAATGCATGTCTGGTTGGGGGAATGTATGCTGGTCGGAGAACATTCAAAAATCTCTTCCAGTACACATTGGATGTCAGCATCAGGGGTGAGCCAGTTGCATAGATTGCACCAGCGGAACACTCATCTGCGTTTTTCTGGCTATTATCATCCATAAAATCAAAGAATCCTCTGATGCCAGAGGGACCAGGAGCTGATGAGTGGGTATCTGACTCTGATACAGCTGAAACAGATTCATTTTCCCCTTGAGTGGAACTCCTGGCTGCTGCATGTGTTGGGCCTTGAGGAATTTTTTTGCACTTTGCAATGTGCTGCTGCATTTTTGTGGCATTCTTCACATACGTCTTATCACAATACTTACACATATATACAGATTTCCCTTGTACATTAGCTGGTGTAAAATGTCTCCACACATCAGATAGCGCACGTGGCATTTTTCTGTAAAATAAAACAAGAGCTTGTAAAAATGCTAATGCAATGCAAGAGATCGTAATAATACAATTGCAATATGATAATAAACAGATATAAATAGTAAGGCTAGCTAAACAACTGGAATGATCTTCAAAACAAAACAACCAAATGAGGAAGCTAGCATCTTCTTTATGTTATACTAGCTATGGCTTATTTAGCATCTAACAGATGCTAGCATTGTATTTAGCATCTAACAGATGCTAGCATTGTATTTAGCATCTAACAGATGCTAGCATTGTATTTAGCATCTAACAGATGCTAGCATTTTATTTAGCATCTATCAGATGCTAGCATTTTATTTAGCATCTTATCATATGCTAGTATTTTATTTAGCATCTTATCAGATTGCTATCTACCAGATTAATACATTTTATGTGATATTCACAATTTAAACATTTAATGAATATATTTTCCCATAATATCATCAAAACTTACCTCACTTGTTAAGTCCACAGGCTCAAATGTGTGCCTTTAATACTCTTTGTCCTTCGGGCTCAAAAGTGTGGTCCATGTGTACATGTGATGGAGGCATGCACAGTGCCAGTAGGTGGTCTCAATAGCCATGCAGCAAGCTTGTGCTCTGTACATGTGATTAAGGAATGGCATGGATATTCAAGTGTATTTGAATTGCATTTGTTTGTTTTTGTCAATACTATGCTAAAATATACTTTGCTCAACTATATTTAAGTTCCCTAAGAAGAGCCAACCTTCAATTTTGAAAATTCCCACTTTATTCCCATAAATTCCCGTTAATTCCCGTTTATTCCCATAAATTCCCGTTAATTCCCATGGAAAGATTCCATCTTTGAAAATTCCGGGAATTTTGCAACCCTACTCATGAGTCGTTTATGAAACCGTAAACGCTATCAGCTGATCTTATCTCTTCCATGACCCAAATAAACACGCTGAATAAACACTCATAAACCGAGACGCGCAGTGAGGCGGTGAGCTGAGGTTGTAGATCACTGAAGGTGTGTTTGTGTGTGTGTGATGTAACTATGCTTTGATTTAAAAGTGGGATAAAACACGCAGTCCAAAAACAGCCAAATATTAAAATGATGGGGCAGCGGGATGGGGAGAGGAGCGATGAGGCTTTTATCATTTCTGTGTTCTGGCTGTCGATCGAACAGCTGATTGGGAGAAATATACGAATACTGTTAATTGCTTTTATGAAAAATGTGTTGATTCATGGTGACCGTGAAGTAGAAGACGGCTCAGAGCTGCTTTGTTGTAGCTGGTGGTGGTCTGTCAGCTGGACAAGTTGCCGATGTGGACTGTGTTATGTGTTACAAGCAGAAGCTCCTGCACAGTTCCAGAGATTCCCAGAGCTGATCTGAATGGCTCAGCATTGGGTCTGATGTAGAATAATGGATAATAATAATGGATTGGATTTATATAGCGCTTTTCAAGGCACCCAAAGCGCTTTACAATGCCACTATTCATTCACACACATTGGTGGAAGCAAGCTACGGTTGTAGCCACAGCTGCCCTGGGGCAGACTGACAGAGGCGAGGCTGCCATATCACGCCATCGGCCCCTCTGGCCAACACCAGTAGGGTAAAGTGTCTTGCCCAAGGACACAAAGCGACCAAGAGCCAGGACAGAGAGCCCGGGGATCGAACCGGCGACCTTCCGGTTACAGATACGCTTCCCAACCCCCTGAGCCACGGTCGCCCCAAGTGTGCTATATATACTTGATGTATTGCGAGTTTTTCCACATACGGTGGTTAAAATATCTTCTAGAAGAAGTTGCCGTGGAAATATAAATATAAATATTTCTGAAACATGCCGTAAAGCTGTTGCTGCAGTGCCATGAATTTATTCCAGCAGCTGAAAAGTCGTCCTCTGCAAAACAAACAAAGACTGTTTTAAACTTTGCATGTGAGCATCTCCATGTTATAAGCACAAAAGAGAACCTTTGCAAGTAAAGTCTCATTAATTCTTGTTTGTGATCGTTTGTTTGTCGAGTGTTGACCACAGAGACAGTCGTACTGTCACTGGTGAAAAAGCCTCTGTGTGCAGATGATGCTTCAAATAAAACATTTAAATTGAACGAGTGCAATTTTAGGCCATATGTGGTTAAATATAACATTAAAACATGTAACATAGTCTGACAGTGGGTCCAAGGGTTTCACCCTGATACCTAATGACAGGATACGCCTCCTCAGAGATGGTGGGTCTCTGAACTCGGAATAAAAAGTGTTCCTTTCATTGTGTGAGCAGAGAGCACTGCTCGTGTTGAACGTGTTAATTTGGTTAATTTCATCATCACATCAGTGGTCTCAGCTATGCTAGCTGAAACCTGATAGAAACGTGACAGTTGCTGCTGGGACAGAGTGTTCTGCACGCTCAGACACAAACGGCAGAGGACGAGTCGGCTACAAGCTGAGCTGCTTTGTGTTTGAGGAAAGCTGATCTGTTTGAATCAGTTAAATACGTTTAACTGGTCGACCCAGTGTGTGTGTTGTCGTTTCCTCATCATTCATAAAACAGGACATTGATTCTGTGTGTTGTCTTCATGCAGACGTTAAGGAAGGAATGTTTCCTCCTCCCTTCAGAGACCACGCAGTCATTTCCCATCACGGCGAGT
Source organism: Diplotaxodon limnothrissa (assembly GCF_057381915.1). Lineage (NCBI taxonomy): Eukaryota > Metazoa > Chordata > Actinopteri > Cichliformes > Cichlidae > Diplotaxodon > Diplotaxodon limnothrissa. The sequence continues at coordinate 15,250,761 of NC_140597.1, read as the reverse complement.
CACGCACACACACTTCCTGCTCTTCGCAGTGACGTGGCTCAGTGTGTGTGAGAGGCTCGGCCTGCTGTGACTGTGAGCCACATGGTAAAGAATTTAGAGATGTGATCTTGAGGGTAAAACACAAACTGAGCACAGTTTCCCTTTTCACATGTTCCTGAGAGCATTTCAGGAATTGTTGATTAGGAAGCGGGATCTGAAATCATCTTGTATGGGCAACGGACATTTTCAGGGAGTGAGTTTTTCAGAGTTGGGCAAGCCATCGCTGAGGTTTTAGAGAAGTGTTTGGCAGTTCCTGACTTTATGAAGGGTGAAGGCTCTTGTTCCTTCAGGCAGAGGCTTCGTGTAGGTGTCGAGTGATTTGGTAATGGGAAATGATTCTTGAGGTCTTGTTACCTCAGATGTTGCGAGGGGTCAGAGGGTGCCTGCTGAGGTCCTTTATGTCCATAAGAGTTCATGTGGAGGTTCCTGTGATTTCATGTGATCGTAGGAGATCCTCGTTGTTGATTACTGCCTGGAAATAATCTCCATTCCTCTGCTGTGTGTCTAAGCCTAGGTCTCCTTTTTTTTTCTCTTTCGGTGTTTGCAGTGAGTGACGCGCAGAGCTCGAACAACTTTGAGATATTTGTCACTAAAGAACATCAGAAAACAAAGTTATAAGCACTCTCAGCACTGGAGCCCCCCAGGGGTGTGTTCTGAGCCCCCTGCTGTACTCTTTGTACACATATGACTGTGTGGCCACTACCAGCTCCACCACCATCATCAAGTTTGCTGACGACACTGTCGTGGTGGGCCTGATCTCTGATAACAACGAGACGGCCTACCTGAAGGAGATTAGGAATCTGGAGAACTGGTGCCAGAGGAACAACCTCCTTCTAAACGTCAGTAAGACAAAGGAGCTGATAGTGGACTTCAGCACTAAGCAGGAGAGGAACTACCAGACCCCCGTCATCAACGAGTGCCCAGTGGAGAGAGTGGACAGCTTCAAATACCTCGGAGTTCACATCACGCAGGACCTGTCATGGTCCTGTCACATCAACACCGTGGTGAAAAAGGCCCGACAGCGTCTCTACCACCTCAGACGCTTGAGAGACTTCCAACTGCCCTCGAAGGTGCTCAGGAACTTTTACTCGTGCACCATAGAGAGCATCCTGGCGGGAAACATCTTAACCTGGTTCGGGAACAGCACCATGCAGGACAGACGAGCTCTACAGAGGGTTGTGCGGTCAGCTGAGCGCACCATCCGCTCCGAGCTCCCTGACCTGCACTCAATCTACAGCAGGCGGTGCTGGACCAAGGCCAGGAAGATCGTGAAGGACCTCAGCCATCCCAACAACAGACTGTTCTCTCTGCTGAGGTCAGGAAAGCGATTCCGCTCCCTGAAGACCAACACAGAGAGACTGAGGAGGAGCTTCTTCCCGCAGGCGATACGGTCTCTCAATCACACCACCACACAGTACTGACCCACACATATGGTTCTTACACACACACTGGACTTTCTGGACTTTGGTTTTGCACAACACTGGTCACTATATTCTTCATTTCCGGTTAATACTTGTACAGCTGCTGTTATTGTGTATATATTTATTTATATTTAGATTTCTTCATACATTCTTATATAGTTCTATATTGTGTATTGTGTATTTTGTTGTACAGTTATTTTATTTTCAACTTTAATTTATATATTTATCTTTATCTTATTCTTCCCAGTTAAATTTACCCTTCATTCTAATTTGTGTTGTACAGTTATTTCATTTTTAACCTTAATTTATATTTTATTCCTTCCTAGTTAAATTTACCCTTTTTAATTTTTCATATTTATTTCCTTTCTTATTCATAGCCTTTTCCTTTTTTGTTTTCTTTAGGTCACGAGCAGTTGTCCAAGCATTTCACTACATATCGTACTGTGTATGACTGTGTACGTGACAAATAAAATTTGAATTTGAATTTTTATATCAACCATCCACCTCCTCGGTCAGAATACACATGCAGCTCAGTAAAACCAGCACTCATCACATGTGTCACTGTGACCACAGTGAGACGTGCATTAATAGATGATGACCGTCCACACTGGGCGACTGTACATGTGACAGACAGTCTGTGCGATCCTGGTGTTGAACCTCCTCTAATGTGGAAGCCTTATTACATCTAATGAGCAGCTGTTGATGAGAGCTCCTTGTGATGCTGACAGCGAACAGTGATTTACAGTGCAGACTTTTATCCAAAGTGCCTCTCACTTTGAGAAAGGGCGGCTTGATTGGAACTGAAGCTCTGACAGTACAACCACACAGAAACATTCAGACTCATCGGAGTCGTGGAAGGAGAACCATCTCCACGTTTGTGTTTCAGAGAGCACAGATAGCATCATCCACTGCTTAAGGCAAAGCAGAACAAAAACACTTTTACCCAGCTGTGATCTTTGTGACTTGTGCTATTTTTTTGTATCCCGAAAGAACCCAGGCTCCTGGGAATGCTGCTTTGATCTCAATGTTTAACTAACGTGACCTCTCCTTCTCTTTTTCCGTCCTCAGTATGGGGAGGAGGAGGTGTGTTCGGACCGTCTGGACACCGACTTCCCGGACATTGACCTCTCCCAGCTGGACACCAGCGACTTTGACAGCGTCAACTGCCTCAGCGAGCTGCAGTGGTGCAACGATCAGTCGGCCAACGCGTCGCCGGCCTCCATTCACTACAGCACAGCAGACGAGCTGTTCGAGGTGAGGTTTCTGTCCTGAAGCCGGCGCCTCTTCTCGAAAATACGTCTCCTTTTTCGGCGTCTTTCTTTCTCATACCTATGCTCGTTATCTTTCTATTCTTGGAAGAGCTGGTGGTCAGAGGGAAATGAATCTTCGTCTGTTGTTTAGTGTTGAGACAAAGTTGGTGTTGTGTGAAGGACTTCCCAAATACTCCCTGTTGACTCCTTTAGCTGCACAGTGTACAAAATATATGCTCTGATATTATTTTAGTGAACTGAGGCGAGCACGAGGTGTTAGGCCGGAATCAGCTGGCAAACATGTCCACGCGCTGCAGGCTTGTCTCAGCACTTCACACCAAACAGAGGCTGAATCTGTGCTTTTTGTTTTGGCACCTTCTTGTTTTTTCAGACCTTTTGACCAAAGCTGTTGTTTTATGAATTAATTCAGCTGTTAATTGAATCTCACACGTGCCTTTCGTGGAATTGGGTCTCAGAAGCATGTTGTTAGAGAGCCAAAGTTTCCTATGCTGAAGTGGGTGTAAAACCCAAACCCCTGTCTTGACCCTTGTGCTTAGATGTGGACATGCAGCGTGTCTCTGTGGGCCCAGCCAAGAAAGTAGTTCCCAGTTATGCTGCGTGTAACACGATGATGCAAGCAGCACATCTGCTGGGCCGCTGAAAGCCCGAGGCTCCGGTGTCTGGTGCCCTTCCGGGATGAATTCAAGGAATACCCTTCTAATCTTTCTTTATCTGCGAGCCGGCCCTGGATCATTGATCGTCCATAGGTTTGCAGTCCCTGCAAAGTCTTGCAGTCCCATTATGGAGGCTAAATTGAGAGCACCTCGAGAATAAAAAGACAATAACGGAGAGATAAAGTAGCATTTAGGTCCACATCATCTGCTGTGTAATGCAAGTCTGCTGATGGAAATTGCTTTGATGCTGCAATGTGCCACAGAGAGTATTGGTTAAATGAAGACAGGCAAAGCATTATGGGAATTCAGGTAAATAAACACCCACAGCCCCTGTCTGCACTCTGAGCGCCTCAGTTTTATTCTTACTTCGATCCACATTAGCTGACGCCTGAGCGACTCTTTGACTTCCTGTTGCTGACACGAAACTAAACTTCACAAGATCACAGACGCACAACACAGACAGTTACAGACGCAATCATACAGCACAAACACAATCACAGACACACAACAGACACAGTTACAGACACAATCATACAGCACAGACAAAATCACACACACAGTCGCAAAGACACAATCATGGACACAGGTGTATTCATACTGAGAAGTTACAGCTGTGAGATTCTTCATGTCTAACAGCAGCCGACTAATAAGAAAATACACGAAGAGGAAACGGGCGCGTTAATCTCACCGTTTTTCTGGTTCTTTGTCTCGATCAAACACTGCAGCTGCTTTACTTCCCGGCCTTTGTGGTATCGGGAGCTCTTTGATGGCTTCATGGCACTTTTTCCTTTCTGTGTTTGTCACCAGTAACTGCTCCTCCTGATGCGTTCTGGTCTGTGTTCACTCATTTTTCTGTTTCTGCAAACTCACTCTGCACATGTACAGCTTTGAAAAACACAGCACCCCCCTTCATTCCTCTGATATGTTATATTTCAGTCAATACTATATTGATCAGATTAAAACAGCAGTGTAGATGGTCAGACCGCGTTTGATTATGAATACGAGTAATGAATAGAGTGATAAGCAGGCACATGAAGCCCTCCCAGTGTCTCTGCCCCTCTGCTATCAGTCAATATGGTGCTTATTTACGGTCGCGTGTCGCAATCTCATCCCCAGCTGGAGGTTATCGATCGTGTTTGTGTGACTTAATTTAACCTCAGAGTGCAGAGATCAGGAAAGGAAAGAGCAAATTGATTTAGAATTATGATTTTAGCAATAAAAGCCCACACATGCTCAGTGGACATCTATTCAGCTGTTCGTGTGTCAGCCAATCACACGGCAAGACAAGCTGCTGAAGCTCAGACCGAGCATCAGAATGATGAAGAAAGAATGTGGCATGGTTGTTGGTCTGAGTGTTTCACACACTGATCTCCAACCATCTCTGAGCTCAGAGGAAATAACCAGCCAGCAGCAGCTCTGTGGGAGGAAATGACTCGCTAAGGTCAGAGGAGGATGGACAGTCTACTTAGAGCTGATAGGAAGGCAGCAATAACTCCAGTAAGCACTCGCTACAACCAAAGGTCGTGTCCAAATTCATGGGCTGCATCCTCCTGAGGCCGCATTTGTAGACCGATTACGTCACAGCGACGCGCCGAAGGCTGTCCAAATTCGTAGACTCCTCCGAATGCAGCCGACAAATGCGTCCTCCTTTTCTCCGAATTTGAAGGATGGGTCGGATGTGTCCTTCGTGGCCTACCATATCCCAGAATTCATAGCGCGGCCCAGCCAAACTCCAGTTTCCAACAATGGCGGCCGCTACTAAACGTCAAACAGAAACCTGATTAAACAGAAGTATGAGACAGTCGAGAATTTACGCCAGTGTCCTGTTATATTTTAGATAGCAAGGAGCAGACGGCTGAGTTTATTAAACTCCACCGAGACAGCGGTGACGCTAATCAGAAGGCTAGACCGTCCAATTTCACGGCCGTTTACTTCCGGCCTACCCAACCTTCTGAGGACCTGGCCCACGTAGACTGCGAAGGCCGGGTCCTCAGGAGGATGCAGCCCATGAATTTGGACACGACCAAAGTCTGCAGAAGAGCGTCTCTGAACCTTGAAGCAGATGGGCTCCAGAAGCAGACGACCACACCAGTGTCACTGCTGTCAGTAAGAACAGGAAACTGAGTCTATGGCTAACACAGACTCTCAAACCTGGACAACAGAAGCTGGAGAAACGTCTCCTGGTCTGACGAGTTTAAAGCATGGATCCATCCTGCCTGTGTCCGTGTTCAGGCTGCTGCTGGTGTGACTCTCAGTACCAGCTGAGCATCGTTTAAACTCCGTAGCCTGGCCGAGTGCTGCCACTGACCACGCCTATCCTTTATGACCTCATTCCACCGTCTTTAGCAGGATAACAAAGCTCCGTGTCTCAAAGCTCAGATCATGTCAGACTGGTTTCTAGAACATGACTGTGAGTTCACTGCACTCAGGCAGCCTCCACAGACACAGATCTCAGTCCTGCAGAGCAGCTTTGAGATGCAGGAGACACATCTGCATCAGCTGTGTGATGATGTCATAATGATGTCGGTCTCTGAGCAGCTTGTTGAATCTGAGCCATGAAGAGTTAAACTCAGTACTAGCAGATGTACCTAACAAAGTGTAAGTAAGTAAGTGTCTGTATTTTGATTGTCAGGTAAATGTAAATCTGTTTTTCTGTGACTGTTAAATTAAGTATTGCTTTTAGCCAATCAAAGGCTTTCCTCTGCTGATGTAGCACTGTGTAGATTCCCGCAGAGAAGACGTGAGCTGGCCTGAAGATGGAGAATAAATGTAGGAATAAATAGTTTTGGCAGCTGGGGACAGATGGATCTGGATGATAAAAGAGAGAGACAGATGAATGAAGCTCGCTGGCTTCCCGTAGGCCAGCCGTGCTATCGCCTCTCCACCAGACTCTGCTCTCAGCAAGATGGCAGCTCATCAACAGTAAACAACTCCTGTGTGGATGTCACAGGAGGGCCAGCGGTGGAAAGAGAGCTGAGCTTGGACTGAAATTACACATAAACATTATTTTCTTCAAACGAGACAATGTTCATGCTGAAACATTACAGAAGTGCACATGCAGCATTGCAGAGAACTCAGTGTCGTACTGACGGAGATAACAAGGTCAAAGGTCAGAGTGGAGTCACCTGACCTGTGATGTTATTGTGATAAATGACACAAACAAGAAGAAAGAGTGATCAGAATGTATGGGGCATTGTTTGAGGAGTGATTCAGCTCCCGAAGAGTCCTTCAGTCTGAGAACCAAGACATCTGTCTATACATCCAAGCATCCATCCATCCACCCATGTATACATCCATCCATCCATCCAAACATACATCTATACATCCATCCATCCACCCATGTATACATCCATCCATCCATCCAAACATACATCTATACATCCATCCATCCACCCATGTATACATCCATCCATCCATCCAAACATACATCTATACATCCATGCATCCATCCAAACATCCATCCATTCATATGAATGTGGTGATGGTGATAGATCTGGTGTGGTGGATTAATAGTGGGTCTCTGAGGTTTGTATCGGTGTTCCTGATCCCGCCCATGTTCTCTTCCTGCAGATAGAAGAGGAGAACGCGGCTCTGCTCGCCGCTCTCACCGACAGTTTGGATGGGATTGTGGATGCCGAGGTGGGTGGACTCTCTGTGTTCCCCGCCCTGGGGGAGGAGCCCAGCCAAGAAGAGGAAGATGGTCTTTCTCTCAGCGCCGAGGACTTCAGCCAGCCTCTGGGGTCCGAGACCGAGGACCCGTCTCTGGTAAGAACACAGAGCGGCGTGAAGCAGCATCAGAACTGTTTCTTTTGTCTCTATTCTGGGTCTGGACCTCAATTTTCCACATCTCCCTCTGTTATGTTTGGTATACAAAAGAGAAACAGGAGATGAATATACCAAACATAACAGAGGGCTGTTATGTTTGGTATTCATCTCCTGTTTCTCTTTTGTCATTGGTCTGCAAATCAAACGTCTCTCACAGCCCAACAGACAGAGATCCTTTAATGCGAGCTTCAAACCCTATCCAGCCCTCGTCACCCCGACGTGCTGAGCCTCTCCTTTCCCATGCTCTCCCTGCAGCTTTCTCCCCCGTATCTCCATCTGTGTCGCGTTCACTAACCTTCATGATCCCCTCATCGGCCTGCGAGGTTCAAAGTCTGCCTTTAACTGCAGGAAAACAGAGCAGCACAAAGTAACCTTTCATCCTGTGTGTGTGTGGGGGTGGGGGTCCCGTTTCTGGGAACCAGGCATTATTTCAGTCACACAAATAGGGTGAAATGCTTCAGAGAGAGCGCCTTGTAGAGGTTTGTGTGAGAATGAGATCTGGTCATAAATGATGAAATCCTGAAAAAGAATAAAGTCTGAGATGTGTTGAGAACGGCGATACAACAGTTTCTTACAGCGAGCTGCTGACTTCAGACTTTTAGGAAACTTTCAAAGTTGTGTGAGTGATTTGACGATTCTGCAGACCTACACAGTCTCAGGACCATGAGTGAGGTGGTCTGTGTTGGTCTTTGTGCTGAAGTGTGTGTGTGTCTGTTCTCCCCCCCCCCCCCGGGCCTCTTCCTTGTTCCCTGAATCACTCTTCCTGGAACAAATCCTGTTCTCTCCCCACTTGCCCCTCCCCCCGTTATCAGCCCTTGTGTGCACCTGAGCCCGTCGCCTCCTTACCAAAAACTCTGAAACCTGTTGAGCCCCCCCTGCTGGGCTCAGCCTGGAGGTAATTGAAGCAGGAAGTTATTTGACTGCTCATGCGATTACCTCCAATGCGGTCTTGTTGCTCTCGTCACAAACACAAATCCACCCGCTTCCTCAGCGCACGGTGCTCGCAGGCTTTACTTGTGTGCTCTGATTTAGCGGCAGCTGACAAAGATGCTATTGTTTGGCAGTCGTGAGTCATGGCGGATGTCTGAATACCTGCAGTGTAAATGTTTACCAGCATGCTCTGACTTCTTTTTGTACTGACACGATGAGGCCATCTATAAAACCACCCTGTTGAGCCACATTTGCTGGGCTCTAAAATGAATGCAGTGATAGACTGTGAGATAAGAACGGGTCAATATCCTTTATGGAACAATAAAATATGTTCTTACAGTGAAAGAAGACACCATTGAGTCTCCTTGGATTGAACTGCTCCGCAGAATTATACCAGCAAATGAATGATGGAGCCTTACAGTGAATGCAGCTGTGCTGCAGTGTGTAAGCCGTGAGGAAGCAGACTGAGCGATGGCAGCATATCAGCCGTTGCTCTTCTCTGGTACAGGTGCACTGTAGTAACTGCTTTGGCCTCAAGCCACTTTATACTTTATACTGGAGTAATAGAGAGAAAACCCCAACAATGAGACAACCCCCTAGGAGCAAGCACTTGGTAACAGTGGAAAGGAAAAACTGTTTGAACAAAAAGAAACCTCCAACAGAACCAGGCTCAGGGTGGGAGCCTGCCTGCTGTTACCTCTTCAAACCGCTTTGCAACCCACCCCACCCCAGCACCTCCACTTCATGCTTTTACTAACTTAATGTAACTGACACCTGCTCATATCTGTGCTGGGGTCAGAGGTTGGAGCTGGGGTCAGAGGTCGGTGCGGTGCAGTATAAAAGAAGGAATCTGTGCATTTTTATGCCTCATGCTTCTCACGTATGTATACAAAAGGACCAAGAGGTCAAGGAGCGCCAAATATAAATGATGAGAGGTTCTGTTCCCCACCTAAATAATATCTGAACACTAAGACTACAGAACCACAGACACTAACAGACACGTAGGTGGAGCCTTGACAGTGTTGGTGTAATCATGTCCAGTGTCCAGGGCCCCATCATCGTTATCCCTGTTCATTTAAAGCTACACTGTAAAGTGTGTGCACCCACTGCGAGCTGTTTTAGTGACACCACTGGGATTGAGTGTTCAGTTTGACAACATGCAGAACACATCACCAACGACACGTTTAGGAATAATACTTATATACAAGGTAGTAAGACAGAGGTTTTACTGTATGACTGGAGTACTCTAGTGTACTAACAGTAGTGGGGACGGATCTGAGAGGCATTAGCAGGAAAATAGGGCATTCCTTCCAAATTGGTGGAAATTGCAGTGACGGTAAATGTTTCAGTAATCAGGACAGTTTGGCTGTTGAGGAAGCCAAAAAAGAAGCAGTCAAGCCTGTGAGCGCTAACGGTGAGTGTGTGCCGGCAGGAAGTCGGGCATCGCTGCAGGCGGTTAAATGCAATGAAGCTTTTGTTTGGTGCAAAACAGGCCAAAGATAGTGAGCTGTCACGCCACGACATGCCGTCGTCTCTGCTGTCTCACACGTTTGTCCTTGAAGCTTCGGCGGTCATCAGTCAGCCAGAACTCAGGTTGTAAGTACGAGACCCCGAAGGTCACAGAAACGCCAGCTCAGACTTCATGACTGTCGCCGTCGTTTATTCTTGAAGTTTTGGTGCACTTTTGATAATATTGATCCCAAAGGTCCACATGTAGAAAACTCCAGAGCAGTTTGATTGTGACAGATGCAACTCTGAGACTCTTTAAATAGCTTTAAATTATTACACTGCACAGGGCTGCGTTTGACTTGAGAAACAATTTTAAAAAGTGAAGGTGTTCTCACAGGTGCAGCAGCCGGACATCCATGCAGGCAGAGCAGCCTCCTAACAACATTATTCTCTTTACTCTGCGTGCTGTCACATGACTGCTGTCACTGTGTTCAGGCTTAAATGAGGTGGCGGCCTCTACTGATAAATCCTAGAATCCTAAATTTTGTTCCAAAGTCTTCTAAAAGTCGTGTCTGTGTGGCGTGATTATAATTACATGACATATACGTATAAAGCTGCATAAACAGTGACAAGTTCAGTTTCCTCAGAGCTAAAAGAGCCGTGCAGAAGCTTTTAACATGTGTTTTCTCTGCACCGTGTCCCCCTCTTTCGGTGCTTGTGCACACTCTTGCAGTTTGTTCACATGTGATTGGCCCTTGGCTCTTTCTTCATGACTATTTGTCCCAGTGTAGAACAAGGCCTCCATTGATGAGGCCACTGAAGCTGTGGGAGGTGTCCAGAGTAGAGTAGAGCGAAGAAGAGTAAACTGTGTGTTTGAGGGCCCCGGATGCTTTCAGTGGTCCAAACAGACACAAACCTTCAGTTGCCACTTTCACGCCCCTCAATGGGACTCTGAGCGGAGCATCAGCACGCGCTCAGAGCCAAGTTGGCTCGCCCACAAAGAGCCGCTGTGGCCCATTAACGATGTGTGCTTGCAGCCAGTGCTGACGGCTGGTGATGATGTGCAGCGTCGCTCACAGGTACACAGCTTCTAATGCTGACCTCCAGAGAGTCAGCCGCAGCATCACGCCATCATAAACGCTCTGCACGCCCTGCAGTAGGTCTTCATATAATGTTGCTTACATGTGACGGCCCCAATCAGAAACAGAGTTTTTATAAAGCGGCAACATCCGTGAGTTTCTACCAGCGATTCAGAGAGACTGAAAAAGGAGCTGATGGAGCTGACATGAAGCTCAGACCTGCACTGAATGGGCGACGAGGACAGTGGGCGGGGCTTGGGGGGTGCTAGTGTTAATATTCAGCTGAAGGGTAATACTGGGGGATGATGAAGGACAGGTTGGCTTCATGCCTGTAAGAAGACTGTGATGGAGGGATGAAGGAGCAGTCGTGCTCGGTTATTATAGAAAGAGAGAGTTTTTAATGGGAACGTGAGCGTGCCGTGTCGCTGTCAGCTTTAGTCGAGTGATAAATGTACAGTATGTTGACCCGGCCTGCATGTTACTCTTGTACAAACATCCATCAGCGAAGTGTTAACAGCTGACAGAACGTAGATTAAAAACTGGCGCATTCATCTCTCTGTGAGCCCTCTCCCGTGTTTGTGTTTTTACTACATTTGTACATCCGCCTCGCCGTCGTGCACGCGCACAAAGCGGCGCTCTATGTCTACGTCATGAAGACACTTCTGAAACCTTTTGATTTTCTTCCTCCTCAGCTGAAGAAGCTGCTGCTGACGCCTCCCAACATGCCTGCAGGCATGGACGTGCACAAAGAGGGCGTGAATGGCCATCGCTACTGCAACAGAAGCTTGCGCCTTCGTCCGGTCAGGCCTCTGCTGAAGGTGAGACACTTCCTGTCAGTACGTGCTGTTTAAAAGTTCACTACTTGTTGAATTAGGTTTTCAACAGAGCAACGAATTATCAAAATTAAATTCTCCAGTCTCTGGATTTTTACAATGAGTCGACGCAGTACTCGTGGCTGCGTAGGTAGTAGTACATCAGCAGTAAATGGTACAGTATGAAGCAGTTTTTACAGATTGTTAAGCTGTAGAATAAAAGCTTGCCGAGACCTTCCCGAGGAGAGGATGCTGTTGATGCTGGACGGAGTTCACAGAGCTGTGGCTTTAGCTTTAGAGCCGCGTAGCTGTGCTGTGGCAGATGGTGTGAGGGCAGCAGTGAGTTATGTGGATAATCCACAGCTGCATGCAGCACAGACATTAAACGTGAGCCTCTGTGCAGGGCAGGAAACCGCTTCCATGTTTTGTTGTGTGGGGCTTCATTTTTCATTTCCAGGAACAGCTGCAGACAGGAGAATGAAACAAAACAGTTCATCTGAAGCATCAGGATGTAGTGGAAGACTACAGGCTGCTGTAGTTGCATCCTTCATTACTGCATAGCAGGCCTGAACTGTGTTAGCTCACAGCACCGATGCTACAAGGGCTGCAGACCAAAAAGTTGTTCCACAAGCTTTTAAATATCTAGGCACAGAAAGGCCTTTTGACTTTTCCTTTCTTGTCCTTCAGATCGTGTTTTTGTTTCGTCCCGATGGCTTGTTTTCTTTAAAATCCAGCTTCCAAATTCCATCAGATTCTCTGAGCCACCTGAACATGCCGTCTACCAGCACACTGGCGTCAAACACAAAGCAATTCTGAGAATTGTTGTAGAATTTGAGTCTAATTACACTGATCCTTATCATCTGTTGTGATAACAATCACAACAGACTACAGCTACTCAGTAGCATTGTGAGGTAGTATGGCTTCAAAATCATTTATGGCACTGATACTGCCTCCTGCAGAGGGAAACAACATCTATTGCCATGGATACTTAATAAAGTTACGTTATAGTACATTTTTACAGTGAGCCGAGCTGTTTTTGCTCAGCGGTGCACACACAGAGCTGAGCATCATCATATTTCCCTCGCATGTTATTTTTTCCTACATGCTCACCTTGTTTCTCACCCTCTGGTTTATGCTCTTGGTAGACTGTGGTGCTCATTTGGGCAGTGCTTTTTGCAGGTTGTTGGTAGACACGCCCCCACTGCCATGTTTTTTATCCTGTAATGCAGAGCACTTCCTGTTCTAACCGCTTGTTTGTCTCCATCTTCAGAGTGACGTCCCTCAGGAGAGGAAGCCCCGGGCGGTGCGTCCCGCTGGGCGTCTGTGCACAGAGCTTCACCGCCACCTCACCACCACGGAGGACACTGCGGCTCCTGACACGGAGGAGGAGGACGAGGAAGAGGAGGACGAGGACAGTGAGTCTGAGGAGGAAGAAGAGGAGGAGGAGTCCTCCAGCAGTGAAGCAGAGGGAGCGGCAAGCGTGGCCGCTGCCCCCGTTGAGGCACCGAAGCCTCAGTTCAGCTCAGAGAAGGAGCTGCAGTCTGTGGTGGAGTTGATCAGGTACATGCACACCTACTGCCTGCCCTCGCGCAAGCAGCAGGGCTGGGATCGTAAGGACCGTGACCTGCTGCGGTCCCGGGCCCGACCTGAGGCCCCCCGCTCACCTGCCACAACCTCTCACAGTAGAGTGGTACTGGTGGCTGGTCCCGGGACCGGCGGGGGCTCGACTGGGTCAGCCAGCACCGCCACCAGGAAGCTCCCCTTCGCTCGGCGAAGGGAGATGAAGGCAGACTCCCTTCTCCGCACGCTCTTGCAGCAGAGCAGCTCTTTTGACGTGAGCAAGCCCTACAGACTGCACCGCCCACCCTACTCTCTCAGCCCCGACCGAACGGGAGAACCCGCTCCCTCAGGCCCGGCCCAAATCCCCACCTCCGCCAACCCCAAGCCAGACCTTGAGACCCCTGAGAGGAGAAGCCACTCCTCTGAGCCACCACGAAGCCTGGAGAAGACTGCAGACTGCAGCGGCTCCTTCTCAGTTCGGCGCTCACGCCGGCTGGCATCGTTTCCCAGCCGCTTTGCCAAAAGGCTGCGGCCTGAACGGGCCAGGGAAGAAGACAGGAAGGAGGGACGGGTGGGGCTCAAACTGCCGCCCACCCAAGCTGGAGGGGAAAGCGCGACGGAGACGTTGAGGGGAAAGCTAACGTCCAGTGAGCTGAGTCACCCCTGCTGCCACGGTACGTCACGCACGTCCTCCTTCGTTCGTGAAGGCGGGGCCTGCGAGTGTGACCTCGTCACAGCAATACTGACCTACATGCTGATGAGTTTGTACATGGCAGTGAGAGGATTTTTGTTGTGGTTGCAGAAAAGCCAGCCTGCCTGTGTCTGCCTCTCAACACAAAGTCTGCAGGGTGAGTATTCACAGCTCAGAGTACCTGTAGGTTTCATCATGCAGGTGCACCATAGTTATTTAGGCCGGAAACTTCACTTTAGGTTTACTAACGTTGAGCTGACAGCAGTGCAGAGGTGACTCAGCAGGCGCTCCACGCTGAACATACTTCAGATTATGATGCTGAGAGGATTGTTTCAGCTGTGCTAATCTAAAGCCTGTAAACATGCAAATGACTGTTAATCACTTGGAAACCATAAAAACCTCCATTCATTCGTTTCTTCCTGTTTGGGTATTTGCTTAATGATCTTAATTATAAAAATTTGAATGGTTGGCAGTTTGTCAGTGTGTGCACTGTTTGGGCTGACACTAAATTTAAGGCTCCGTGCAGGAACACAGGGACATCACTTACCCTGCAGTGAAACGGTCTCTCTCCAGTTGAGCTCACTTTTACTTCAGTATAAAAGACGCTCATGTTCATCAGAAGTTCTAGCATAAGGTAACCAAAACAGGAAGAACCATCACATTCCGGCTGCTCACCTGTGGGTCTGATGAGATTTCAGGATAAAAGGCTTCAGCACCATCCATGGGGCCATTTCTGAACTTTTAAGCCAGACCCAGATTCATCAGGACCCTGGCTGGTTTCTCAGAATTTAATTTGGGCAGACAGAGTACTTTTTTGAACATTATTGAATGGTGATTGTGTTCAGGGCTCTAACGTGTCCTCTGCTTTGATCCGGCAGAGAGTCCCAGTACAGCACCAAGGCCTTTGAGCAGACGCTCAGCGTGGACCTGTGCGGAACGGCGGGTAAGCCTCTTGCTGCTGGGGCCCCACGCGATGACATCATAGCTGCACATGCTGTTTCTCGCTCATGTACTCAAGCCTTTGTCGTCCCCACTCAGGTCTCACCCCTCCCACGACTCCGCCTCACAAGCCCGTGGAAGACGAGCTGTTCAAGCCGGCAGACGGAGGAAAAGGTGGAGGTGGCGGAAGCGAGCCCGCCCACCTGGCTTCAAACAGCAGTGCTGCCGTAAAGACCTCGTCCTGGGCGAGCCGGGCTCACCACCAGCGGAAGCTGCCAGAGCAGACGGAGCTATACGCTCAGCTGAGGCGCATGGGCCAGGCCAGCGAGACTGACGCCCACCGTGGCTTTGGTGACCATGACTACTGTCTGCTGAGCCTCGGCGAGAGCCGCAAGCGTAGCGCTGCCATCTTTGGCGCCATGTTACAGGGACGAGCAGAGAGCGAGAGAGTCGGTGCTCCAACTCCCAGAGTGGCCGAGGAGGAGCGGGAAGGGAAGGAGAGCGAAGACGGGCTGGTGCACCCGGAGGCTGCAGAGCCGCGGGAGCAGCTGACATCGTCATCGTCACCCCCATCAGACCGCCAGTCGGACGCTGCCACGCCGCCAGCTTCTGAAGAAGAGGCAGAGGGCTCGTCGGTGTCTCGCTCGCCCTCGCCCATCCCCCACCTGTGCCCTAACTCCCCCTCCAGCAAGAAAGACTCCAGGTAAGATGGACACTTGGGGGGGGGTAGAAGCAGAATCCCAGTGAGTCTTACATTGTCAAAGATCAGAGGTCATTATTTCTGGAACACAGGTTTTTTTCTTTGCCGCAGTCACCTGTTACCTGCTCGTGTCTTTCATTTTCACCTCGTGTTTGTCCTAATCTCGCATTCAACCACCCCTGCTCTTTCAGTGAGAACTCGGAGATTTGTCCTGACGACACGCAGAGGATCAAAGCCAATCCTGACGAGGTACGTTCGTCGTTCCAGAGCCTGAGTGCTGATGTAGCCACAGTCAGGTGTGCCTCTGCGTACCTGAGAGCAGCTCTGCGCTCGGCCTCCCCTCGCTTTAGTTCACACATCTTTCAGTATTCTGTATTGTCCTTTGTCCTGACTGTTGCCATGGTTTCCCTGTTGCCAGGACAACTGCCAGGTGTTTTACATCCACAACCTGCCGAGCAGCGTGACCCAGAACATGCTGAGGAAACGCTTTCAGATTTTCGGCAAAGCAGAGGACTGCAAAGTCATCATCTGCAACGAGTAAGTGTGTGTGTGTGTGTGTGTGTGTCATTGAGTCTGTCCCGTGATTGGCCACAGCCCCTAAAGGTCAGAGAGGGTCACTTCCTGAGGGGCTCATTAAATGTGACTTTGAAATTTTAATTTAATGATGGCGCCCGCTCCTGTTGTTGCAGACAAACCCAAACATTTGGTGGTGTTGATGTAATAGTTTTGTTTTGGGGTCAGAGGCGAAGTCACTGCTTCATTGTATCCAGGATGTCACGTGTC
Source organism: Diplotaxodon limnothrissa (assembly GCF_057381915.1). Taxonomy (NCBI): domain Eukaryota; kingdom Metazoa; phylum Chordata; class Actinopteri; order Cichliformes; family Cichlidae; genus Diplotaxodon; species Diplotaxodon limnothrissa. The sequence goes on along the minus strand of NC_140597.1, from coordinate 15,234,609 downwards.
TGCATCACGCCTTAAAGCACCAGTAAGCTAATGCACCGCCTGTCCTCTGCCGGCCTGTAGGGAGCGTTGCGGGGTGATAAAGATCCGCTCATCGGGCGTTCAGAAGCACTGGAGAGAGCGGGAAGGTGTTTTCCAGAACGGACCGGTGAGCCCGCGGAGGCTGACGAGGAAGCGCTACATAGACCTCGGTAATGAACGCACACAGCAGCACTCACAGGTGCACTCAGTAACCTGGACAGGTGTGTCAGTCATTAGTGCTGCAGAGGAAGAGCGCTTCAGCTACCGCAGAGCATCCTCCCGCCTGTAGAGGCGGGGCACGCACCCAGCTGTGGTTTGTTTCCCAGCAGCACGCCTGACCTGAAGCTTTGCTCTGTGTGTTTCAGATGAGGCAGGTCCCGGCCCGGTCAAGAGCAAGTACGACGCAATGGACTTTGACACTTTGCTGAAGGAGGCCCAAAAGTCCCTGCACCGCTGACAGTAGAGGTCCACCGTCTGGCCAGCCTTAGTAAAGAGCATCAGCCCTGCAGCGACGCGGCTCTGCCCTCAGACTGACTCCTGGTTCCTCCTCACAAGACGACCTCGCGAAATGTTTACATTTTTACCGTTGGAATAAACAATGAGGACCTCGTTTTTTTAAGTTCTTTCACCGGAGGACACTGCTCATAAACGAGGCGCCGCTGGGACCGCAGAGCGGTGCAGGGTCACTTCAGAGAGATCGCTTCTGTGCTGCTTTCTTGTCTGCACTGGGATGCCGTCGCCTCGCTGTGGACAAGCGGGCGTGAGAGACCCAGTAGCAGATCCTTGCTATCCCTGCGTGGCGTTGGTTGTTGTGGTGTGTGTCCCCATGTGTTCGTTGTTCTGTTTGTTTTGTAAAAAAAGAGAAATGCCCCTCTGAGGTCACGACAGGCGACTACGAGCTGCATTTGCTCGTGCAGTCGCATAACCCCAAAAAAGAACCTGCTTTGTTTCAGCGACAAATTGTGGATGTTATTAATTTTAAAATTACTGTGTGTGTGTGTTATGGACAAAGAATATAAGAAAACGTTTAATGTAATTATTTTATGACTGAGAAAGTTTACAAATCTAATATGAAGAAAAAAAAATCATGTTTTTTCCTTTTTGTAATTGTAGTGCTTCCTTGATTTGATCTATGCACTGTAAGGACGCACCTGTTTCTGCTGTCCCTCCCTCCGATCTCCGCCATGCTGACGTTACGGCTGCTGCTGCTGCTGCTTCACACACGAAGGCTTTCGGGATTTGGGAAAAGTGTTCCCGCACTCGTTCACACGCACTGAAATAAGATGTGAGTTTACTTGAACGCCTGGAGGCGTGGCCTGAGATGGAGGCATAGGCACAGATTAGTTTGCCCACATCCATCAGAACCAGGACGAAAGTTGGAAACACTTTTCCCAGATCTTAGAGCCTCCCTGTCTCCCTGATGGGAGCCCCCCAACCGCCAATGCAACCGTTACTGTTTACATCTGGACAGCAGCAAGCGTGAGGAAAATGGAGAGCGCTCTGTACAAATCCAGCACTTTGTCCAGTATTCACCCCTTGAAGCTGCTCATCAGCCCTGTGGGGCCAAGAGCTGCCCGCGGGTCACGTGTGTGGGCCGGCCGCGGCGCGAGCCTTGCCCTCGACAGCACGCAGAAGGATCGGCTGGTCTCGTGGAATGTATTCGAGGACCTGAATGTAATCGTGGCGTTTTCCCCGTTTCTGCTCGCCCAAAGATTGTGGAGCTCTCCGGTGCTTTAAAAGGCTACACTGGCAGGGCTGCGTGAGCCGCTCCGGCCTCAGCGGTTGTCCGCTTGCGGCCGATTTACATTCCCTGCGCAGCTAGCAGCAGCAGCACCCCGTCAAAGGGAGAGAGCCTCCACAGCTGACGGCGAGGTGGCATGATATGGCCCGAGGACGAGCAAGGGGCCGGCCGAAAGGGAAGGAACAGAGCGGGGGTTTCCCGCCTGCTTCAGATGAGCATCTCTACCTCACATCCATCCGCCCCCGCCCTTTGTCTGTGTACGCTCTCCCCCTCCTCTTTTATAAGTGTCTGTCACTGGTTTCTTTGCTCTGTGTTTTCGGTGTGGGGCTTTTCTTTGCTGATGGGCAGTGTGGGTGGGTTTCTTTTAATACTGCGACTCCTACCACTACTAGCCACGATGGGGGGCTACTCTCTGTGTCCGGGGCCGCCTCACGGCGGTCCTCGGCGTGTCTGTTTCTTCGAGTCTCGACCGTGTCCTCGTGTAGCTGAGTGTTTCGTCTTCGTCTCGTGTTTAAGTTGGACACTACTGATGCTAACCCTAACCTGGGCCGGGCCAGGGGGGCGGAGCAGGTCAGGTTACCCGTCTTTCCCTCGTTCTTCCTCGGGAATGCGCCCAATCCTGATCTGCTCATCCTCGCTCCCGGCCCGACTCTCTCTCTCTCGCTCTCTCTCTTTGGGTTTGAGGGTTCCGGGCCTTCCCCAGACTCCTCCCACTTCTTTCCCCTTCCTCTTCCTTTCTCTATCTAATCGACTTGTTGGTAACACACAAAAAATTGAATGTTTACATCACTTGATTCTTGTCTGACTTTATTAGGAACGCACACTAAGTACAAAGGCGCCTTATTCAGTGTTTCAAACTAAAACAACAGCAAGCAAAGTGTCCCGGGGGGGCCGCACCCCTCCCCCAAGGCTCACTGATGTCCAAAACGTATACATACTGATGGAGGAACAAGAACCCCTGAATGAGTATTTGTGCTTAGTATGTATACTACTCAAAAGTGAGAGAATGTGCTGGTTTACATGTTAAAAAGAAATATATGAGTATATAATGTGTACATAGCACTATGCCTCATTGTAAACATAAAATGTATTGTGTGTTTTTGTAAAGGTGGTGGGTCACTGTTGATTCTGAATCAGGCGGGAGGTGCTGGTTTGGGTCGGGGAGGAAATCCAACACTGTAGTTCCCTTTAGTCCGTCACACTAGCACGTCCCATTTCTTTGCTGTTTATGAAACGATTCGTTTTGTTTTCAGTTTTCTGAAAAAGCAATTTAAGATGCAATACGTAATAATCTTCTGATTACAGCCATCCTCACATCCTGAGGAAATAATGTGTGTGGGTGGTGCTGAGGTGTACTGCCGGATGCTCTGTGCGCAGACCGCAGCGGGAGGAAAGCGGTGCGTCGTGAATGGCCATCTGAATTTACTCTTGCACAAAATTGTCACAAACGGTGAAACGGCGTTTCCCATCAAAGAGCCAATGGGAAGGAGTTTCTGTCGTGTGTCAGCAGCAGCCGATCCACACCGCGACCAGAACACGGGATGTGAGAGGGGGGAAACAAAAGGAAGCTGTCGCCGGTTTGACCCTGTTAAATATCTGCACCCCCCCCCCCTCCCCCCGCAGAGGCACAGGTGTGTGGGCGGAGTTTCTGGCTGAGGTTTCCGCCCTGCTTTTAATTTGAAAATCTGAGACCGAGAGGGGTTTCTGCAGTCAGTCCTCCAGGTGAACGACATCAGCTACCCCCGTCTCCAAACGGCAAGCCTTAAAAACCAGCCGGGGGAACCACTAGCTTTTATTATTACTGTTTAACCTCCTTTCCAATCCAATGTGGTTTATTATTAAATAATTACTGACGTAATTACAACTTTTTTCAATAGCCATATTATAAAAAATATATACATATATATGAATATATATTTGTGTGTTTGTGTAGATATCTAGATGATTATATACTTTCTTATAGAAAACTTTGATGTTGATCATTCTCCTGAGTGTTTTGAGAACACATTTCAGCATACATACATATATATATATATATAAAAGTGCTGTCTGCCTGGTCTAGGTCCTAGGTCAGCAGGCAGCAAATCCAAATAATTTTAAAAAAAAAAACCTTCCAAAGGGAATACCCTCGTCACAATGCAATACCTTTCTTTCCACTCTTCCTTTCAGAAAAATGGGAAATGGCAAGAAAATCATTTGTTAGGCAGGTTAACCAAAAAAATTTTAAAAAATCTTCAGTAATAAAGAGCTTGGCTCGCAGCTCGTGGAAAAACACGTAACGTCTTGGGTTTTCTACGTTGGCGACGCCGTGGCCATTTAAAAAAAAAAAAAAAACGCGTCCGATCACGCCTCGTTTCACATCTTGTCGGGTTTTTGGTTTGAGAATGGAGCCCAGCATCGACGCGTCTTTATCTGCTAAATGTGAGTTTGGAAACTCGACAAAGGGCATACTCGTTTCATCGTTTCTCATTTCTATTGATTTCCTGTCTATTTACATCTAATGACTATCAGATTCACAAATTCTTATTTTTTCTTTTTTAACTTAGTTTTTGGTAAAAGACAAAAAGGTAAATACTGCTAGTGAGATTTTATATTTTTACATATGTTGGTTTTATTTTGCGTGTCTTCTTTTTTATTTATATGCCACTTAGTTTGGACGTCTTTGGTTTTGTGTGAATTCATATGTCTGCAGAATGTGGAGACAAAGGCATTTCAGTATTTTTGAATTGTTAAAATCTAGTTTCATAGAAGCGGAGTATCTGATGTTATAAATTATATTTTAATTCATGTAAATAGTTTAAAACAGAAGATTATGGCTTCCTTTTAAACTGAATACATTTCTCTTCAGAGATTGTTTACATTATTAAACTGTAGAGATGTGCTCCTCATATACTGTATAAAGTACATATATTCATTGATTTGCCTCCAAAAATAAAATCCTAATGAACAAACCTTCAGTGCACGTGCTGCTTTTTGGCACAAACGGGCGAAGCCACCGGAAGACCACCCAGGTCTCCAGCCGTTTGTCAAGGCCGAAAATTGAAGCCACTGACTCTGTCCCACGTAAACAAGCTTTTTCTGCTGTTTTAATGCAGCAGTCTGTGGTTCACCAGCTTCAGCCCACAGTATGTTCAGTTTTCATGCTGTCACCACCTGTCATACAGCACCAATCGCAGCAGTAGTCGTCTAAAGGTGCTTTACACAATCAGACCTCCCCTGTAAACAACGTTTGGCGACGGTGGGAATGAAGAACTCCCTTTTAACCGGGAGAAATCTCCAACCAAACTGGGGTAAGGGAGGCCTCCTGGCTCTGTACAAATCCATCACTTCTGCACTTTGTCCAGTATTCACCCCTCGAAGCTGCTCATCAGACCTGCAGGGCCAAGAGCTGCCCACAGGTCACGAGTGCAGGCCGGAGGCGAGTGTGGAGGGAATGGCTGGTTTCTGATACAGGGACGTTGTTAGCAGAGTGGAAGTGCTTTCTTTATAGGCGGATTTTCAGAATAATACTCATGTTGTGTTGAAGTACGAAGGAGAACTGCAATACTGCATCCAATACTTCCACTGCTAGAGACGGCCAGTTTCCTGTAAATAGGATCAAATAAGAACTCAGTGTTGCTGGATCCAGTCCTGAGAGTAAATGTCACTTCTGAAAAATTACTGCATCTCATATTTCCAAAATCGTCTCCGGAGCCAAAAGTGTTTAAGACTAAACTCTGTGACTTGGTACGTCGTGCACGGGGATGTTGAGTGCATGTCACAGTAAACTACGCTGACGCAAATAAATTTTAGTCACTGTGCCGTCTGTTTGACTGACGAGACACGGTGTCTGTCTCCTGAATGGAAGATTGAACTGAACTGGAAGCTGGTTCCACACAAGAGGGGCCTGAAAACTGAAGGCTCTCCCTCCCATTCTACTTTTAAATACTCTAGGAACAACAAATAAGCCTGCAGTGTGAGAGTGAAGCGCTCTAATGGAGTGATTTGGTACTATAAAGTCATTAAGATAAGATGGGGCCTGATTATTTATGTGAGGAGCAGGATTTTGAATTTCAGAGCTGAAAAATGAGGTTGGCTTTAAACCACCAACCACTGCAGTTCCTCTAGCATCCAGCAGAGGCAGTAGTGAGTCACTCCCATAGAGTCCCATGTTAAAATAAACATGTTTCCAGCCTGATACACAGCCTGTTCTGATCTCTATAGATAATTTCCCCCTTCACAACGGCAGGGGGCGGGGGTTCTGTAAGTCACATTACGTGTTAAAGTTTGCACATTTAGGGCGTGTGTCCTCTTTAACTGACAGGCTGATGGTGACAGGTCACTGTAACTGGATTGTTGTCACTTTGGTTTCATTTTGAGGATGGGGCGGAGTCACACCGGTCCAGATCTGGAGGATGGTGCATGCTGAGTGGGATTCGATGCAGATGAGCTGCCTGTGGGGGTGTGTTTGTGCTGCAGCCCTGCGAGTGCAGGAAAAACGGTAAAACCTTAATGAGCGTGTGCCTGGCCACGGCCTGACCTGCTCTCTCATACAGAGGAGGACATGCCCTCTCTCCAGTCTTCCCCTGGTTAAACAGCATACTATTAACAGGCCGCTGGCGAGTTTCCGGCTGGCTGGGCCGTGATTCGCACGTCACTGAGTGCACTGATGATTGTGCACGAGGCAGCACTACACCAGCACTGCTGCACTCGTGCTCTTGACTCTGCTGCGATTCCCACGCCAGCAAAAACACAGAAGAACATCCCAGAACCTGATCCTGAAGCGTGGGGAGCGTGGAGGCAAGAAAGGAAGGACTAAAGATACGAATATCTTCAGTTTGATGTTCTGATTGTCCAATTCCACAGAGGTGTCATCGATCCTCTTGGTTGAGATCGCAGTCTGTCTGTGAGCTCTATGGTGAGCCAAAGTTCAGAATTACATTCTAATTTCAAATCAAATATATTGAATATTGAAGTTGGAAATTACGTAGTGTTACCCAACAAACCACGACCACAGGTTTACGCTCCAAGCAGTGTTGGGAAGGTTACTTTTAAAATGTATTCCAGTACAGATTACAGAATGCATGCCTCAAAATGTATTTTGTAATGTATTCCGTTAAGTTACTCAATGTGAGTAACATATTCTGAATACTTTGGATTACTTAATATATTGTCATGCTTTTTACAACTACACAAATGTCACTATCACATCCTGCAAATCCTTGTTTGTTTTTCTTTACCAATTAACTGTTAAGCCCAACTTAAGATAATATATGTAATGTAGAGGAGCAAAGACTTGGGTATGTTTGTATAAGCTGTTTTGTCTTCTTAAAGATAATAAAAAAGCACAGTCTTTCCTTAACATTTTTTTTATATATAAACCTGACAAGTGGAAGACAAACATAAAATATGCCATTGAAAAGTATTTACTGTTATGGTCACCAACATCACTTAGTTCAAATAAAAAGTAGCCTTGCAGAAGGAGAAAAAATATCAGCATTTTCAATGACTGTTTTCTTATTAGGACAAGAAAGGATATATATAAAATTATACTCAAAAATTAAAAATATCTTATTTTGGCATTTACTGTCAATATTATTCTTCCACCAATAATTTTAAATTACAAAGGATTTTTCAATACAACTCAGATATTCAAACTCAATGTAACAATGAGAAATTACATTTTAAACCTTACCCCTATAATTTTTAAAACAAGACAATATATGTTTTATGCAACTCAGCAACATTACCTTATGGCCATTTAACAAAGGCATGCAACAAAGAACTGTCCAAGGTGTCAGTGCTGAACTGCTTGGTTGAAAACCTTAATTGGCCCCAAAAATCAAATAATTGGCGAACAATTGCAGTAAACATATGAGGTGCTGCTTTTTGAATGCATGCCAAAAACAAATACTAAAGACTACAAAATACTGAGGTTGCAAGCCCTATCTGTGAACAATACCAAGATAGTTTCAGCAGACTACCTACATCTGTTTCGCCTAGTCTACAGTCCAGTAAAGGCGGTTGTAACGCAGCAAGAGCACCTGTTCAAAGTGTTTGTCTGTCATGCAGTTACGGTGTGGGGTGAAAACAAGTCCTCCGTGGCTAAAGAGACGCTCGACAGGAGCACTTGATGGCAGAGTTGTATTGTACTTTAAGAAGAGGGCTCTGATCAATGGATATCTCTTTAATGAGGTCAGTGTCTTATCTGAATCTTGAAGATACCTCTGTACCTCATCCTCCGCTGTAGAACAGGTCACCTGTGTACTCTGAAAACTGAAGAAGCTGTCATCATCATCTTCTGGCTCATTTCCCACTGAGGCATGTCCAGTGGTGCTGGTGTCATTAGAAGGTTCTGTGTTGAGGAGACCATTGGACCATTGTTCTTCTCATGGATTCTCTTTCATCATCAGCAAGCCACCAGAGTCGAAATTTTGGGATGGTGGATGCTGCCATCCTTGCTTCATGGGAGGCTAATACAGCTGCAAATCGAGTGTCAATTGCTTTGATGATCGCTAAGAGGATGTGAGTTGAAAATTGCACTTGTGTCAACTTTTCAGATAACTTAGCTTTCAGACTGAGAAGGGTGGGAATCACATATCCGAAATAGCAGTTCTTTTCCCCCTGGAACAGGTTGACTGAGTAGGCAAGTGGTTTCAGAATGGCTGCTACTCTTTGAGAAACACTGTCTCTTGAGGATGCAGTTTTGCCACCTTCAGTTGTTCACAGATTTCATTGAGCTGACTTTCAGCTAGATTCATTAGCTTCTCGATTGCATGGTACTCTGAGCTCCACACCTGTGGGGATGGCGCCCAGGCCCAGAGCAGCGCCGCCAGCTCCCCAATCCTTTCCAGGTGGCGCTCGGACCGGTCCTGCAGCTCTTCCTGCTGGCGACACACCTCCGCCGCCTGCTCCCGCTGGGCGGCCGCCATTTCGGCCACCCTCTTGGCCAGCTCCTCCATTCCCTGGCTCCGATATGGACCCGCCGTGCTGCCTCCTGGGTTTCGGCACCAATGTGGCGTGAATAAGGCACGGCGGGACCACGGAGCAACGTTCAGAGCCATCTTTATTTAATTCACGTCACACCACAACACACCCAAACCCCTGAGTCCCCGTGTTTTTAACTAGGCGGGCGTGATTAAGGATGCCGTGCAGGTGCGTCCGCCCTCCCTGCACGGCACCGCAGACCACGCCCCACCACAACACATTTTGAGTATGTAGAAAAATTTCAGTTATTGCTTCCTTCATTTTTGGAAAAGTTTTCTCAATGTGAGTCATCAATGTTTTTCTGCAAACAGGACTCCTGCCCCCACTTAGTCCTTCAACCATCTTACGGAATGAGGTGTTCTCAACGGTAGAAAAGGGCTGCACTTCATTGACTATGAAGTCAGATACCAAGGAATTTACTCTCCTTTGGGTGATGGCTGGAGTGCTAAGGATAGCTTGTTTGAGAGGAGGAGGGGCTGTGTCTTTGCCACTTTGTTCATCACCATGATACGATGTATTTGCTTTGGGTAAACTGTGTATAACCCTGGGATGCATCCTCTGAAAAAAAAAAAAAGAGAGAGACCGACCAAAAGATAAAATATTACTGATGAAGAAATAGTTTTGTATTCAAGATCACTGCAAAAAAGTTGGGCAATTGGACGAATATCTCGACTATCAACAATAAGTTGAGCCTTTCACCGATTGTTTTTACAAGAGGAATTTTTTTTTTTTGCCAATGAGTAATTATAATAATAATGTTGGTTGAAGGTAAGAGAAGCAGTCAATGGAAAATATAATAGTGGTGTTTTAACGCCATGAACAAATGCAGCGATTCATTTACTCAAACTCATAACAGAATGAAAGAAAAGCAGTAGTCTATGTTCAAGAAAAAACAAAACATTTAATTTAAATAAACAAACCACAATGGTGGGGAGGGATAGAAGAAACTGACTTCTTTTTCCACTTTAACTGTGTTCCAGTGTTTATGTCTTAGATACTCGACCAAAAAACAAATAAGTTAAAAGCCAAAATGTCACTTCCAGCAACCATAAAAAATATCAGAGGTAAATTTACGTTTTTTGTGCACTTTGGTGCAACTCGAATAAATAAATGAATAATCCAAAGAGTAGATATGTTAATACAGAAACTTCAACAAGAAAAGAAGATAAAATATCCCCCCCAAACTAAACTTTCTATTTATGTTCTAAATGCGCAAATCAGTCCGTGCATTATTACATTGCTCCGCCCATTAACAAGTCACCTCCGCGATTATGTGTGAATGGGTTGACTGCGTGTGTGTGTAAATGGGTGGATGACTGATTGTGTAAAGCGCTTTTGGATCCTTAGGGACTAGAAAAGCGCTATACAAATACAGGCCATTTACCATTTACCATTATGTTGGTTATCGTTTGACTGACGATTGTCGGTTGGAAAAATTTTTAATCTCGCCCAACCTTAATGTCCACCCTACTGTTAATCATTTTGGGATTGCTTTCACAACTGCACACGATAATTTACAGCTCGTTAATGCTATCTATCAAGTTTAACAGTCTATGAACTAACGTTAACGCCAGCTAACAATGTTAGCTAAAATCACAGCAATATTATATCGAAGCTACTGAAGTGGCATATAGCCTAGGTAGCTACCACAACTAAAATAAGATATTTGCAGTATGTTAATGTTAGTTTTTTAAAAATAACTTACTTTCAGATGTTTTGTTAGATTGGAGGTGGAGTCTTTTGACACAGAGAGCATCTTCTTTGCTAGCAAGCAGAGTTTGCATTGCACTGTGAAATTCCGCCCACCCCTTTCTTCTTTGAATATAAAATGGTGTTGGAACTTCCAACTCTGAAACGCATTCCTGACTCTGTTGTGCTGGCTCCGGCTCCATTGTTTGACTGACGCTATACCAACAGGACGATTTTTTATTTTTTTTTATTTTTAAACAGCCTCTTCTCGCGTGTTTTGTTTGGGTTTCCAGCCGCAATGTGCGGCATGGAATGACCAGAATTACAGAGGACCGCCATGTAATCCATTTATTTCAACAAAGTAATTGTATTCTAAATACCACCTTTTTAAACGGTAACTGTAACGGAATACAGTTACTCATATTTTGTATTTTAAATACGTAACGGCAGTACATGTATTCCGTTACTCCCCAACTCTGGCTCCAAGCTACGTACTCTGCATACTCTACAACCTACCAGAGACACTTGGGCTGACCAAGCAACTAAGTTACACAGCTTTGCATGCTTTTATTGATTAATTTGTTTGCATGCACTCTCTCTCGTGTGACGCAAATTCATCCGAAGGTCTATAACTGGTGATGACATCATTACTTCACTAGCACTGAGGCCGTACTGTGTGAGAAATAAAGAAATCCAACTTTTCCAACTAAAAAGCAATACAGTTTTTAAAAGTTAGAGCCTGGAGCCTCGGACACGAGGTGCAAACACAAGCAATCATCCCAATGTCGGTGATCTGGCCACGAGAAGAGGAACCTTGTGCCGTTCTCTCACCGTTACCAGCTCCTCTCTCTCTTGAGCTCAGGTCTGAGCTTCGTCACCCTGCGCTCAGGCTCACAGACCGATGTAGTGACTTGGGAAACTCTAACAGCAGAGTGTTAGAGCACAAATAGTATTTCTATAATTAATGAGGCCAAATATCAACCTGTCAATACAACAATTAAATCCAGCAGCAGCTTGTCCTCAGTGTATAAGAGTCCAAATACAGCTGATATATACATTAATGCGTGATTAAACAGTTAATACAGATGTTTGTTAAGCATCTGCCTGTTTAAAACGTTGGCGATTAATTGCACAGCCCAAAGCCAGAGGAGAAAGCATGCGACTGGAAATCATCCTGTCAGCCATTTCCTGTCACGCTGTCCTCTCTGTGGCTGTTTCTGTGGGGCAGTCGTGACTGCAGCAAACAGAGCTCTGCACTGCAGTTATCAGACACACGCTGTCATCCCCGAGCTTCAGCTACGCTCTAACGGGGACACCAGGACGGAGACGCTGCTGCTGAACCAAACCTCAGGACCATCCAACAGCCTCCCACGCTGATACACCTGGGTATGTTTATCCATTTGGGCCCAGCAGAGCTATGTGTTGGTACGTAAAGGAGGAGAAAGAACTCCTTTGTGTGGGCAGGAACGGGAACTCCATCAGGCTGCTCATGCATGTTTCCAAACTGTGATGACACACCAGCCTCATGTGGCTTGTAGGCGGATCATAGAAACCACTGACTGGACCTCATGTCAAATAGGTGATATAAATATAAACCATAGAAGTCTGAATACATCTATGAAAGACCCGACAGCCTTTATGCTTGTCTTTCGACACTTCACACTTTCTTTTGATGTCTTGGCCCCTACCCTGGTTAAATGAAGGTTTCATTACAGTTAATTATCCATCCTCTGTTCTTAAGTAATGTTGGACAGTGTCCTCTAACCTTGGCCCTACAAAAGACTGGAATCCTGTGCAGACTGGATCCTACCCCGAAGTCAGCTGTGATAGGCTCCACCCCCTGCGACCCTGAATGAGGTAAGTGGAAGAAGCTGGATGGATGATGTCTCAGAATATCCAGAGAACTACTGTAACATGGTGCAACATGAATGAAGAGATGCAGGAAAATTCGCTGAGTTGGATGTTATGTAGAGAGGTGGGACGAGTCTCCTTCCTGTTTGAATTCAATTCAATTCAGTTTTATTTATACAGCACCAAATCACAATAACAGTCATCTCAAGGTGTTTTATACTGTAAGGTAGACCCTACTATAATACATACAGAGAAAAACCCAACAATCCACATCTGCACCAAAGAGTAAAACGGTGAAATGTGGAATATTAAACATTAGGTCTCTCTCTTCTAAGCTTCTGTTAGTACATGAGTTAATAACTGATCAACAAATCGATTTACTCTGCCTTACAGAAACCTGGTTACAGGATGATTATGTTAGCTTAAATGAATCAACACCCCCGAGTCGATCAGAATCCTCGAAGCACAGATCGAGGGGGTGGCGTGGCACACCAGCCTATTAATCAACCAAATTTTTTTTCATTTTAAAAGTTTGATCTAAGCTCTGCTAATTCCTTTTTTTCTTCTTTTTTTTTGCCTGTCCCATTTGGTTCTTTAGCCGTCAGAATTGTTGTCTGAAGACCAACAAGGATACCCAATGGATTTATTTTGCCAAATGGATCATCATGGCATTGCCGTATTGGTCCATTTGATCGACCTTTGTTTTCATTATTTATTTTATATTATTTTCAGTTGTTACAGACGGGACAGACATGAGTGAGGGTTAGGAAAGGGAGAAAGAAAGAGGAAGGAAAAGAAAAAGAGAAGGGGAGAGGGAAAGTGAGAAAGGGAAAAAAAATCTCCTGGATCACCTGTTGGGAGAAAAAGAATAGAAAACAAGCAAAAAAAACAAAACAAAGCAACATACTAAACACAACACCATCGCATTAATCTAGCTAAGTGTAAACAGCAGTAAATACTAAATATTGAATGTTGTTGTGCAGCACGCAGGACAGACAGCGCACAATGTGCTTTGAAGTAGCAGCCAAGAAAGGTGTGATTTAAGTCTATGAGCAGTGAACACCCGTGTGCATACCTGTGTGGATCAGCGCGCTTGTATTCAAATGGTTTCCCCACGTAATGGTCTGCAAGAGGATGTAGAGAGCCATAGCCCCGTCCCCCAGGGCATGAAGCAGGCATGGAGGAGATCCAGGCCCCAGACATCCAGAGGCCCCAGAGTGCGAGAGCCCAAGGAGGACCACCGGAGGGGCATCCGTGCCACCCTCATGGGAAGGGCTGAGGATCCCCAGACGAGGGGTCACCCAGTAGCCACCGAGCAGAAGCTAAAGGGGGCTGCACCGGCGTGCCCGCCAGCTCCGCCGGCAGCCAGCTGTGCCAGAGTGAACCGAGCCGCAGGCCCAGAGGCCCGAGGGCCCCCCGCGCCCCGGAAGAGGCCTGACCGAGCAACAGGCGCCAGGCCCCGCCAAGTAGCCACTGAGAGTGAGCTGGTACATACCTGTGCGCCCAGCCCCGGACACCAAGAACCACCAATGCACCGACCCCTGAGGGCATCAGTCACCGGCAGGGAGTGTGGTGAGGGGAGATAGGCCTCCACACTTTGGAGGGCCTGGGAGTTCCCAGAGAGGTGGAGTCTAAGACCCGACCTGACACACAGACACAGACAAACAGGCACACACAGACACAAACATGCATTCCCACCCTCATGCACACATATACAAACACTCAGCACTCACCCAATGTAAGGATTGAGCTCTGCTAATTCCTGATGTCATTCCAAATTCTTGTGCAGGACAAGCATTTGTTAATTGGCCACAGCCGCCAGCATGTTTCTGCTGCTGTTTGTGTAAAACATGTTTTTGAATCAAAAAGAATCATCTGATGTCAAAGTGCTTTAAATCTGCAGCCGCTTACCACATGAACCGTGAGACAGAGGGGATTTGTGATTATCTCATTGTTGCTGGGATGGACTGGTAAACGGACTGGTTCTTATGTAAAAACCCAACCTGCGCGCGAGCCTCCTACACCACGGACTCTGGGTGGTATTGGATTGGGCTCACAGTAGAAAGATGAGTCGGACAGAGGTGTTCAATTTGGCTGCGACGGCCGTTTATTCAGACACCCTGACGTAAACTACCACATCTCTGCTACTGGCCCTTGCAAAGCAATCACAGTAACCACTTTGCTTAATTATTAAAAGTACAACAAAGAAAACCAAATGTATAAAACATAGTCACGTAAACGAGGCCAGTTCCTGGGTCAAAGCTACCGGTATTAGCAAAGTGTAGCTTAACAGCTAATGCTTTGTCATGCATTACTTTGCATGAACACACGAGAACACAAACTCTTCGCATTCCATCAGCTGCCACATAAACATCTCATTAAACTCATTATCATTAGACTAAACTTAAAAAAAACACTGAGCGGCAGCACAAACTATAAACAGGGGCCTGTTAACAGGGCATGCACAGCTCAACAGTAACACCCTCTGATTTATCCAAGTAACTACCCTAAACTTACTCCTGCACTCCTCCACGATTAGGTGGAGTGCAGTCTCTGTCACTACCCGATCCGTACTGGAAACCCGATCGGTACCCCACATGCGCGAAAGGTGTCTACTTTTTTTACGATAGTTACAGGTCAGAGTATCTGTTAAGATGTTAAGAATAATAAGTATCTCTTAAAATGTTTCCAATAATGAAACATTTCAAAATAATGTAGACAAAAACGAAAAATAAAAAGATAGTTACGGATCAGGACTCACCGATCCTTACTGCGCATGTGCAAAGTTGGACCATACAAATCGGGTCTACCCGATCCGTACTGTGCATGTGCAGGGGTTTTCTTCTTCTGTTCGTTTAATGGCAGTTTACTCCCCAGTGTACGAGGATACTGCCACCTGCTGACAGAGTGAATGAACCCTATTGTAAACTGAATTAGCGTCATTACAAACGTGTGTTAAATTTGATTTAGTGATAGTCGAGTGTGTTTATGCTTGTCTGTGTGGAGAGGATTGATTAGAATAGTGATGATGATGTGCGCTATCACTGTCAATTGTCAGTAAACACTTCATCTGGCTGCTTAATCTACACGTGACATATTACAAAGTCTGTGTTATTAACTCTGTAATTAGGCGCCATTCTTCTTATTTTACGGCGCTGTTGTTCAATCGGGGAACGCTCTCTGTTGAGGAGAAAAGCGTGAATTTGTTTGTATACGGATTATCCATTGTTTACATGTCCCGGTAGTCGAAAAGGAGGCAGAGCTGTTGAGAAATGCTAGGAGCTAACTGGGCGCTAACCGTATCATTCAAATATATTGAATGTCGCAATGTTGGCAAAGAGAGGAAGTGACGTATGATTTGCGCATGCGGAGTACCGATCGGGTTTCCGGTACGGATCGGGTAGCGTCAATCTCTGCTATTGAATTCAAGATGGCGGGGGAACATGGTGGCATCCACAAACCGGCGCCCACACGCATTTTAATAGATTCATTCCAAGTTTGTGAGAATACATCAGTTTGCTGGAAGATTATTATAATTACACTATTGTGTACTATGATGTTCTCTATGAAATATGCTCACAGAAGCGACCGATGCAGATTTAAATGCACTTATTAATAAACAGAAGCGTGAGATCACCAGCATCCACTGTGGAAATGAAAACAGTGACAGCAAAGGGAGAACCACTGTGATCACAGCACAGGCTGCAGGCAACACTGCTGCTATAAATAGAGCCGGCTCCCTGCAGCTCTGCAGTCACCACGGCCCCCTAAGCCCCTCCCTCCACCTGCGTCACAGCCCAGCGCTGCACGCTCTGCTGATCACCATCACCGTATACGGCAATCCTGCCAGCTCCCAGCATGCCTTTACGTCACAGCAGCTTACGTCATACACAAGTGACGCCATCCTTCAGATTGTGCATCGATGCTATTATTAGAAAACTACAGCAAGCATGCGAGGAAGGCAGGGAGGGGCGCATGATGAATACAGCTCCTGCTTCACCCCCCCCCCCCCCGCCCGACGGAGGCTCCAGCAGCTCTCAGCTTCCATTCTGCTGCTCACACACCAACACACACACACACACACACACACACACACACACACACACACACACACACACACACACACACACATTCATATCTTAGTGAGGACATCTAATTGACATAATGCTAAGTCTTGTTTTAACATATGGCATAGAAACTGAACATTTGACAAAAACCCTCTCCTGTCTGATCATTTCCTGATAACATTCAAATTTACAATAATTGATTACACAGCAGTGGGGAGTAGACTTTATCAAAGTAGATGTCTTTCTGAAAGCGCTGTAACTAAGTTTAAGAATATAATCCACCCACTGTTATCATCTTCAATGCCCTGTACCAACATAGAGCAGAGCAGCTATCTGAACGCTACTCCAACAGAGGTCGATCATCTTGTTAATAATTTCACCTCCTCACTACGTACGACTCTGGATACTGTAGCTCCTGTGAAAACTAAGGTCTCAAATCAGAAGTACCTGACTCCGTGGTATAATTCTCAAACACGTATCTTAAAGCAGATAA
The DNA here is from genome assembly GCF_057381915.1 of Diplotaxodon limnothrissa. Lineage (NCBI taxonomy): Eukaryota > Metazoa > Chordata > Actinopteri > Cichliformes > Cichlidae > Diplotaxodon > Diplotaxodon limnothrissa. The sequence goes on along the minus strand of NC_140597.1, from coordinate 15,217,784 downwards.
CTCGTAAGCTGGAGAGGAAATGGCGTGTCACAAATTTAGAGGATCATCATTTAGCCTGGAGAAATAGAAAAAAATGACTTACAGATGTAATATTATCTACAGCTACTTTCAGTACCATTGATATTCATTTAGACTTAGGTAATCTGATCAAGATGGCGGCGCGCACAGACGCAGCGGCCCGGAGCTCCTACACTTTTGCACTTTTGGTGGTACTGTGTATCATTTCACACAGTCTGGGGTTACTTCAATATAATAGAGATGATCTACTACAACTAAGCCGTGGAGATCTTCAATTAACATCCGAGTATCTCATCCCCCCGGAGATCGTCAAGCAACCCCCGGGGCTACCCGCAACAGCAAGCCGCAGGAGGAGACACTGCGAGCGGAGGCAGAAGAGAGGCAGGCGGGGAGGCCTGTGGGCACGGCTAAAGGCTAGTCCGTTTAAACCACCACTCCCGACCATATTCCTCTCCAATGCCCGTTCAATCCGTTACAAACTGGATGAAATACGACTGCAGATCGCCACTCGACGGACTTTCAACAACTGTTCGTGCATGATTTTTACTGAAACCTGGCTGGACAGCGCCATTCCCGATGCGGCTATTGATCTAGCAGGCCGCACCACCTGTCGGCTCGATAGAAGACCGGCGGGGGGCTGTGCATCTATATTAACAACTTCTGGTGCACGAACGTCACGGTAACGGAAAGACTGTGCAGTACAGAGGTAGAACTGTTGGTGTTAAAGTGCCGTCCATTCTATCTCCCTCGGGAATTTTCTGCCGTTTACATCTGCGCTGTTTACATTCCACCAGATGCTAATGCTAAGCTAGCGTTAGCACAACTGAGCAGCAGCATCAATAACAGCTTGGTAGCACACCCGGACAGTGTCTTTATTGCGGCTGGGGATTTTAATCACGCGGATCTGAAATCTGTACTTCACAATTTCCACCGAAATGTGAAGTGTGCTACCAGAGGAGATAGAACTTTGGACCAGGTGTACACCAACATGGCGAACGCATACAGAGCCCAGGCCTATCCCCACCTGGGTCTGTCAGACCATCTCTCCCTTCTGCTACACCCAATATACACACAAAAGATCAAGAGCACTGGGATTACAACCAAAACCGTGAGAACATGGCCGCAGGATGCTATTCCGATGCTTCAGGACTGTTTCCACTGCACAGACTGGGAGGTATTCAAGGTGCAGGACACTGACAATCGTGTCGCATTGGACAGTTACACCTCCACTGTCTTGGACTACATCTGTTTCTGTGTGGACAATGTAACAACTTGGAAACGACTCCGTGTGTTCCCTAATAATCCACCCTGGATGACACACAGAGTTCAACAACTTATTCGAACGAGGAACAACGCTTTCAACTCCGGGGACCAGGAGGCATACAGTGCTGCCAGGGCTAACCTGAGAAGAGGCATCAAGACTGCCAAGCAGCAGCACAGGAGGCGTATCGAGGCCAGGTTTGAGAACATCACAAACCCAAAGCAGGTCTGGGAAGGCATCAGGGCTATCACGGACTACAAAAGGAGAACACCATCACCCTCAGCCGATAGTCCTACTCTGGCTGAGGACCTAAACCTCTTTTATGCCCGCTTTGATAGGGAGAACACCGACCCTGTCCTGTCCCCTCTCCCCTCAACCGACCCTGCTCCGGTCCTGAGCACTCATGAGCTGAGGCGTGTGTTCCGGAGCATTAACACCAGGAAGGCGGCCGGGCCGGATGGAGTGCTGGGCCGGGTGCTAAAAGACTGTGCTGCGGACCTGGTGGACGTCTTCACCTCTATATATAACACCTCGCTGTCCTGTTCACTGGTACCATCCTGTTTCAAAGCAGCAACCATCGTTCCCATCCCAAAACAGTCAAATGTCACATGTCTGAACGATTTCAGACCTGTGGCACTCACCCCCATTCCCGCCAAATGCCTGGAGAGACTGGTCATTAAACACATCAGAGCTGCTTTTCCACCATCTCTGGACCCGCACCAGTTTGCATACAGGGAGAACCGGTCAACTGAGGATGCGATCGCCATAGTGCTGCACACATTATTGAAGCACTTGGAACACAGGAACACCTATGCACGGCTCCTCTTTGTAGACTACAGCTCGGCTTTTAATACCATCCGGCCATATAAACTCCGTCCCAAACTCCACCAACTGGGACTCAACTCCTCTCTGTGCAACTGGATTGTGGACTTCCTCACTAACCGCAGACAGAGTGTCAGAGTGGGTAAGAACACCTCTTCCACCCTTGTGGTCAACACCGGTGCCCCTCAGGGGTGTGTTCTGAGCCCTCTGCTATACACTCTCTTCACCCATGACTGTATTTCCTCCTGCGCGTCCAATCTCATTGTTAAGTTTGCCGATGACACCACAGTGCTCGGACTTATATCCAACAACGATGAGACAAACTACAGGACAGAGGTGCAACAACTAGAGTCATGGTGCCACGACAATAACTTGGTCTTAAACACCAAAAAGACCAAGGAGATCATTGTAGATTTCCGGAGGAAGGGTCATAACAACCATCTGCCTCTCTTCATTGGCAGTGAGGCGGTGGAGAGGGTGAGCAGTTTTAAATTCTTGGGGGTAACTGTGACCGAGGACCTGTCCTGGGGCAACCATATCACCTTAGTTGCACGGAAGGCCCAACAGCGCCTCTACTACCTGAGGAGACTACGGAGCGCACACATTCCCAGACCTCTGATGTTGAACTTCTATAACTGTGCCATCAGCAGCGTCCTGACGCATGGATTTCTAGTGTGGTTCCCCAGCTGCACCAAGGCCGACCAGCAAGCACTCCAGCGGGTGGTGAAAGAAGCTGGCAGAATTATTGGAACAATTCTGCCAGAGATTAGTAATATCTTCCCCACTCGCTGTCTGAGGAGGGTGCACAGTATCCTGCGGGACCAACATCACCCTGCGCGCCACCTTTTCCACCTGCTGCCCTCAGGGAGAAGGTACAGGTCTATACAGGCCAGAACATCCAGACTGGCCAACAGCCTGTATCCACAGGCTGTGAGGCTCCTGAATTCTGCCCCCCTCCCCTCTCTGCCCCCCTCTCACGGACAATAACCATATCCAACTTCTTAATAGCACTGAACTGGTTTGCATTGGTGCATTATATCTTTATTCTCTCTCCCCCCCCCCCCCCCCTCCCCCCCTTCTTAAATAGACAACCATCATATCTCACAGTACAATAATATTGAACGGGTTGCATTGTTGCATTTTGTCATGTTTCTCAGGTCTTTGTCTGAATGTCCTATGAACATTACCTGTCTTGTTCTCATGTTGTTGCTAAGGATTGTCTCATTGCACTGAAGTCACACTGGGTTAAATATTTACACTTGGGTTTTAAGGGGTATTTGTTTGTTTTTTTTACGGGTTGTACGGAAGCCCCAAACGCAATTTCATTGTTCTTTGACAATGACAATAAATAAATACTTGACTTGACTTACTACTTGACTGTTTTACTCCAATTGATCTTTCTGAGTTAACTTCAATAATTACTTCCTCCAAACCATCAACATGTCTTTTAGACCCCATTCCTACAAAACTGCTCAAAGAAGTCCTGCCATTAATTAATGCTTCTTAAATATGATCAACCTATCTCTAATAATCAGCTGTGTACCACAGGCCTTCAAGCTGGCTGTAGTTAAACCTTTACTTAAAAAGCCATCTCTAGACCCAGCAGTCTTAGCTAATTATAGGCCAATCTCCAACCTTCCTTTCATATCAAAAATCCTTGAAAGAGTAGTTGTCAAACAGCTAACAGATCATCTGCAGAGGAATGGCTTATTTGAAGAGTTTCAGTCAGGTTTCAGAGCTCATCACAGCACAGAAACAGCTTTAGTGAAGGTTACAAATGATCTTCTTATGGCCTCTGACAGTTGTCCTGACTCCATTTTGTTCATGTAAATGGAGAGTCCTCTTCACACGCTGAGGTTAATTATGGTGTTCCACAGGGTTCAGTGCTAGGACCAATTCTGTCTAACATAAGTTAAGTTACTCAATGAGTAATGTATTCTGAATACATTGGATTACTTAATGTATTGTCATGCTTTTTACAACTACATGAATGTAGCAATCACATCCTGCAAATTCGTGTTTATTCTTTTCTAACAATTGGCTGTTAAGCCCAGATCTCCCTGAATAGGCAGTATATTTACTGTAATAATAATAATAATAATAATAATAATAATAATAATAATAATAATGGATTGGATTTATATAGCGCTTTTCAAGGCACCCAAAGCGCTTTACAATGCCACTATTCACTCACTGTCACATTCACACACTGGTGGAGGCAAGCTACAGTTGTAGCCACAGCTGCCCTGGGGCAGACCAGTCAGTGGGGCAGACTGACAGAAGCGAGGCTGCCATATCGCGCCATCGGCCCCTCTGTAGAGGAGCAAAGACTTATGTTAACACGAGATGTTAGCTTGGTGGTGAGTAGCCTTCAGTAATAGTAATAAATCACACAGCATTAGTACATCGAAGATACTGAAGTGGCAACCCAGGTAGCTACCACAACTAAAACAAGGTAGCTGCTGTAAGCTAACATTAGTTTTTTTTAAAAAGAACTTACTTCCAGATGTTTCTTTAGGTTGGAGACTTGACGCTGAGAGCACCTTGTAAAGCACTTTGTGACACATGTCTGTGAAAGGTGCTATATAAATAAACTCTACTTACTTACATACTTACAACTTGGTTGCTGGCAAACAGAGTTTGCATTGTCAAAGGAGCTTGCAAAGAAAAGCGTCTGGAGTTCTTTAAGTTGCTTGAAGACGTTTCACCTCTCATCCGAGAAGCTTCTTCAGTTCTAAGGTCAAATGGTGGAGAGTCCCAGATATAAACCTAGTGGGAGTAACCCCCCACAGAGGGACAAAATGACCCCCTGATGATCCTCTAATCGCCTGAGCCAAGGTGTGAAACTGGGTGTGGGTCCCAATCAGCCAGAGTTTCGGGTGTGTTCATTGTGAAACCTGGCCCCACCTTATCATGCGAATTCCTGAGGTCAGATGGCCCAGGATGTGAGTGGGCGTTAAGGCGTCTGGGAAGGGATCTCAAAACTGGATTATAGATGGCAGAGAGGTGGTGTCGTAAACCCCCGCCTCTGTTCAAAGATGGTCGCTCACAGTGGACATAGATGGCTTCTTTCACTCCTCTTTCAAACCATCTGTCCTCTCTGTCCAAAATGTGAACATTGGCATCCTCGAAAGAGTGTCCTTTATCCTTAAGATGCAGATGGACTGCTGAGTCTTGTCCTGTGGAGGTGGCTCTTCTGTGTTGTGCCATGCGCTTGTGAAGTGGCTGTTTGGTCTCTCCAATGTAGAGGTCTGAGCATTCCTCGCTGCACTGTACAGCATACACCGCATTGTTAAGTTTGTGTTTTGGCGTTTTGTCTTTTGGGTGAACCAGTTTCTGTCTGAGTATGTTGCTGGGTCTGAAATACACCGGGATGTCGTGCTTGGAGAAAACTCTCCTGAGTTTTTCTGATACACCGGCTACATAGGGGATGACAATGTTGTTGCGTCTGTCCTTCTTATCCTCCCTCGCTGGTGTCTGGTCTTCTTTTCTGTGCCTCTTTGCTGACTTTAAGAACGCCCATTTAGGATAGCCGCACGTTTTGAGTGCTTCCTTTACATGTGTGTGTTCCTTCTTTTTTCCTTCAGGCTTAGAGGGAACATGTTCTGTCCGGTGGTGTAGGGTCCTAATTACTCCAAGTTTGTGTTCCAAAGGGTGATGGGAGTCAAAGAGGAGGTACTGGTCCGTGTGTGTGGGCTTCCGGTAAACTTCGATGTTGAGTTTGCCGTTCTCTTCAATGTGCACGGCGCAGTCCAGGAAAGGCAAACAGTCGTCCTTTGTGTCTTCCCTGCTGAACTTGATGTTTTTATCCACAGCGTTAATGTGCGCAGTGAAGGATTCCACTTCTTGTGTCTTGATTTTGACCCAGGTGTCGTCCACATATCTGTACCAGTGGCTGGGTACTCTTCCTTTGAAAGAGCCAAGAGCCTTCCTTTCCACTTCCTCCATGTAAAGGTTGGCTACAATAGGTGACACGGGGGAGCCCATGGCACAGCCATGTTTTTGTCTGTAAAAGCCTTCGTTGTACTTGAAATATGTAGTGGTGAGGCAGAGGTCTAACAGTGTGCAAATCTGATCGGGTGTGAAGTTGGTCCTGTCCTCCAAGGAGCTGTCTTCTTGTAGTCGTTTTCTGACAGTCTCCACGGCCTCCGTGGTGGGTATGCAAGTGAAGAGAGAGACTACATCAAAGGACACCATGGTTTCATCTGGATCCAGGGTAAGTTTCTGGACCTTGTCGGTGAAGTCGGTGGAGTTCTTGATGCGGTGTGGGGTGTTCCCCACAAGAGGAGCAAGGATGGTAGCAAGGTGTTTAGCAATGTTATAAGTGGCTGAATTTATGCTACTGACTATGGGTCTGAGTGGGACAGCTTCCTTGTGGATCTTAGGAAGTCCATAGATGCAGGGTATGGCATCCCCTGGGTAAAGGCGGTGATATGTAAGGCGGTCAATAATTTTGTCCTTTTCAAAGTCTTGAAGGCAAGCTATAACTTTCTTTTTGTAGCTGCTTGTGGGGTCTCGCTTTAGGGCTTCTTAGGTATTGTTGTCACTGAGGAGAGTAGTGATCTTTGTATGGTAATCTGTAGTGTTTAGGACCACGGTGCATCTTCCCTTATCAGCTGGTAAAACAGTGATGTTGTGGTCATTGCTCAGGGAAGCGACGGCCTTCTTTTCCTGTATTGTGAGGTTGGATGGAGGGACTTTGGCACTGGAGAGCGTGGCTGAGACTTTCATCCTGATTTGCTCTGCTTCTGTCTGTGATAATTTATTAATCCGTATGGCAGATTCTGTGGCTGTGATGAGGTCCACTATGGGCAACTGTTGTGGAGAAATGGCAAAATTGAGTCCTTTGGCTAATACTCTCTTTTCAGGTTCAGTGAGAATCCTGTCTGAAAAGTTCTTAACCCATTTCTCCTGACTGACTTCAGGTGTGTTTTCTTCTCTGGGTTGTGTAGGTTCAGGATGAGGAGTGTGTGTTTTTGAAAGCAAGGTGTAAAATTTCCTGCGTTGTCTTTCTTTTCCTTTAGAGTGTTGGGCCCGCTGAGCCTTGTCCACAAACTTGTAAACCTCTTCTAAGATTGGAGAGGGTAGAAGGATTTCCAGTTCCTGCAGGGTCTGGCTGATCTTGATCTGGAGGGCATCTATGGTGAAATAGACCTGTCTTATCTTTTCATTTAAAAGGTGATTTTGTGCTCTCTGTAGAATCAAGTCTGCTCTGTATCCCCTGACAGTGGATCCAAGGCGCAGCCTCTTAGGAACAACTCTGCTTTGTCTACATCTTAGGTTGAAACGGAGATGGTTCCTATAATCCGCTAGTTTCCTTGATTCCCTTTCATACTCCCGCACCAGTTGAAGGGTGTTCCTCCCAAAATGTACGGCAATATGTCTGTGAAGGTTCTCAGTCATCCAGGTCATCGTAGTCAAAGAGTTTGCATTGCACACCCAGATTTGGCCCATCCCTTTCTTCTTTAAATGTGAAGTGGTGTGGGAATTTCCAAGTAAGAAATGCATTGCTGCCCGTGCACTGCTAGCTCTGTTGTGCTGGCTCAGTGTAATCCATTTATTTCAACAAAGTAACTGTATTCTAATTATCACCTTTTTAAACGATAACTGTAATGGAATACAGTTACTTATATTTTGTATTTTTAGTACATAACACCAGTACATGTATTCCGTTACTCCCCAACACTGGTTATAGCGGTTTTACCTGCTACCATCTCACCTATTGCATGGTTCACTCAAACATACGTTCAATTTTAAAACCGTTTTCTCTTGGTTTTGAAGCTACTTCCTGCCTCTGTAATGGTGAGTGCTGTGAGTGAAGCTCGGGTTTTCCAGCTGTTTGTAGGAGTCTCTCTGTGAGCGTCCTCATGCGAGGCCTGAGAGCTCTGCACAGTTCTCACATGCACAGCTGTAACGTCACTGATTAGTTGTAGTGAATCTGAAATCCAATCCTTACTCAGAGAGAGCATGTTCCTACACCTCAGACAGTTAAATAATTTCTCAGCTTTAGAGCAGCTGAGGCCATTACTGTGAAAGTGCATCGCTGCTGTAGTATCCACGGATAGGTATGATGTAGAACACAGCGCGTCCCTGTCCTGTCTGCCATACCTCCACCAAGTCACAGCAGATGGCTGTCCCTCCCTGAACCTGGTCCTGCTGGAGGTTTCTTCCTGTTAAAAGGGAGTTTTTCCTCTCCAAGATCACCAGCTGCTCACAGATACAGAGTTGTCTGAATGATTGGGTTTCTCTGTACCTCTGTGGGGGTCTTTACTTTTACAATATAAACATCCTGAGGCGACTGTTTTTGTGATGTGGTGCTATCAACACCATCCTTCCAGACCATCTCCGAGGCAAGCTTTCCCAGATGAATGTGCCTGATCCCATCTGCCGGTGGATCACTGACTTCCTGACGGACAGGAAGCAGCATGTGAGGCTGGGAAAGAATGTCTCGGACTCTCGGACCATCAGCCCCTCAGGGCTGTGTTCTTTCTCCTCTGCTCTTCTCCCTGTACACCAACTGCTGCACCTCCACCCACCAGTCTGTCAAGCTAATCAAGTTTGCAGATGACACCACCGTTATTGGGCTCATCTCGGACGGGGATGAGTCTGCCTACAGGAGGGAGGTTGAACGTCTGGTGTCTTGGTGCAGCCACAACAACCTGGTGCTGAATGCCCAGAAGACAGTGGAGATTATTGTGGACTTCAGGAAGCACACAGCCCCACTCCCCCCCATCATCCTGACTGACACCCCCATCACCTCTGTGGACTCATTCCGCTTCCTGGGTACCACCATCACTCAGGACCTGAAGTGGGAGCCCACCATCACCTCCGTCATCAAGAAAGCCCAGCAGAGGATGTACTTCCTGAGGCAGCTGAAGAAATTCAACCTGCCAACACGGACGATGATGCAATTCTACACTGCAATCATCGAGTCCATCCTCACCTCCTCCATCACCGTGTGGTACGCTGGAGCCACTATCAGGGACAAACAGAGACTGCAGCGTGTTGTGCGCTCTGCTGAGAAGGTGATTGGCTGTAGACTCCCATCTCTGCAGGACCTATACACCTCCGGAACACTGCGGCGTGCAGCTCGGATCTCAGCTGACCCTTCTCACCCTGGACACAGTCTGTTTGACCTGCTCCCCTCAGGCAGGAGGCTCCGGTCCATTCGCACCAGAACCTCTCGCCATAAGAACAGTTTCTTCCCCTCTGCGGTCGGACACATGAACAATAACCGTATGACTGTTCCCACCACTAACACATGACCCTACGCTGTTTTCACTGCATCATTCCATGTTTGGCACTGATCACCACCTGCACTCATGTATATATCTATCTACTTAGCACTTTTAATTCTTATTCTCATGTATATATCTCATGTATATCTCATGCATATATCTTTCTACGTAGCACTTTTAATTCTTATTCTTACTTTTATTTTTTCATGTCTATTTAAGCGCAATTTATGACAGTATGTTCGCACTGAAGCACCGCAGCAATTTCCTAATGTTGTAAACCTGCTCAACATTTGGCAATAAAACCCTTTCTGATTCTGATTCTATTTAAATAACACTGAATTGAGTTTGCAGGTAAAATACATTTTACCAAAAGATTCTCTACAATAGTGAGGAAAAATGCCGTTACGCAATAAGAGATGGGATTTAGTGGAGTATTTCACCAACAAACATCTGAAAACTTCTTGTGGTGGAGAATAAACCGGGTTTGAAGCATTTGTAAATCTCCTTGCTAAATTCTTTCCAGCCCACTAGAACAGTTCCTCTGTTGTTGAGGCTGGCTTCAAACTGATGTATAAAAGCAGCAGGATGTTGGATTTTGTGGCGGACGTATGTTAGTCAGATGCTTGTTAGATCACAATCCTTTAAGCTTGAAACGATGTAAAACATTTCCACTGATTCTCCTGGAAATGAAAAGAAAGTGTGCTCGAGGCCCAAGAAAGAAACTAGTGAGCAGGCAGACATCCGACAGATACTTTCTAGTACAAAGTCATCTACACACACACCCTGAAACACACACACATGCACACACACGCTGACACAGCTGTCATTCAGTAGGGAAATAGTCAGAAATCTTTACTAATGTCTGCAAACAAGCTGTTTCTCTTTTCTTCATTACAAAGTGAGCGTCGTTGGTGTGTGTGTGTGTGTGTGTGTGTGTGTGTTGTGTGTGTGTGTGTGTGTGTGTGTGTGTGAGCAGTCAGTGTGCAGACACAGAAGTGATGCATGTTACATCCTGAACATGAATGCGACACAGGTGAGTGAGGGACGACTGAAAGGCTCCCATCACTGGGTCAGCTACAGGAAATGATGCAAAGAAAAGGCAGCAGCTTCTATTTTACAGCCTTCTAACGAATCACAGAGTTCTTATTGTGACTCTCTGACAGTGTGCACATGACCCGGGACACATTGTCAAAGCAAAATAATACAGAAATGGTTTCTGACATTTGATTCACAGGCTGGAAATATTGTTGTCACAGTCTTCAAGAGTATCCTGCGATGTTGGGCTCAGCTTAAGGGCCTTGCACTGTGATCCTGCACTAAACTGGCGGTAAATGTAAAAAACTGTGATTCCCACAAACAAATGAATGCAACAGGAAGCACAGAAGAGCGAATGAGACACATTTACAGCAGACCAAGGACATTTATGAAGCGACAGCTGCAGGAAACAAGTGTCCAAAGCAGGAAACGACCTCCCAGCGAAATGGGTTCCTCAGGTGCGGCATGTCGAGCCAGCCCGGCAGGGTACCGCGAGCAGCTCTAGCTGAGAATGCACGTCTTTGACTGAGACTGGGCCGCGCTCGCTGCAGCAGGAAGGAAAGGAGAGAAGTTCAGTGTTCAGTCAGAGTTTGGAAAGCTGTGACGCCTGACCGCCTCCTACCTTGTCTGGCTGCCGCAGCTTTCTCAGCCTCCTCCTCCTTGGCTTTCTTAGCCGCCTCGATGGCAGCGACCTTGGCATCGTGCTCCTCCTTCAGGGCGTTCCACTCCTTCCTGTTGTTCATCAGCCGGTCCAGCATTGGGGTGATCTCCACATGGAAGCGACTGAACTCCTGGGACGACACAAATCAGACACATCAGCGTTGCTCAATCCAAACCGCTAACGCTGCTTAAATGACACAGAGAGCCAGAGCAGCTCATGGGCCATATGCCGCTGCTCCACGCTTGCAGATGTTTATCTGGGTGGAAGCAGCAGCTGTGGGTGTCTGAGTGGGTGAGCTCTCACCTTGTACACAAAGGCGCAGACAAAGTCGATGAAGCCACACTGCAGCTTTGGAAGTTCCTCCGCTTTGTTCCTGTCCATCATGGGCTGAAGGAGAGAGAGAGAGAGAGAGACAGCTGATGGCCTCATCATCACTGTGGCCTCACACACCTGTGAGACTCCTACAGTGTCCAGCTCTGCTTCTGCAAATGACGTTTATCCACCTGCTGAACTCTCAGCGGTCAGCTCCTCACGTTTTCCTCCTTAATGACTGCCGAGTTACTGCACAGTCCTCAAACCATGTACAAAGCCCTGACTGTGGGCTGAAATGGAGACCAAGGTCTTGGATGCTTAGTATTTAAAAATACATTTAACCCTTTAAGACCTACCATAGAACCAAGTCCGCCAGAGCTTATATTATATTTTTACATGCTGTGGAGCCATTTTTGGGAGCATTTCAAGTTGCTATACATCAATACAACCATTATAGCCCAAACTTTAATAATATGTCTGCATTAGGTGCATAGTAATTACATAAATTGCAAAAAAGTGCAATAAACTACAAAAAAATTGAAAATCGTTTTTGTTTTTTTAACATATATTTCTAGTTAGAGAAATTTAAGAGGCTCATCCCTCAAAACTGTAAATACAAAAAAGTTGCACAAACTAGTTTCCCACCACAGGAAATTTATTTTGAGTGTCTTCATAGTTTTATTTTTGAAATACACCAATTTTTATACACTGCAGGAAAAACGAAAATAAATATTATAGTGCAAATTTGCAAAATAACAGCATATGCATCAAAATAAACTATTTCCAGCAGTGAAATATGAGTCCTAAGCATCCCAGAAACGACACAGAAAGTCATAAACTCAAACAGAACTTTTTAAAACACAAGTATAGGCTCATAAGGCCCCGATCGTAAAAAAACTACATTTCCGCAAAATGACGTCACTTCCGGTTTCGGGCAGGTCATGCGGTCATGTGATAGTTCGCGCTGATGGACTAGGAAGTGTTACAAACAGCTGATCGGATCGGCGAAGCGTGTTTCTGGAATATCATGTTTTTGTTGCTGCAAGTGATTTTTATGCAGTTTTTGCAAAGCTATATGTGGAAGGAAACTGTGACCTAGGACAAGCTGATGGCATAAGATGTAAGTACAACTCCTCCGGTTTCATATGCAAAAAAAATTATTGCGCTAGCTTACGTGGTTGCAGAGCTACCGGGATTTAAAAATAGTTACGCAAAATGGAGCGTGCCCACTCCGATCGGCTGTAAAGGGTTAATAAAGGGCTAATTATACAAACATGAAATGATGCAAGCTTCTTTCAAACAGGCATCACCTTTAAAACAGAAGCTGCTACATTCAAACGTCATCTTTCGGGGAAATGCTGAGGCGAGCCCTGAAAAGGTCACGATGGCTGCTGGAAAAGCCTCTGCAGAGTCCTGTCAGACCACAGTGAGTCACATGACCTCTGTGGCACAGGAAGCTCTCCCAGCTGACACTGCTTAAGATTAACTCAGAGCACCGCCAGGTAAGCGTGGAGGGCGGTGCTTCAGGTGTCTGAAGGGCACGAGAGAGCAAGGCAGGGAAGAACAGGAAGGTCGGAAAGGATTTGGTCAGACACAGTCACGGCTCTCTCTGTATCAGCGCTCCACACGATGGCTCAGCACCGCCTGCTCAGCAGCGCCACAGGGATGCCAGTCTGTCCTTTCATATTTGCTCCCCATCACTAATGAAACCCCGTGGATTCGGTCCACCAAGTCCTCCCCAACTCCAACTTCAGAATAAACACATGGAAATAACTGAGTGGAAATGTGTTTGGAACGTTTCACTGTTCCTCCAAATGAGTCTTATTTTAAACTCCAGAAGAATCGAGTGAAGGTGGGGTGGTCCCATGCCCTGATGTGAGAGGAGATCCAATCCCTCCACTGGAGCCTTCAGGCACCATGTTTGCCGTACATTTGAGGAACCGCGTACCTTCTTTCCTTTTATTCTAAATATTATTTTTTCTCACATTTCTGACAGGGAACAACAAAAACCCAACAGCTGTTTCTGTCTGTGACTGTGTCCATGTCTGTGGGCTGTGGTTAGTTTAGAGTGAGGACAGCAGAAGCTGCAAACATCTGAGCTCTTACGATAGGCTGCTGCTCGAGGACCGTCCTCTCCAAGTCTCCCTGCTCCCAGAACTCTGCAGCGACAGACAGCGCCACCTGGAGGAGGAACCACACAGGTCGGGTCAGAGCTGCTGCTTTGAAGGAGAACACACACACACACACACACACACACACACACACACACACACACATGCTGGGACTGGAGGAAGGACAGCTGCTGCAGTTTACCACGGAGCTGATAGGAGGAAACATTTGATGGAGCAGGAAATGATCCTTTGTGTTTCACATCGGCCGCTAAATCTGAATCAGACTGCTACAGTGTCAGGCTGTGTCTCAGAGAGATGGAGGAGCGCTGATGAATAATATGGAAATTTTGTATTCAGCAGCGAGTTAGTCATCGAGCCAGTTTTGGGGAACAATTGTGGCAAAGCGAGCAAAGCCTGTAGACACAATCTGTGTGCGTGGGAAGCAGAGCGGAGTGAAACGTGGGAATTATCAGCCATAAAAATGTCAGCAGAATTTCACAGAGAATCAAGAAGCTATTGTCTGTGAAACATCTGAGCGAGAAGGCGTCCATCACTATCTATCTGCACCGGATTATCTGTTTAAATCACAAAGCAGGCTAAGAGAGTAACCAGGGTTAAATTACAGCGGGGTATCGAGCGTCTGCATGCCTCTGCTCACGATCGTCACGGATGTTTCCGTATGACAGCTGCTCAGCTCTGAGGGTAGATTCAGGTGATGAAGGAGCATCAGAATACACTGGGAACATCCTCAGTGCCAGCTCTCACTGTGTCCGTTACAGGATTTTTAAATAGCAGAAGGCTCTCAGGATCAGCGGGATGTTCCCCTCTAAAGGTCAGACGCTTGGTAAAAAGGGACACACCAGAGAGTGTCTGCTGATCCCGAGACCTCTGAGATCTGGACCCTGATTCTGATACGATCGGTTCGGTCTGCTGCACAGAACATGAACACCGCCCACGAGCACGTTTCGCAACACGAGCTGCATTAAGAATGTGACAGAAGAATCGAACCTGTTCTGAGCAGACGCCACATGGGCCTTTACCCAGAATGCACTTCTACTGCTCCTCCAAGTCACAGACATCAAACTGCTGCAGTTCATTCAGACCCCATCACTGATGCTCACAGAAACCAAGTTTAGTCTTTAGACTGTGCAGTACTTAGAAAGTTTGGCCCCGCCCCCTGCACGTCCACCTGAGCAGGAACGTTTCAATTAAAGTGTGTTTGTTTGGATTAGCTGATCTAAATAATTAATACACCTCATCCATGCAGTAAATCACCTGGAGGAGAGCCTGACAGCGTAAACACTACTCCACCTGCCACCTCAGAGGTGTTCGGCGAATCCTGGGGGGTCCCGGCTGGGAGCCACCGTCCCAGAAACTAAATGCATTATTAGTCCTGCTTTCTGTCAGTTCGTGCTGATATTACATACTTTACAGAAATGCTGAGCCTGCCAGGCGTGCCAAGCGAGCGAGAAGCAGCAGGTTGCTTTTGATGCACGAGGCCGTCAGGAACCGACGCCGAACGCTGCCTGGAAAAATGGCAGCGGTGACAAAACGTCTCTCTGCATCTACTTCATCATGGCTCGCCTCTCGCAGAGTGTGTGTGAGTGTGTGTCGAGTTACAGCAGAGGGCCCGTTTTACAACCAGAACTGAGACACTAGGGGGGCCTACCTTACTCTGGATCTCCCATGGTTTGGCGATGGCGGACAGGTCACAGGCTGTCATCATCATCGCCCTGCAAGCATAGCACGTGGATGGGTCAGAGCTGCGCGTCTGGGTCTCCTTGCTTGCCTGAGAGTGAGTGTGTGTGTGTGTGCGTGTGTGTGTGCGCTTCTGCATACATGACGATCTCTTTGCGCGTAGTCTCCAGCATCATGTATTTGGTCCAGTCATTCCAGTTCTCGTAGGTCTTGGACTGGTCTACAATCTTCTGGAACATGGTCCTCTTCCTGCACAGAGACAGACATTCCAATCAGCTCACAGGAACCATTCCGCTGTTACTGTAGTTATTCCAAAGCCTGGAGAAAGTGAATTAAGTCATTCTGTGGTCCCCTGCTGAATGTGGAAGTTTGCTCACTAACAAAGAAATAATCAGTCTCTAATTTTTATGGTAGTTTCATTTTAAATGAGAGCGACAGGGCATCAACCAAAAACCCAGAAAAGTCATTATATAAACTGATTTTCATAAGAATTTGGTCCAAGCAATTCTGGCTCCCACAGACAGGCTCTGTACCCGTGTCACATGCACTACATGATTATAATCAATCAGTTGAGTACTCCTGATCTCAGCTCATTGTGTGAACAAAGCACAGCTGAAAGCTGAAGCCAAGCTCCATGCAGGATCTCGCTTCATGGGGTGAGGATCATGAGAAAGGAGGTGGGTGGAGCTAGTTAATGATCTGAAGGCAGGCGGTTCCACAGGTATGTCTGAGATCTGCAGGGAACATCATAGAAGGCTTGGTGCTGATCAGATGAAGCCAAAATTTAGCTCCTTGGCATCAACTCAACCCACTGTGGTTGGAGGAAGAGACTTCATAAACATTAGAGACTGTTTGAATTCAGCAGGGATCAGGTAACTATCCCCCTGCTGTAGGTCAGGTTACTGAAGCCTTCACATTCCAAAGGTAACGTTGTGGAATGATGCTGCTAGCGTACTGACTTGAAGTACAGAGCCAGATCAGTGGCGATGATGGCGATGTCCATAAGGTGGATGACGAGGTCGTGCTGACGGCGGTTCAGATTCTGATAAATGTTCAGCGCCTGAAGCAGAAGAAAAAAAAAAGACACTTCAAACAACAAGAAAGGATCCAAAGGTTGAGGTTCCTGCACCTGAGACTCAAAGAGCTCAAAGACGCCTCCTCTGATGAAGCAGAGGTAACGCTCAAACATCTCAGCCCCACTGCTGAAGATGTGATGGCAATCAAATCATCACTGCACACAAACAAAGCTTCACATCTTCATATTTAACGTGTGTGTATATACCTCATCTCTCAGCAAAGTCTTCCCAAACTCCAGATGGTGTCTTTCCAAGATGGAGGAGCCGTGAAGCTTCGCCAGAGGATTACCAGACCTGCACACAAAAACACACACACACGCACAATGGGAGGCTAGACTGTGATAAATCATGCATGTTGAGCCCAGGGTGGGCCTGGCTGCCTGTGTCCACTGCTAATGGTGGCTTTCATTAGCTCATCCATCAGCGGGAGGAGCAGAGCAGCTGGAGGCGTAGCTCGTCAATATCGACTCATTGATATTCTCTGTGTGTGACGTTGACTTCACTTAAAGAGCTGAGGTCAGCTCGGCAGCTCACGGGACAAGCGACTGTCGCTCGGAGTCGATAAACGCTCCTCAGAGTAAACAAAGGTCTGATTTCCAGAAAGTTTCAAAGAACGTGACTGATGCTCTTCAGCAAATCAGGACATGCCGCTCACAAAGGTGACACCTGCTCACTATTCAGGGTTCCCACTGCTGCCCCTGCACTTTGGCATCCTTACATGAGCAATGTGCAAGTACAGAGGGTCGCAGCAGTCTCACCTGCTCACCAAGACACAGATAAGTTGTAGCCACATGTATCAGCGTGGTGTTTGTTCTTAAACAGGCAAACTTTGATTTAGCTGTAAGTTTATATGTGCAGTGTTTTTCAATGTTAGGGTCTGCGTGTGACACCAGCCTTCAAAAACCTGTGGAGCAGCTTCAGAAGAATGTTCCTCACTGTGAATCATCTACAGAACATCATACCATCCACATACTCAACAGCTGGAGGAATCTCTGTGCGCAGGCTGATAAGGATAGATCAGGAACACTTCCAGCATCTATGAGTGGCTTGGCTACAGCTCAGTCATGGAGGGAAGACGGCACGTGTGACTACGATGGAGAAATGTGCTCCTTTAAAACTGATCTCAGGTCAGACCCAAACACGGATCCGCATGAAGAGGAACGGGAGCTTCCGGCTCGTTATCTGCAGTTTTCAGGCTCGCAGACCATCACAGACTCATGAACTGTCCAACTTTTACAGACACGTCACTACCTCCAAATCTTTCTGTTAAAAGGGAGTTTTTCCTTCCCACTGTCGCCAAAGTGCTTGCTCATTGGAGGTCATATGATTGTTGGGTTTTTCTCTGTATGTATTATTGTAGGGTCTACCTTACAATATAAAGCGCCTTGATCTGGCGCTGTATAAATAAAACTGAACTGAATCAAATTCATAATGATGTCGTCATGTTTTTCTTATAGTGTTTGATTTGAACATTTGATTGTTTTCTACGTCACAGCATCCTGACTTTTTGTAATTGTGGTTGTAGTTTTCTTTTAGTGGCTTATGTTTCATTAAGATTTGTTAATAAATGCCATATTTTCTGCACATGCTCCTGTCAGGAGATCTGCTTCTTAAACCAAACAGTAAAAGCTGCCTTCGTGCAGGGCCTCGAGTAGAAATCAGTGTTTGATTTGATCAAATCGAGCCAACAGACTGTACAGAAAATATGGATGTAATTTTAAGCCCAAAACATTGTTTCTTTGTAATGACCAGCAGAGGGAGACTCCTCTGTGAGAAAATAAGGCTCCTGATTGGCTGCTCTCTGAGCTCAGGAAACAGTCTCAGATGTTTTTAAGTCTTCTTTAATATAACGTGATTTTTTTCTGCAAATGACGGAAAACAAGCTAAATGCTCCACTGGTGACTACACCCATCTCATATATGCAGCATGCCAAACACCCCCACCCCTGCCTTCTTACTTCATCTGGTAGAGGTTGTTGGTTCCTCTGTGGTCGATATCGTGACAGAAGCCGGCGGTTACCATGGCCATGCACTCCAGGTCTGTGTAGTAACGCTTCAGATCACCTGTCTGAGAGTGTCAGCCACACAGAGCAGATGTTTATTCATGGAGTCGGCGTGCAGGTGTGCACTTGCACACAGACACACACACACAGATATGTACACACAGGGATTAACACCGATCCACACCCAGAATCATTGCATGTGTCTGCGCTATATGAATATAAACTATGACTCTGAGTGGTTTTCTTAATAACGACCCCTTCAGGCACACTCCATTATATCTGCCACAAACACACAACCTTGACTGAGAGAATGAAGAAGAAGAAGAACAGGGTGAGCAGAGGGGTGGGGCTGAGGGATACTGAGTGTGTGTGTGTGTGTGTGTGTGTGTGTGTGTGTGTGTGTGTGTGTGTGTGTGAGAGACCATCAGCAGGGTGAACATTGTCTGTCCAACGTTGAATCCGTGCCTCCAGTTGTGGTAGGTGATCTTCCTGTAGCCTTTACTCAGGGAGTACATGAATCTCACCAGGACCTGCAGAGGAAGCACAGCATGAGGTCCAGAGGTATTAATAACAATCCTTACATTTGAAATGATGCTAGTTTATCTAGTAGTCAGTCACTTTTAACCAATAAAAAGTGTAAGTGTGTGCATGGAAATGTCTGTTCTTAAACAGATCATGCTAAACTTAAAGCCCCTGAATTGACGTGCTGTGTGAACATTAGCCATCCAATTTTTCGTCATCTCTTATAATTTGATATCCCAAAACGCTCCTGTGGCGAGTATTGTGGTGATGACTTTAAACCATGTGCACGTCCAGCTGTTGCTGAGACAGAGTTCACATCACGTCTGTGGTCATGAAATCCTTTGAAGGACATTACAGACCACCAGTTGGATCCCCTGCAGTTTGCCTAACAGGTCGGTGGATGATGCAGTGAACATGGGACTTTATTACATCCTGCAACATCTCGACCGCCCGGGAACTTATGCCAGGGTCCTGTTTGTGGACTTTAGTTCGGCTTTTAATACCATTGTGCCTGAACTTCTCTCCTCCAAACTTTCCCAGCTCAGCGTGTAACCAGCTACCTGTCAGTGGATCACCAGCTTCCTGACAGACAGGAAGCAGCAAGTGAGGTTGGGGGAGATCACCTCTGAAACTCGGTCCCTCAGTATTGGTGCCCCTCAAAGATCTGTCCTCTCACCACTATTGTTCTCTCTCTATACTAATGACTGCACCTCCAAGAACTCGGCCGGTAAACTCCTAAAGTTTGCAGATGACACCACCATCATTGGCCTCATTCAGGATGGTGATGAGTCTGCATACCGGCAGGAAGTTAGCAGCTGGTACTCTGGTGCAGTCAGCACAATCTGGAGCTGAACAAGCTTAAGACTGTAGAGATGACAGTGGACTTCAGGAGACATCCCTCAACACTGCTCCCCCTCACCATGTCAGACAGCCCGGTGTTGACTGTGAAGATCTTCAAGTTCCTGGGTACCACCACCTCCCAGGACTTGAAGTGGGAGACCAACATCTCCTCCATCCTCAAAAAGACCCAGCAGAGGATGTACTTGTTGACACAACTGGGGAAGTACAGTCTTCCACAGGAGCTGCTGATCTAGTTCTACACTGCAGTCACTAAGTCTGTCCTGTGCTCCTCCATCACAGTCTGGTATTGTGCAGCCACTAAACAGGACAGGAGCAGACTGCAGCGGACTGTACGGGCAGTAGAAAAGATCACTGGCGCCCCCCTGCCCTCCATCCAGGATCTGTACCTCTCAAGAACCAGGAAACGGGCAGGGAAAATCATCACAGACCCCTCACACCCTGGACACAGACTTTTTGACCTGCTGCCCTCTGGCAGACGGTATAGAAGCCTGCAGACCAGGATGGGGCTTGCCAGCATGACCTCAGAGCTAACAGCTGTAACTGCACTGTGTTGAGAGCAGGTGACTGCTGTTTCATCACAACCAGCGCTCTGTTTCCTTTGTGCAGGTGTACGTAGACCCCTCCACCGATTGATGGAGGTCAGCTGCAAACTTTTCTCTTCCCTAAATGACACTTTACCGTATTCTTAGTTATATGTAACCACTAACATGATTATTGTGTTACAAGTAACATTGAAACCATCATAGCTGCTGCTGCTCCCGTGTGCATCGCACTTAAAGCCATGGATGGGGGCACACGGACCTCTCTGGGAATGTGAAACTTGTCCACCACTTTGAGTTCGTAGTACATCTTGACGCCACACTTCACCAGGTCCAGTTCGC
This sequence comes from Diplotaxodon limnothrissa, assembly GCF_057381915.1. Classification (NCBI taxonomy): domain Eukaryota; kingdom Metazoa; phylum Chordata; class Actinopteri; order Cichliformes; family Cichlidae; genus Diplotaxodon; species Diplotaxodon limnothrissa. The sequence goes on along the minus strand of NC_140597.1, from coordinate 15,197,286 downwards.
TGTGTTCAAAGTCACAGAAGTGAAACTCGAAGATCTCGGCTTTCTTGGAGTTCGGCAGCACCTCGGACTGTCGAGGAAAACAAGAACAATGCATCAGATCAATGTGGGAATATTTTATTTGGTCATGACCCGGAGCTCCGCGTGGATTAGGAATAATAAAAATCATCAGAACAAACAGCTCCCTTCTCATCCTGCCCTGTTTTTCTTTTTGTGTGCTGATGGGAGCGTTTGGCATTTTTACCAGGATCTCCTGAAGCTCCTCCTCCTCGCACTCGTCCGGTTCCTTCCCCCACCTCTCTCTGGTGTTCTGCGGACAAACACACATCGTCAACAGTCACCTTGGATAAAATGGTTTGGCATCCATCAACTGACACCTGATCTGAGGTCAGAGCAAGTTGTCTCTCTGACAAATCACCTCATAGAAAACCTGACAGCTTATTCCAGCTTACAGATGATGCTCAGCTCCTGCTCCTGTCATCCACATCCACCAACAAAGCTTCAGAGAGACAGCTTTTAGCACGAATACTCAAACAATAAAAGACAGACATAAAAGAGAGCGCTTCATCTCCATCTGATTAGAATCACATTTATCCAAAACAATGCTGTAATTCAACGACTCTTCAAGTCTTCCACTAAAGATGTTCACTTACTGAAAGTTTCATTAATCAGAGCCAAAGAGATTAGTTTTAGAGGCCATCCTCATCTCTGAGGTGCTCCTGCCTGAAACAGGAGGAACAAAACTTGAGTGGGGAGACACAGACTCACTCACCAGGACGTTTTGGATTTCATCTTTGCGACACTTGACGTGGTAGAGCACCATGTCCTGGTAGATGTCCTTCCTGTTCTCCAGTTTGTTCATCTTATCGTAGGTGTCGGTGTTGAGCACCGACCAGCCCAGGAACTGAGTCAGAGACTGGGAGAGAAAACACTGGAGCTTCATTCACCTCACAATCCGCGTACAATTAAACAGTATGTGTTATTGCGATATAGTCTAGTGGGTAAAGGTTTGTTGTGTGTCGTGTGTAGTCCTGTATATATCTGCAGCCTCAGTCAGCTTTAAATGTACAGCAGCCGGCACCACAGGGCGCTCCCTACTGTAGGGTACAGTTCATTTAGTGATAAAATCAGGGCAACAATATTAAGAGCAGAGGTTTGTTGATGAGCTGAGGGTGTTTTGTGTTGCAGTGAGGTGGCCACAGAGACATCAGTAAAAGCCTCCAGGCCTGATTATAAATAATGCAGACGCTCTGAATGGCCTGCAGTGTATTTATAGTAAACCAGTGACACACACACACACACACACACACACACACACACACACACACACACATACACACACACACACAGTGTACCTCCATCAGGGTTTCATCCATCTCATCAAAAGGTTTCCCATCCTTCCTGTTATAGAACGTGGCCACACCCACAATCTCTTCCTTCTTGTTGACGATGGGCATGGACAGAACGTTCTTAATGGTCCAACCAGAGTCATCCAGCGGCTCCGTCTGAACATGAAAACACCCTGAGTTTAATTAGCGATGACAGGACGGCCTGCGTGCCCACTCTGAGCTGGTCTTATAAAGGAAAGAGTTATTTATTTTCTGTAATAATCTTTTTGTCCTACAGACCGTCTCAGAGTCAGGCGGTCTGCCTCCATCAGTCAGCAGACATCTGAGATGTTCAAATGACTGACTGCAGCTTTAAGCCAGTGTAACAGGCCCCACACTGTCAGCAGACCTGAAGCACGATCCGTGTGTGAGCTCGGACAACAGTACCCACCGCAGTAGAACGATTAGAATAAATGCACTCGGAGCTTAACAGCCCCCAGGAACATCATTTAAAGTAAGGAGAGCAGAGAATGTTGGAAATGTCACCGATTTATATGTTCATGATTAGTCTCTGGTGTACTGTTATAGTACAGGACAGACCACTGTAGTGCCAAGGCAATTTTTTTGCATACTTTATACCTACACGTCCTTCGAGCTGGCTCGCACAGTGCAATCAAATTCCAGCATCTTCTTCTACTGAACATCTGATTACAGATGACAAGCCAAAGCGGTCTCACTGAGCCCTCAAACAGGAAGCTAAAACTACTTTGTCCTTACTGAAAGACTTCAAACATCATTATGGTCATGTTGTAATCTAAGATAATACTGAGGATGATCACTTTAATCTGGAGTCTGTGATAACTGACAGCAGGTCAGTCCTGAAGTCGTTCAGTAACATCTTTGTGTTTTATGAAGCATCCTTGGAATGAAAGATGGCGTACAGCTTACCTGAAAGCTGAAAAACTCGTCCTCAGCTGCGTTCATTATGTTACAAATCTGTGGGAAAAGGAAGTAAAAAGATGAGCACGTGAGGGGAAGAAGCTTCACATGTTAGCAAAAGACTTCTGAATCATCTGGAAGCTTCAGAAGCAGAAATATCGATGAGAATGAGGAGAAATGAGCAGAAGGTGGGATGAACGTGCTCTAGCTCTGTGGAAGAAAGAACCACATGTTCAAAATCATCACCGTCAAGCTCTCAGCTTTTTCTCTCAATCATGGAAACGTAACTCTGCATAGGAATAAAGTTTTCACCTTGTACATAAAGCAGAAGGGGAAATATGAAGCGGGAGAGATGATGTAGGCGTGACAGATGATGAGGAGCAAAGACGACGGGAGGACGGGACAGGAGGAGGACAGACGAGGAGGATTAGACAGACGAGCGGCGGCAGCGGGCTCGGCGGTTTGGGAAACACTTGCCGTGATTAATTACAACGGTTGCAGAAATTACAATTATACATCACCGCAGCGTGTGGCTGAGCACTTTTCATTTCCACAGCGGCATGCACGCTGACAACTGTGTAATAGCTCTGAAGGCACTCTGCTCATCGACCCACCCGCACACTGCAGCGAACATGAGTGGAAATCAGATTTTTAAAGGACAATGATCTAAAGTTTTCACTGTCTCCACATCAGTGGCAATGATTTAAGACTTTATTGTTTAAGGAGTTATTAACGTGGTTCTGACAAAGAACACAAAGTACAGTAAAATTACAAGATGGACGTAATGTTAACGACCAACATTAGAGACTTTAAAAAAAATTTATTCAGTTCCATTCAGTCCCCTTGGGGTGCTTTATATGATAAAGAACCTACAATAATACAGAGAAAACCCAATAACCCATCATGACTCTGTATAAGCATTTGGCGACAGTGGGAAGGAAAAACTCCCCTTTAAAAGGAGGAAACCTCTGGCAGAACCAGGCTCCGAGGGGGACAGGAATAATAACTAATAAATAACAAATAAATGTCCTCACTCAGGAATGGCTAAAGACAGTCTGAGTTTGTGGGGAAGTGCAACTTTTCAAACACTGAATCTTTTCTTCAGCTCAAACAAGTTTTTACTGCCTTTAATTAAACCTTTAATGAACCGAGCTGGCACCGTTTGTACTCATCCGGCTCTCTAAACACTCATTCATTCTCACATTTGTGACCTCCAGGGTGTCCAAGCTCCAGCCGTCATCACGTGTCCACATGACCTGACAAACTGTCCCAACTCATCGTGAGGCACAAATGCAAAAGCCTCAAATTTAAATCTCAGTACAGTCCTTGCCTATACATGGTCCCCTCGAGGCCCTCTGGGAGCTGACATTTCTCACAAGAGACAAAGGAAGAAGGGCATGTTTGTTTCTTTAGACAGAAAAGCTGATCAGGAATATTTTATGCAGTAATATGACACAAACTTTAAACACAAGTATTGCCAAAAATATTTAGATGGTTCACTTCAGGCTCCAGATCATTAACCTGCGTTTTTTCTAATGACCAGCAGGGGGCAGCAATTCAGGCTGTAAAAAACAGTCTATGAGAAGCTAAACTTGCTGCACACTTGATTTACAGCTTTGCTGATCAGTGTATGGGCTCCATTCGTGTCTTAGTTAAGAAGATCTGATGCTTACTTTGTAAACGAGAGTAAAATAGACGTAAAGTAGAAAAGCTTTAGGGTTGAGATGACAGCAACCTCAGTTTCTCGGTCAGATCATCACTTCTGGTTTTAAAAGTATTAAAATGCTAACTTGGAGCTTCTGAATGAGTTCTCGTGGGGTAAGAACAGCAGAAACGTTGGAAATTGATTATCTTGTGACAGTTAATGTGAGCTCGTAGGAACAACAGATACTGACCAGCCCAGTTTCTGCTACATAGGTGGGTAAACCGCTGACCAGGGCCCAGTGATCTGCTGGAGGACCCCTGGAAATGAAGACATGCCACACAGAAGGTTAAAATGCCACAATCACCTTTAATAAAAGCGAACAAAGTGTACATTTCAGTGGTAATACTCAGTTTACTGTATCATTGTTAAGCAAATGTCATGTAAAACGAGCTCAGGTCAAATAACGTCTGTTCAGCCTTCGGTTTGCACTGTGGTGAAGTTACTGTGAGCTGCATTGTTTGCACAGCGGTTATTAATGTTTACAGAGCAGGGTGGGATCACGGAAATCACAGCCTTATATGGCTGAAGGGAAAATATATCAGTGGCGCTGTGAGGCTTGGCTGTGAGGCTTCGCAGAGCTCCCGAATCCGTTTTTTACCCTCAGGTAAAATCTTTATTTTTCTCCCACATAGAATGTTATTACTATTAAAATCAGCCTTCTCAAATGTATTCTTGCTTCATTTAATTTAGTGCGTTTAACTTCACTTGTTTTATATATTAACTTACTTGTATTGAGTCACCTGTGCTCTCTCAGAGGACCACTGCTCATGCTAGTAAGGACAGACTCGCCAGGCTGTTCATGTTTATCATTATACTGTCGTCACTCTTCCACGTGTTGTGTTCAGATTGTGATTCCTGTGGATGTGTTTTTTAGGACTCCAAGTATTCACGTTTGAATTAAGCCACTCTTCCTTCCTTCCTTCCATGAGAGCAGTGCAAGGGTCACAATCACGTGACCCCTGCACTGCTCTCATACACAACCATATCATCTATGTTAAGAGATCGCTGCATCCGTGCTCAGATTTCCTTCCTTGCAGACACATAAGTGTGACCCGACGTAATGCTAGTGGTCAAATCTCTGCAGCGGCACTAATATCTGCTAATGTCACATCTGCTGAGACTTACGGTATTACTTTGATGTCCTCTTTGCCATGGAGGATGTAGTCAATCACTTTGTAGAAGATGATTTCCTTGAGAGGTCAAATAAGATCACAGTTAGTTTGCTGAAACTCTCTGCACAGACTCAGGTGTGAAATCAGGTGTAAACTCCACACACAGATAGAAAAAAACCAACAACACTTTAAAGCCCACTGTGTGTGAATTCTGATAAACTAGAGCCAGATAGGGGAAAAAGATTAGAGGAGAAAGACTTTGATAGGGCTGGAAGCATTATTTCACTCAGCGTGTGTCACAGAAATGAGCTTCTGATTGGCCTGCTGATGGAGATACAAGAAGCTGGCACGTTTTAACCTGCTGGAGGTGCTACAGTCACTGTGATTGGAAGCACTGAGTAACAGATGAATGCCACATGGACTTGGATCTCAGAGTTTGGTCAGGACCTCCTCACCCTGCCATCAGGAGTTTTGGGTCCATCATAAGGAGGAACCTCTCCCATCAAAACAGGCCACAAGTCAAAGAACTCCTGCACACATAACAGAGACACAGAGAGAAAAAGGCAGATTTAGAGGAGAGAAACATTAACGTTATTTAATGTTATTCTGGGAAGATGTGGTGCTTTTGTTCAGTCTTCAGAACATGCCCAATTTCACAGATCACAGCGCAGCTTCTACTGCTGTTTGTTATTAAGTGTGTTATTCATGAAATCCAGTATTGTAAGCAGACGGCCATCTGTACAGACACACAACATGTGTTTGTTCTCTGAGAGCAGGTGCTGGGAATCAACTGGCAGCTGCTTGTAATTAGGTGACAGCCACAGCCAGTATTTATGGCACCATGTTAGTTATTACAAATACATGGAGAAGCTAAGAAGATACTTTAAATATACTTTTGTCAGCAGAAGAAAAAAATCAAGCAGATCAGATAAAGAAAGCCCAAGGAGTCTGAAAATATGCATTCCCAAAAGATGAAGATAAAAAACACAATGGATTCCATAAAAACAAAGACTGGATGGACGCAGCATAGAAACAGGGATGATACTCTTAAACATGTTGGTTCAGCAGGTCCTGGTCCTGAACCCAGACCATTCACATTACAAATACCAGGATGCTGGACAGCTTGCTAAAGATTTCTGGCTCCTCTGTGACTCTGGCTGTGAGTGTGTTGTTGCCTACCTTGGTCTTGGTCATGTCCAGCAAACCCACAGAGTAGCGGTCACAGTTGAGGAAAGCTCGGACTGTGTACAAGGCTTTGTGGAACTGCCTCTCGATGTCTGTCATCTCCTCAAACACCTTGCTGGCTGACCACAGCAACACCTGGACAGCAAAATCAAACAGAAACCTGAACCAAGGACAACCACGCACTCATCTCTGCTGCTTCTCTTCCTTCTAATGTCTGGTGCTTTTTTTTGTTCATCACCACTAAAGAAAGTGGCTTTGCATAGATCTATCCTTACCTGTCCTCTCCTGGTCTCACAGTTGTGTAGGTAGCTCAGGTGGAAAACTCTCAGTGCCAGGTTAGCAAAGTTCAGATATTTGTTCAGGGTCTGGGAGAGAGTAGAACATGAGTGGTGAGGATTTTGAACTGCACGCTCTTACATTTCTTATTACACCAGCAATCCTAAAAAAACCCTCTCCTCCAGCTGATCATCTCAAGGAATTAATTTGCAGACTTGGAGCTTGTGTCCATGTTTTAATGAAGAGCTATAATAATCCTAACCCAGAACACACAGTTCTGATGAGTTGCTGTCAAGAAACTTGCAGAAACGCCTCATTTTTATCTTCAAATGCAATGTTTAAACGGTCCCTGTTAGTTATGACAAAAAGATGCCTCATTATGTCTCTCCTGACATTCATCATGTTTGGAGCAGCAAAAAAACCCCAAAATTAAGCAAAAATCGACTTAAGAATAAAAAAAATCACAAAGACTGCACCAAAGAGTAAAACAGTGAAATGTGCATTATTAAGTCTCTCTGTTAGTAAATGGTTTTGTAATTGATCAACAAACGGATTTACTGTGCCTTACAGAAACCTGGTTACAGCAGGATGATTGTTAGTTTAAATGAATCAACACCCCTGAGTAATAGTAACTATCAGAATCCTCGAAGGTCGAGGAGGAGGAGTGGCAGCAATCTTTCACTCCAGCTTATCAATCAACCAAAGACCCAGACAGACTTTTAATTAATTTGAAAGCCTGATGCTTAGCCTCATACACACTAGCTGCAAAATTCAAAAAACATTTTTACTTGTTGTTGTTTCTGTTTCTAATTTCTACTTCTTTGACTTTTTATCTTAATGAAGTGCATGCAAACCTTCGGTCCAACTTGGTCACCTTACAGATCTTACAGCTCTTCATGATGCAAAATTAGTCCTGAATGCTAACAAAACCAAAGTAATGTTGTTTTCCCATAAGTGAAGCTCCGAACATCAACTCAGGAAAGTGATACCATAGAGCTTGTTGACTCAAACAAATGTCTTTGTATTTGATAAGGATCTCAAATTACATACTTGATAAAAAACCTCAAATTTACTTTACAGTTTTTTTATAGATTAAAATCGTGTTTCTCTATTGCAACTTGCGTTAAGCTTGTTTTTATCGCTGTTGGATTAAGCGATGCTGTCTATCGATTTGCCTGTCCCATTACCTTAGCTCAATTAGACCCCATTACCGTGCTGCCCTAAGATATAGAACAGGCTCACACTTCATGACTCATCACTGCACTTTGTATAGCCTTGCTGGATTTACTTCACTCAATAGTTGAATAATGAAGCATTGGTATATTTTTATATACACAGTCATTCTAAGAAAATTGCCATCATATATCTACACCAAGTTCATTGCCCTCCAGAACACCTACAATCTCAGAGCCAGGAGCTGGCTGCGGTTTAAAGTAGAACTTGTGAGCACAGAGCCAGGAATGTCAAGTCTGTCTTATTTCGGCATGTGGTCTTGGAATTATCTGCAGCTCAGGATGAGGTTGGAATTTCTTGTCCCTTTATCTAGTTTTAAACAAAAAACTGACAGAGGTCCTAGTCACCAACTGTACCTGTAAAATTTAAATGGCTTGAATTTGGAACTGTTTTAAATGTTGTAATGAATTTGATATATTTTACTGCTTCATATTTAGTGGTCAATGTGATCATTTCATACATTGTTGCAGTTGTATATAAACTGGCTTGTTTTGCACTTTACACACTGCTGCTTCTTACTTAGTCATACACCACCACAAAAACAGCCACCTCATGAGCTTTCTGTCACTTTATTATTCAGTTACACACAGTTTTTCAGTCTGTTGATGGTTTTCTGATAAATCTGCTGTGTCACAGTTAAACTACATGACGTATTGTTCACATCGGTGGCACCACAAGAACGCGATTAGATCCGAGTGGAGCGTGGTTTGGGGTTAGGGGGACGCAGCTGGCTCAACAGCCACCGTGAATTGTTCCTGGTGTGTTTGAATGTCTGTGTGATCCAGAGTTTTGAATTTTCTAAGTAGTTTTTATTTTTATTTCATTTTGACTCTTGACTCTAAACTGTTTTACTTCAGTTTAGAGTCAAGAGTCAATGTTCTTGTGTCAGTTTAGTCTTTATCTGTCAGAGGCAGGGTTTATGAAAATCAGTGCTGCTGTTACAATAAAAACACTTTTTGAAAACAGCAACTCTCTGTCTCGTACCAAAACTGAGCATATTAACTCTATATGCTTATTTTCATTCTTTTTAGTTTTAGTGAACTATAATAAGTTTGGTCTCGAATGCTGCAGCTGACCATGCTTCTCTGATTGAGCCAATGGACAGTGAGGAGGACACATCATCAAAAGCAGGTGGAGTATGTCCATCCAACAATAACCATACCTGATGGAGTCAGGACCTCTGGAGTTCATGTGAGTCAAAGTTTCATGTTTTTCTGGTCACATCTGTAACATCTGTAACTTCGACTCCTTGTGTTTGTGATTGGTCTTAAATGAAGATCATTTTATTGGGGATTATTCTGGAGGTACGCTCGATAGTGTTCTTTATCAGTTCTGTCTGGTTTCCTCCACATTAACACTCAGTCTAGTCCTGCTGCCAGGTTTTCTTTTAGTCCGGGTCTATCTGGCTCCAGGTCTGAGAAACTGACCCTACATGTTACTTGTTAAGACAAAAGGGGATGCAGCTACCTAAATATCACTGACAGAATGAGACAAAGCGGAAGAAGAAAGTCTGCTGAGGGACAGGCGCTGTTACAGGTTACCTCTTCATCCTTGGCAGTGAAGCACGGGCCATCCAGCTTGTTAACAGCCATCATGACAGCCACCATGTCTTTACCGTTCATGATCGGGACGGCGAGGACATTCTTCGTCACGTACTCGGTCAGCTCATCCACAAAGCTGCTGAAGTGTGTGCTCTAGGAGGAGAGAGAAGAGGCAGAGTGGATATTTCACTGTATCTAATTATCATTGCTTTCTCGCTGCACTTTTCAAAACTCCCAGAGCTGCTTTGATGAACGCTCTGATGATATCCATAAATGCTGTAAGTGAAGCCTCTCCGTTATCCTCAGATGCCACGCGCTCTCAGCTGCGCTCCATCTATGCTTCATCTATGCTTCCTCCTGAGCAGCAGGGGTCATCAATTGTTCCTCTGGGGGTGTAACACAGGAAAAGCAGCTCATTAGCTGCCAAGCTAATCATATGATTGTTGGGTTTTTCTCTGTATCTATGAAGCGCCTTGAGGTGACTTTTGTTGTGATTTGGCGCTATATAAATAAACTTGAATTGAATTGAATTGAAGAAGGAACAAAGACCTGCACAGGGACCCATTTGGCTATGACGAGGTCTCTGTCTTTTTCTGGATGTTACCTGAGTGAGGCAGGAAAGGGATCAGAGCGCATGCAATTGTTTAAGAGGAAATATAGAGAAAGTTTGATACTTGTCTGCTTTCTGCTGAAAATACACTTGAAATCCACCCATCTATCTTCTAGAACAGGGGTGGTCAACTCCCGTCCTCGAGGGCCGGTGTCCTGCAGGTTTTAGATCTCACCCTGGGTCAGCACACCTGAATCAAACAATTAGTTCATCTGGAGAACTTCAAGACATGCTGAGGAGGTCATTTAGCCATTTAAATCAGCTGACATGTCTAAAATCTGCAGGACCCTAGAGGCCTGGAGTTGCCCACCCCTGCTCTCGACCAACCAAGTGCAGTAGGATATAAAATCAGGTGTGACAGTTAAAACTGAATAGATGCTGAAGCTGAAAACCATGTGAAACCCTTCTTCTCCCCTAAAAACACAGCGTGGAGTTTTCTTATCCAAACACTTCCACCGCAAACTGAAACGTCTTCAGGTGCATTCGCTGTTTAGATTCTAAAAGAAGGGCACAGAAACCCTGCTGTGGCTGATCCTGGATCAGCTGCTTCATCTGCTGCCTGACAAACAAACCCACTGCACAGATAGGGCACTTTGCCAGCTTGTTATTAGGTGACCTTTGACCCTCTTAAGCTCGCAGAGCTCATCACCCTGCACATGGATCATTTACCCATTTTTAGATGGAGACACAGTATCGTTTATGCAGCTCTTACGCGGTTGCTCTTCCAGTTTGGCTCTTCATCCCAGAGCACACACACCTGTAAGTACAGCTCTGCAGGTGTGATAAAAGGTGTGCAATAGTGCTGAGTCTGTGGAAGCAGCGGCCTGTGTGACCTCTGCGACTAATCTGGGATTGCTATTATTCAGGACAGATTAACCTGTTTATGTGGAGCCTGTCCACCTCCCTCACACACACTGATAAATAACAGGGTACCACTCTGAATATAATTGCATTATTCTCGGTCTCACTTTGAAGGAAGAAGATGATGAATCGAGAGTCTTGCCTGATTGGCTGATCTGCAGTTAACTGGGTCAGGATGGAACCAGTGAGCACAAAGGCAGCAATGCCAGTCCCTGCATTTCATACAGAGCCACCCCGTGCGCATTAACATCACAAAGCCAACCTGTTATCTGGAAACACTCGTCGGTCCTTGGCTGGGGGGAGAAACTGAGGCTCTGATTGTTCCTGTCAAACTGTCACGTGTTTGTGTGAAGCTGAACACCGTTTCACAATGAAGAGCCAACAGGCTGCTGGGAGCACAACTGCTGCAAATAAACCGGGCACAATGAGCTTGAGCCCACTTTGTTCCTCCGTCAGCAGCACGGCCTTCTGAGGTCAGTGAAAGGATGCGGTGGAAGTGATACAGAGGAGCGCCTGTGTAATGTGGGCCGCTGCCCTACGTGGCGTGAATGTCTCAAAAAGAGCTGCCAGAGGCGGCTCCTGCAGGCGGACCTGCAGGAGCATGATGCAGACACGAGAAAATGCTGGCCAGCTATTTTTAAATGTCAGAGGTATTGGCTGTAATGAGATTGAGAGGAATTAGCAGCATAAACCGCATGGAGTCATGTCACCCTCTGGTGGACACACCGAAGCCGAACGGCTCTGATAGAAAATGAAACAGGTCATAAAAGCATCAGAAACACAGATGATTGCAAACATTCAGGGAACCTCGAGGCTCCTGTCTGTTAGTGATGTGTCGGTCGCGAACAAAATGGCTCTTAGAGCCGGATCTTTGACGTGAATGACGGGAGCCGGCTCCTTATTGCGAGCTGTGGGTTTTTTTTTCTTTCTCTCACCCTCTCTCTCACACTTTTTTCCGCACAAGGCTCACATGCGGATGAGGGGGGAGGGGCGGAAGTTACACTCTCAGTAGCACAGGAGCGGGGGGGGGGAAGAGAGAAAGAGACCTTTCTAATGTCACATTAGAAAGGTATCCGGTTGTTCAGTCTGACGTCAGTAGCCGTGTCTGGGTCTAAACTCCGCTGCAGGTCCATATATCAAACGATCACTATGGCATTACTGAGAGTTGAAAAACTGTCTAAAGTCTTTCATCTTTAATAAAATGATCAGCGTTCTGCTCTACCAGGTGTAACAATTGAGTTTAGCATCCAGGCATCCATGAAAACGGAATTTATGACATTTAACGGAGTTAGAAGTTAGCAGGAAGTTAGCTCGCTAGCTTCTATCTAAATACAATATAGCATGTCCTGACTGCGGGATTTTGGAAACAAATTCAAACATACAGCTCTGTTATCACTTCCAGCATAAATGAAGACAGAAAACTAAACAGCAGTGACGTTTGTAGGGTTACTGAAGTTGGGCTAGCTGGTATATAATGATGTCCTACGTTACCGCTAGCGACACAGCTATGTTAGCATAATATGAACAAGCTAACTTTTTTTCCACTCGATAAAAGTTAACGTGAGTGTTGTCGGTGGTCAGGAACAAATGTAATCGCATGGCAGGATGCTGTAAAAGGACAAAACTTCAGCCAGGAGAACAACTGAGATAATCCATCCACAATACGAGGTTAGTCATTCATATACTGCTGCATGGGCTGGGCTGTAGTTACACCCTAACGGTGTGTTCACACCGAACGCGATGGACGCGAATAGAGCGTCAGGTTTACATGTAAAGTCAATGGAAAGGTGCGATGACGCGCGATTGCGGGTCCCGCGAAAATTCGGAAGCAGATTTGCGTCGCGAAAACGCCAAAACGCGTGAAACGCGCGTCAGTGTAGCGCGTCTGGCGCGTTTGACTCGCGAATAAAACCACGCGCGTGAGTTTTTGTGTTGCATTTTGTGCATACGCGCGTTTCGCGTCTACCGCTGGAGTTGGAAAAATCTGAACTCCAGCGTCAAATCGCGCCGCGACAACCAATCAGGAGCCTGGTGACGTGGCTGTTACCTAGGTCAAAGGGGCAGATCCAGCCAAAGCCTTTCATACTTCAATGGAGGGGAAGGCTAATCAATGCGGTAGCAAACAACTCGGAGCTGTACAACACCAGCTGCTTTCAGTACCGAGACAGGAATAAAAAGGACCGAGCTTGGAGGAAGATATGTGAAGAGATCGGGCAACCTGGTAAGTTCATTCATTTCTCTTTTGAAAGTTTTCACTGACCCGGGGAAGCCGCACAAAAGCTAGCAAGCCACCGCTATTTTCCCACTGACGTACAAATACCGTTCTGCTTTTATGCATGTTATCATTTAGGAATATATTTTATTGTTTATTAATAAACAGCACACAGTGGTCCCGCTGTTCATCCGTCACTACTTTGCTTTTTCGCTGATTTTTTATTGCACAGTACAGCATTGCATTCTGCAGCCTGATTGACAAATCTCCTGCGCTTGCCAAATTTATCACGTTTGGTTTTGATAACCATCGCGTCCAATAGAAAAAACAGCACGAAGACACCCATAACTATGAGCCTCATTCGGAAATAGACACCTGCACCGTGAGGGAAAAAGGCGCACGAAAGTGGCGGGCAGATGAAGACAAACCGCGGCATAATAATACTTTTACGTTTTGCAATCTACAAAGGTTTGCACTTTGAGAATCAATTGTGAGAACTGTGACCAGGGGCTAGTTATTCTGAGAACCCCTGCAATAAATGAGGGACCACTGTCTACTCTACGATTATTATATCCAACCTGTTAACATTTAATACTGTATTGATAGAACCAACTGATTCTGCAGCAGAGCATCCCCAGTCCCTGAGCTCCTGCTGCTGCACCCACAGATATGTACAGCAAGCACTGATACCTTTTTAGTCGGTGGGATTCCCTTGTGATCACCTTTACTAAATATCTACAACCAATCTGATTATATCCTGTTATTGTTTTTTTTTTTTTTTCAATGTTGAAATTAAAATCTAGTAGCAGCCTTCTCATTTCTTTGTGTTTTGTGCTGTTTTACAGGCCCACAGAGGAGGACGGCTCCGAGGCAGATGAGGGACGGGTCCCAGGACGGTCCATCGGCGGTGGAGCTGGCCATCCTGGAGTCCCTGAAGAGGCCACACCAGTCTCCAATGGAGCATTTCCTCCTCAGCCTTGTTCCTGCTCTGGAGAGCAGCTGGTCCTTTTTATTCCTGTCTCTCTGTAAATTCTTATATTTTATATATTTATGTTTAATGTTTTTCTGTTTGAGACTTTTAATATTATTTCAAATAAATGTTTATAATGACTAATGTCTCAGTTCTACTACACAGCAAATGTTGGCACACAACTTGACACATGTAGAATTTATTTCATATTATACTAATGACAAAATATACTGATACAGTGGGATGCAAAAGTTTGGGCAACCTTGTTAATAGACATTATTTTCCTGTATAAATCCTTGGTTGTTACAATAAAAAATGTCAGTTAAATATCATACAGGAGACACACACAGTGATATTTGAGAAGTGAAAAGAAGTTTACTGGATTTACAGAAAGTGTGCAATAATTGTTTAAACAAAATCAAGCAGGTGCATCAATTTGGGCACCACAAAAAAGAAATGAAATGAATATTTAGTGTATATCAATGTGTGTGTCTCCTATATGATATATGGGGTGCCTTTGTCTGGATGTGCTTCCCATCTAGAGCTGCACAGCACAGAGGAAAGTTCCAGCGCTCCTGGAATCCCTCTGTGATGGACCGCCAGTCTCCAGGTGAAGGCACAGCCATGAAGTCGTCCACTAGACAGTCCCAGATGGACGTCGCTGCCTGGGGGGTGATCTGGCTCACCGTGGACACACCGACTCTGAAACTGAACGCGATGGTCCTGAAGGAGTCCCCGGTGACAAGGAACCTGGACAAAATTGTTCAAAATCAGTATTATGTGTACTGCAGTTACAAAATACATTATTCAAATTCCAAAATACTTTTGTGATGTCAGATATAAATCACAAAACTTAAATCTTACATAAAACATTTTGTAATTATAAGGATAATTACAAAATGTATATTAGATAATATCTAAAACAGTTGTGTTTTGTTTTAACTTTAACATATCATAATTTGATTGGTAGCAACTTTCACAACTACAGTGAGCCAATCACTCATAATTCCTAAACATGTCAATCAGGTAGGAATGAAGTAAGACATTAATAGAAATAAAGAGTTGTGTGTTGACATGTAGCCCTTTCCTTGCTTAAATCATTAATATTTTTGAAAAATTAATCTGTGATAAGACATAGCTTATCAAGATAGAACCATGTAACTAGAGATGAACCAAACTGTTCACAGTTTTATCTAACTCTGTTTTAATAAAGGCTGTGACCCCTGCTATAGAGTCTGACAGCTGCAGGGATTATATACAAATATTCAACTATCCCAGAATTAAACCAGGTCTAAATAAAAATGAGTGAGTATCACTACAAAGGTTAACTCAGTGGTCCTAATGCTACAGTTTGATATCAGCAAACACCGAGCGCATACATTGATGTGACACCACAGCCATGCTATCATGCAAACACTGATAACAGCATAAATCGAATTAAATCGGGACTTGATGAGACCTTCTGAGTATCACTAGAAATATTATAAAGAGTCGTCTCTGTACCACAGTTTGCTTTCAGTAAACACCGACAGCATTCACTGTTAGCATAGCACATCCATGTTAGCAGTGTATAACTGGATGGATTAGCATATTAGCACAGATATCAATAAAGGACTACCGTATTAAATAGTTTTACTAACCTCAGGCAGACGGACAGGCGCTCTGCAGGTGGGATTGAGCGTCTGTAGTTGGTGTTTAAGCGGGCGATGCTGGGACCGACGAGGGAAAGCAGGTCCTCAAACTGGCCGACGGTGATAGCGCTGGAATCGGCCGTCATCCAGGCGCAGCTCCTGGAGCAAGTGGTGAAACTCACCAAACTGCTCATGCCTCTGGAGGACCTGATGGACCCAGGTACGGCGAGGACGTCTTTTACGCTGCTGCTCTGCTCTCCACAGTACATAGAGAAGGGAGACTCTCTCTTCAAGCGCTAGCTCGATAGCTGCCATCTTGCAAAGATACCGGTCTGGCACAACTCCCTCCCACATTCCTCCCACATTTCCGGTTCACGCGCGTCAAAATATCATATTTTGAGGCGCGATGGATTTTTCTTGGACACGCGTTGAGACGCGAATGTACACGCGTCAAATTAGGGGCGTTTGGGGCGTTTTATTCGCGTCCATCGCGTTCGGTGTGAACACACCGTAAGGTTTTAAAAACTGAGCTTAAATAAATGATTAGCGGTAATAAAAGCCGAGGGAGGTCAACAGTGATCGCTGACTGTTTTAGGAGCTTTTTGAGATCAAATATAAGAAAATACAAAACATTAAACATGTTAACACAAAAGCCATATTAAACGCAGACTACTTTAGACCCGGAAGTAGGATTCGTCGCGTCATCACTGAACAACCGGATAGTAATCAGCCACAACTATTTGCGGATGATAAAGGATTCAGAAAGTTTATTCATGCAGGTCCATATGACAGAGAATATGCATCTTCTTTTTGTTTTCATATTTTAATTTATATTTAATTGTGTTGTGGTTTGCAGTGTTTTGTGTTGTTTCACTTTAAATTTGTTAAAGGAAAAAGCTGAAAATTTAAATAGTTAAAAATTGAAATGTGAATAGTTGGTTTTTGTATTATATGATTTATTTATTACATTTTATATGGAGTGAAAAAATAAAAGTATATTTACGGTGGCCCCTACAGACAAAAGACAAAAACTCCAAAACATGTAAAAACTCAGAAGCACGTAAAACCTCAAAACACGTACAAAACACAACAGAAGTGTTCCAGGATGTTAGGCGCAGTGTTGAGCTTTTGTTACCTAGTGGCTACACAAGCCAGCAAGTACCAACAACCGGATTTGGTGTGTGGTAGTAACAGGCAAATGAACATTTTTTTAAATTATTTGAATATATATGAGTGCTTGTGTATAAATACACAAACAATACACATATGCTTTCAATTATGTAATTTAAGTGATCTAGGTAGCTCTGTTTTGGAAGTTCAGTTCATGCTAGAAATGTGTTTTGGAGTTTGTACGTGTTTTGTCTCTAGGGGCCACCGTAAATATTTATATATAAACATATAATAAACTTTATTTATAAAGCACACTTAAAAAATATATATATATATAAATAAAACCACTTTTTTTACATTAGTAATTCCTTTTGTGCATAATTTTATATTATTGTTAATAATAAATTAATTACAGCAACAAAACAACCTGAAGAGCCGGTTCGGAGCTGAAAGAGCCGGCTCTTTTTAGTGAGCCGAACCGAAAGAGCCGGTACTCTAAAAAGAGCCGGAAATCGCATCACTACTGTCTGTGCTACTGACTGTCCACGCTGTAGTTTGCTGCTAAATTAACTGCTATTACTACAAATAACTGGAGTCATAACTGCATTAATTCCCTCTGTTTAAACCAGTCGTGAGTTCTTTTACATGCTTTCATAAAGTGAACGTGTATCTGAGAGGATTTCCTCTTAGCTAAACAGCCACATGCTGCTTTTAGGCTCTAGATGTTTTTGGGGACTTTACTTCATATGTGATGGCACAAAGATGAAGGTTTCCAATCGACCAATCAATCCCCCATAAAGAGTACTTTGGGGGGGGTTATTACCTGTGACACATCAGAAATGTTGACCATCTTCTTGCTGGTGGCCACGTGGCCCACGATGCCCATATCCAGCGGGTACACGATTTCACTGTCGGGTTGCACGAGGCACTCGTCAAAAATGGCGTCTTTATGAACGTTGAACAACCTGAAGGTAAATATGGAGACAGAAACGTGACCCAGGGTGACCAGGCCCTCTCTGACCTCACTAAGTGCTGGAAAGAAGGAAATCCCAGTGTGCTCCGTCACTGGTTCCTGAGGAGAAAGCTTGACCTCCGAGATAATAAACATGTCCAAGCTTCATGCTTACATTTAAAATCTTTCAATTGCCCCAGGGGGACAAATAAAGCTATCAGCATCGCTGCTACCTGCACTGCTTTCAGACACTGAAGTGGGTCTGCAATCACCTGGTGGCGAGCTCAGCGACGCCGTTCCTCTGCCGGTACATAAAGAGACTCATGCGATCCACCCGCAGCATGAAGCTGAGGTGCTTCATCAGCCTGAAAACGGACTTCTCCATGTTCAGGTTATCCTGGATGTCACGCACCAGATCGATGAGGATCTCGCTCTCATCCACCATCGTCAGCTCATGAAACGTGCTAATGTTTACTGCCGTCTTGCGGTTGGGATCCAGCAAGTCCGAGATGATCTTAGGCCGGAAGTTCATGTCAAAGTACTGCTTGGCAAACTGCGGGTTGGCATCGAGGAACTGCTCTGCTGCTGCTGCATCCACCATGATTACTGCTGACAGGGGGCAAAGCTGATTGGAGGAGTGCTTCTACGAAAGACAACAAGTAGCAGATGAGTTTAATACTGAGAGAAATATAATTTCGTGCAACAGAAGAAGAAGAGAAACTGGATTTGTTTCTGGGCTGAAGCCAAAACAATGAGCTAAAAGATGCTGAAGGGCCTTTGGCTTTTCTCAGCATTTTACTCTCAGATATGACAAGAATACAGAATGTGGTGTGAAAAGCTGGCATCACCATCCTTGCTCTGCACATACTTTTATCAATCAAACCATAAAATAACATAACAATGTAAAAACAGTTAGCAAGAATAAGGCGGCTGTACCTGTGAAAGTCCTCCTGCTGTCTCCGGCTAATCCGTCTGTGCTGCAGATGTCTGAGAGGAGAGAAAGGATTACAGGGATGGTTTTAAATGGTCATGTGTGGACATAAGCCTGTGTCCAATTACATCTTGGGGATTATATGCCTTCCAGTGTTCAACTTCTTTCTGTGTCTCAACAAAACTCTGCTAACACTCGCTGATCTTCTTCAGGACCAAGAAAATTAATATTTCTCCAGTTTTCCGTTTACTGGACGGTTTTTGGTTCATGCATCCAACCAAAGGCCTCATAACACACTTCATGAGTCAGCCACACGCACATTTAAACTACCACTCAGCATCGACTGACCAACGCACATCATTTCAGAATAACTTTGCGAGGTTCAGTTTTCAGTTTGAGCCTTGAAGGACTGAATGTTCTCAAGTATTTTAGTGGAAAAAAAACTCTCAATCGTCTCTTTCAGTGTAACCACATTCCTCTGAAACGCACTCAGACGTCAGTGTGTCTCAGCATAAAGAAGCAGTGTACGTATGACCTGACACACCAGCAGCACACGTGCTGTGCCGGCACACGGAGTCCTCGGTGTGCTGCAGGACAGTTTAAGGTTAATGGGGACGCGAGACCAACGAAGACAGGCCGGACACAAACTATGTGAGTAAGTCTGAGCGTGCTCAGATACACAGATCACATGACCCGTGTGACATGCAGTGAGTGGAAAAGCTGGACAGTCAGGGACGTGTCTATCTTTCCATTTCTCTGATTTCTTATCAAATGTTCAAATTCACACGCGGTGTGCTGGAAAGGAGAAACAGGTCCCTGAATCACCTGCGTGTACTGCAGGGCGTGTATGCACGTGTGCCACTCGTTCTGTCTGAGAACACGTCAGCGAGCTGACGGCGGACGTGTGAGCTCTCTGAATGCTTTGTGTTGGGTATCATGTTTCCTCTCTGACCTCTGACTCTGGGGTGAGAATTTTGGGGGACATCATTTGTCTCCCCAAATTCTGCAGCTTTCACAGACAGCGAGTTTGAACTCTGAGTCTGCTTTAACTTTGCGATGCCCACCCAGTGTGGTCACGACACAACCCCCGTCAGCCTTACACAACTGAGGACAAAATGAAAAGAAAGAGCTGAACCAGGTTTGCTGTGAGTACAGTCATGATGACTGACAGATATCCGTGTGTTTGTAATAAAAGCATCCAGCTCTTTTGGCCTGACGACTGTAGGGTGATATTTTTCACTTATCCTTGGACTCCAGGCGATTAGCGCATGCCTCACACCCACAGACTGTAAATAACAATGCAAACTTCTTGAACTCATGCCAGATCAAATAGCTGTAAGAACCTGTAACAGGAGCTGTACTGCCCATCCCCACTTCTAGTGGGTTGAACCTGAGATTCTGCCGTGTTTGAATCCAGGAGGACACGACTGTAAGAAAGAGGAACAAATTTTTAGGAGCTTCAGTTCACAGACCAACGAGACAAACGAGGTGGATCAGAATACTTTAATATCAAAGGAAATTCATTTGTCATTATTAGGTAACAAAAAAACAAAAACTAAAAAAAACTTCCACTAGAAAACAGGGAAAAGGGGCGGAGTCTAGTGATGTGTCAGAACAGTCAATGGTCAGAACAGTAGGAACCTGTAGATGAGTGCAGGTGAAGAGGCACAAACATCATTTCTACATGTTTCTGAGGGAGTGAAGAACGTCCACACACAAGTGTTTCCAGGGTTCATTGTCCTGCTGGAGCTCCATCTCAGCCTTTGGTCGCTGACAGTTCACCTGGCCGTGCTTCGCCAGTATCCTGGCAAACACAGGTGTGAGTTTTGACCTTTTCTTTAAGAAAAGGTGAAGCTATTAGATCTGCTGCCCCCTCCTGATCGGGTCTCGGGACAGTCAGGCTCATCAGTAACTTTGCGCATGTACGCAGCTCGTGTGACGTAACACGCTCCGTTCCACGCCATCACGCACGGAGTTGCGGCGGGGCGGAAAACAGATCCGCTGCGGGATTGGAGCGGACGGTGAGCGGCAGGGACGGCTCATATGGACTCGGTACCGGCACCGGGATCCAGCTCAGGTGAGTCCCCGCGCGAGTGAACGCCGCCTTGCTCCCGGTGTGCTGCGGGTTCGCGTGCGTGCGGCAGCTCGCGCTCAGGTTTGTTCCTGTCCACGTTTACACTGTTTACAAAGGAGCCATTCACGCCGGTGTTCACACCGGCTCCCCTGAGCCCCCACGGGAAGTGACAAGCCTTTGAAAACGGCGTCCTCGTTTCACCGTGACGCTCAGTAACGTTCTGCTCATCACACAACACAGCGCGCCGCCGTACTTCGTGACGTCACCGCAGTAGTCCGCTCGTGCCACGCTCTCACACCGGCTGTCCAGGTGAGGCAGAGGCACGCGTGCACCTGGATCAGTCAGCGCAGGGAACACCGGGACCCTACGTGCCTGCGCGTGCACACCGGCAGCGTGCACCACCTGTAACCCGTTTAGCACATCACACCGTCAGATTCCGCTGCTGCTCACGGAGGGTGGAGGTGCTCAAAAGGCCTTCATCATGATGATGTTGGTGTTTTGTGTGAGTGAGTGAGAGAGAGTGTGAGAAGGAGTGTACTACGTTTACAAATCTTTGTGGGGACCAACATCCTGGGGACAAAGTGTCCGTCCTCACGAGTTTGAAGGTATTTTTGACACTCAACATGTGGTTTTAGTGTCATTGCTACAGTTGTTGTTACGGTTATAGTTAGGTTCAGACTCAGGGTTAGAGTAAGCGGCTGGGGAAAGCATTATGTCAACTAGATGTCCCCGCAAAGATACGAAAACACGAATGTGTGTGTGTGAGAGCGAGAGTGAGCATGTGTGTGGTGGGAAGCGGAGTAAGTTACCTCCATCATCACCAGTCAGAGGGCGATGGTTAATCATCGTGGTTCAATAATGTCACAAGATACCGATAACATTAAAAATAAGAGACAGATAACGATAAAAAAAGAGAGTTAACCATTAAAAATAAAAGGGAGATAACGACTTAAAAAAAGAGAGATAACGACTAAAAAAATTAAATGGAGAGATAACAATTCAAAATAAAAGACAGATAACGACTAAAAAAATAATGATAAAAAAGAGCTAACGGTGAGAAATAAAAGAGAGATAATGATTACAAGTAAAAGGGAGATAATGATTATAAAAATAAATGAGAGATAACGCAAAATTTAGAGCAGCAGTGTCTGTAACATTCAGGAGGAATGGTCAACAGCCTGAAGGAGAGAATTCTTCAAATTGCAGATGAATATCCAACTGTGACAAACATTGTTCTGCATACAGGGTCAAATGATGTGTCCAAACAACAGTCGGAGGTTCTGAAACGGGACTTTACTAGATTACTAAATACTGTAAACTCTCTGAATGCAGCTGTATTCATCAGTGGACCTGTACCGCCCGTCAGAGGAGGAGACGAGAGATTCAGCAGGTTGTTTACACTGAATAAATGGCTTATATCAGCATGTGCTGACCACTCAGTGCATTTTATCAACAACTTTAATATTTTTTGGGAATGCAGGCATCTGTTTAACCCTTTAAGACCTACCATAGAACCAAGTTCGCCAGAGCTTATATTATATTTTTACATGCTGTGGTGCCATTTTTGGGAGCATTTCAAGTTGCTATACATCAATACAACAATTATAGCCCAGATTTTAGTAATATGTATTCATTAAGTGCATAGTAATCACATAAATTGCAAAAAAGTGCAATAAACTACAAAAAAATTTAAAATCGTTTTTGTTTTTTTAACATATATTTCTAGTTAGAGAAATTTAAGAGGCTTATCCCTCAAAACTGTAAATACAAAAAAGTTGCACAAAATAGTTTCCTACCACAGGAAATTTATTTTGAGTGTCTTCATAGTTTTATTTTTGAAATACACCAATTTTTATACACTGCAGGAAAAATGAAAATAAATATTATACTGCAAATTTGCAAAAAAGCAGCATATGCATCAAAATAAACTATTTCCAGCAGTGCAATATGAGTCCTAAGCATCCCAGAAACGACACAGAAAGTCATGAAGTCAAAGATAACTTTTAAAAAATCCAGTATAGGCCCTGACGCCCTGATGGTAAAAAAAAACTACATTTCCGCGAAAATGACATCACTTCCGGTTTCGGGCAGGTAATGGCGGACATGCAAAAGTTCGTGCTGACGTCTATTCCAACGTAGGAAGTGTTATGAACAGCTGATCGGATCGGCAAAGCCTGTTTCTGGAATATTATGTTTTTGTTGCTGTAAGCGCTTTTTATGCAGTTTTTGCAAAGCTTTATGTGGAAGGAAACTGTGACCGAGGACAAGCTGATGGCATAAGATGTAAGTACAACTCCTCCGGTTTCATATGCAAAAAAAATTATTGCGCTAGCTTACGTGGTTGCAGAGCTACCGGGATTTAAAAATAGTTATGCAAAACAGAGCGTGCCCGCTCCGACCGGCTCTAAAGGGTTAAAGCAAATGGATTTAATTTTAACAAGTCAGGGGTGAAACTGTTCACCTCCAACTTGTTTTATTCCATACGTCATCCATCTGTGCTTGGTGCCAAGGCTGAGATAAACGAGGAGTTATCTCATAAAGAGGAACAAACAGTACTCCAAGAACAGACAAAGCCCAGCAGAAACCTTGAGGAGGAGCTCCATTTGCCCCCACCCGGGAAGAGCCTCAGAAAGGAGAGACAACCCCTCCTAACTACAGTTTTATCAGTGAGGCCAGGGTGAGCAGGAGAGGAGGAGGGGTTGCTGTCTTATTTAATGAATCATTTCAATGTAAGCAGCTATCTCCTGGAAGTTTTCAGTCTTTTGAATATGTGGCTTTACAGCTGAAGGCCCCATCCAAAGTTGTGTTTCTTAATGTTTACAGGCCTCCCAAATACTGCACAGACTTTTTTAATGACCTCAGTGAACTGCTGTCTGTGATCTGTGTTGATTTTGACTGTGTAATTATTGTTGGGGATTTTAACATCCATGTGGACAACCCTCAGGACAAAGGGACTAAAGACCTGAGTAACACTCTGGGCAACTTTGGGCTGACTCAGCATGTAACAGAGGCCACACATAATAGAGGACACACTCTTGACCTACTGATCTCCAAGGGCCTGAGCATTTCAGAGGTTACTGTGTCTGATGTGGGCGTGTCTGATCATTACTGTGTTTTCTTTGAAAGTAAAATCTCAGCCCACACAAATATATCAACAACAGTGATCACAAAACGGTGTATAACTGAACACAGTAGTGCAATTTTTAACCAGGTCTTCCCATTAACACCTGACCTGCCCAGAGGGTCAGTCAATGAGCTCGTCAATAGCTTCAATGCTAAAATGTTAAATGTAATGGACACTATTGCTCCCATTAAGGTGAAGGTTATCTCTGGAAGGAAAAAGTCTCCATGGAGAAACTCCACACTAGTGAAAAATGAAAAAAGAGAGTGTAGGAAAGCTGAGCGCAGATGGAGAAAAACAAAACCTCCAGGTTCATTATGACATCTATAAAGAGAAACTTCACAATTATAATTTACAACTCAGGAGTGCAAGGAGGTCCTACTTCTCTGATATCATCACTAAAAACAGCCATAATGCTCGGGTCTTATTTTCTACAGTTGACAGGCTAACAAACCCTCCTGTGTCAGTTGCAGCTGAACTTCATTCGACCATGGCCTGCAATGACTTTGCCAAATTCTTCACAGAAAAAATCCAAAAAATTAGACAAGCAATTGGTACATCAACAGCAGATCCAGAATATGTACTGTGCCCACCGAAAAACTGTTTAAACACCATGAAACAGTTTCACCCTATTAACAGCAAAGACCTGGAGGACATCTTAGGTCAACTGAACTCCTCCTCCTGCTGTTTATATGTCCTGCCAACAAGTTTTTTCAAAAAGGTCTCAAAGACTTTGGAGTCAGACCTGTTACAGATCGTCAACTTTTCTTTAATATCAGGCATGTTTCCAGAACCACTAAAAACTGCTGTAATAAAACCTATACTGAAAAAGGACAATCTTGACAAGACACAAATGAACAACTACAGGCCCATCTCAAATTTCCCACTCTTAAGTAAGATCATTGAAAAAGCAGTTTCTCAACAGCTCAATTACTTCTTAACCCTTGTATGGTGTTCGGGTCTGTGAGACCCGTGTTCAGTTTTTTTCAAAAGAAAAATTAAACAATTAATTATTTTTTCACGTGTAAATGTGTTGTGTCTTTCCACTCACTCCACTTGATTATAACTGATTTATTTATAACATTTTATATAAAAGAAAAACGAGAAGCACATTAATTCATAAATGTGATCTAACAAAGGTAAAGGGAAAAAATTAACCATGTTTGCTGTTCATATGTCTTGTAATTGGGATGAAGTAAACATCTGTTGAGTAATTTAACATAAAATTGTTTGATAGTGTTAATTTGGAAAGCCAAAACTCTAGCGGGTCCACCAGACCCATGAACACTGGCTGAGTAACAAAAATACGAACACCACACAAGGGTTAACACAGAATAACTGCTATGATGCCTTCCAGTCAGGTTTTAGACAGAACCACAGCACTGAAACCGCTCTGACCAAAGTGTTCAATGACATATGTCTGAATACAGACAGTGGAAAAATGTCAGTCTTAGTTTTACTGGATCTCAGTGCAGCATTTGATACAGTTGACCACAACATATTACTCAAACGACTGGAGAACTGGGCAGGTCTTTCAGGAACTGTACTAAACTGGTTCAAAACATACTTAGAAAATAGGAAATACTTTGTATCAATAGGTAACTTCACATCTGAGCAGACAAGTATGACATGTGGAGTTCCCCAAGGTTCCATCTTGGGACCCTTTCTGTTTAACATTTACATGCTCCCACTGGCACAGATTATAAAGAACAACAAAATAAACTACCACAGCTATGCAGATGACACACAAATATATATCACAATGTCACCAGGAGACCAGGCTCTTGGTAAATGCATTGAGGAAATTAATTACTGGCTGTGCCACAATTTTCTCCAGCCAAACAAAAACAAAACTGAGGTAATAGTCTTTGGCGCCAAAGAAAAATGATTACAGGTCACCAGAGAACTTCAATCTATACACCTAAAAACCACAAACCAGGCCAGAAATTTGGGTGTAGTGATGGATGCAGACCTAAACTTAGAAAAACACATTAAGACAATAACAAAGTCAGCTTACTATCACCTCAAGAATATTTCAAGGATAAAAGATCTGATGTCTCAACAGGACCTGGAAAAACTAGTCCATGCATTCATCTTTAGTAGGCTTGACTACTATAACAGCATCTTTACAGGTCTACCTAAAAAATCAGTCAGACAACTACAGCTCATTCAGAACTCTGCTGCTCGAGTCCTCACTAAGACCAAAAAAGTGGACCACATCAGTCCAGCTCTGAGGTCTTTACACTGGCTGCCTGTCCGTCAGATGATAGACTTTAAAGTTCTGATGCTGGTCTATAAAGCTCTGAATGGCTTAGGACCAAAATACATCAGTGACCTCCTGACCCAGTATGAACCTTCCAGATCCCTCAGGTCATCTGGATCTGGTCTTTTATCAGTTCCCAGAGTCAGAACCAGACACGGAGAAGCTGCATTCAGCTTTTATGCTCCTTATATCTGGAACAAACTCCCAGAAAGCCTCAGATCAGCTGAAACACTCAGTTTATTTAAATCCAGGTTGAAGACTCACCTATTCTCAGCTGCATTTGAATAAAGCACCAAATCCACACTTTTAAGCTTAAATTTCAAAACTTACATTTAACTACTGATTTTATCTATTGTTCTGATTTTATCTGTTTTGATTTTATATACTGTTTTGTTTGTTAATTAGTTTGTTTGTTTGCTTGTTTTAATCAATTTTAAATCATGCTTTTTATTTGTTTTTGTTTCTAATGTCTCTGTAAAGCACTTTGAATCACATTGTTGTTGAATTGTGCTATACAAATAAACTTGCCTTGCCTTGCCTTGCTTCTGGGTTCGGGTGGCGTTTGGGTGGTGTTAAGGTTCAAAATATTGGGGATGGAGACAAGAGAAAAACCACAATAACAACACTGGTCCGGTCGGGTTGAGTCAAACGATGATTTAATGATCACACACGTGGGAGATGGACACTGATGCAGACAGCCTCAAAATCTCAAAATGGTGGAGCATTGCTCAAACTTTTATAGCCTCTGGTGCCTCCACCTTATCATACAAAGCCTAAACATTCACATGCTTTCTCTCACACAGCGCCTAAGCTACGACCTTGGCTCCCTGTTTATCTGCTCCTGCTGAAATGGGGCAGAAAACTCCAGCACACTCTGTTCTCTTCTACTCAGACAAATTAGATTTCTTATAACTCAGCAGTATAATGCATCATAAAACAATATCATTCATTCACAACAAGTCAGCAGTTTAATGTAATGCAAATCAGTTTAACTAATGCAATAGTTATCAGCTTCTTCTAATTCAGGAGAATAATGCAAACTAAAACTACATAATAATTCACAATCTTTAATTAGGGGTATAACATGGCATAAAATAATATTATAATCTAACAATTCCCCCTGATGAGGTCATTAGAATAATGACCTCACAAACACCCTGTAGCCCAGTGTGGCCGGGTTCATCTCTTCTCACTCCTGAGGTCCTTTGTCCCCCTGACGGGCAAACCATATGTAAGATGACCTCTGTGTTTGCGCAAGTCAGGTGCAAGACAAACTATTACTACAAGGATAGCAGGTCCAGATGACACTCCCCTGTTCTCCCACAGCTTTATTTGGTGTTCCCTTATACCATTCAGACGTAGACTAGAACCTCTGTCCGAAGAGCTCTTAACCTTTATTTTATTGCTGCAGCTACCAGTGTCGTCCAGTTGCGTGATCCTCTGTTCTTCTTACTTCAACCTCAGGGGTTAGACAACCCTTCAGTCGTGACACAGATCAGGGGATTATTCTGCCCCTATTTCAAACAACGATCTGTGTATCCTCGGGTCCTGTGTCTCCCGTGTATCCTCCAGAAAAGAACAGGAAGGCGTCCCCCTTTTGCCCAAGAGCCTCTCGAACCTCGTTGGTCTGGTGTTTCCGGATTTCCGTCAACCCCTTCATGGTTATTGCTGTATTTATGGGATTCATCCTTTTGAAGTGACTAGCTGGAGCCCAAATGCCATGACCCTTGGACCCAGTTGGTGTCTCTGCAGTCACTGTATCTGTCTCTGCTGCGAAGGACCCTCGTATCTCTGTGGCCTCGTCTGGTGTCTGTTCCTTTCTCTGTAAGAGACAGAAAACCAAAACACCTCTCTTCCTAACCCTAATAATCTAATGTTGTTATCTACTGACCTTCTAGTGATTCAAAATTGGTCTAAAACATTCAGAATGTCCCAGGGACTTATTCTAATCATATCTTATGTGTGTGTAAGCGTGTTTGCATTTAGCCCTCTGCACTCAAGGCGTTTCCTACACTTTATCAGTCCGGACAGTCACGCCGAACGAAGCTTCTGACCTTCAAAAGGCCAAGTGCCAACTCGTTATAAGCACATTTGCAAGGTGTGTCTGAAAATGATTGAAACCCCTCTTTTTAACAAAAGACAAAGAAATTAACAAATCTTCTAAGCGCTATTCAGTTCATTTCAATGAGTAATGATTAAACATGAAAGTGATAGTTTATG
This sequence comes from Diplotaxodon limnothrissa, assembly GCF_057381915.1. Lineage (NCBI taxonomy): Eukaryota > Metazoa > Chordata > Actinopteri > Cichliformes > Cichlidae > Diplotaxodon > Diplotaxodon limnothrissa. The sequence continues at coordinate 15,169,015 of NC_140597.1, read as the reverse complement.
CTTTTTCACTGATTCTCTAAAAGGTCCGTCTTCTCGGACCGCTATTAGCTTAAGCTTTACCATTCCTAAATTATTAAAGACACAAATGAAGTTATAAATTGTTCAAATAATCCTTGTTTGATGTCAAAGCTCAACCTTCCCCCCCTTTTTTCACACATTCCAATGTGTCAAATCAACGGAGCTAGAACATTCAAAAAAAAAAAGTTAGGCAGCTACAAAGTTTCCCAGACTCTTAAGGTGATCCGCGTGTAACGTTCTGACTCAGGTATTTAATATTTTAATAAATGTCGTTTAATTAACTGCCACTATTTAAACTAACCTTAAAGACATAATTGAAGAAAAGATCACAAAGAATAACATGATATCAATGTTATGTAAGCGCGTGTGGCCTTCTATGCTCGAAGCCTTTCCCCTCAATAGATCAGTCAGACATTCGCGCTGACTGTAGCTTTTAACCCTTATTAACTTGAGCACAACTCTACAATGAGCAACAAGTTGCAATATGTATGAAAATGATCATGGTTACACCAGCAATGAAAAATTATATCATTATCCTAACACTTGTAAATAGAAGATTCATCAGAGGTTATAACAATCACAGGAACACAGATGTTAGTATAAGGTCAAAAGCTTCAATAAATGATCATCGATGCAATGCTTGTCGCATGATTCTCATACAATAATAATGCTGACATTAAAATAACAGTAAAACACCCCCTTTTGTCCCGTTTCACTTGACACCTAAACGTTTATAAATGCCTCTTTTATTCTTGATTTTATTTCCCCCTTTTCTCCCCTTACTGACCACAGCAGGGGGATCTTAGTTTTGAATCAGCCATGAATCCAGCTCACCTGATTCATCAGTGAGCTCCACCATCACTGGCGTCTGACAGGGTGGCGCTGCATACTCTTCCTTTAATGTCACTATTTTCAACCTGTTAATGAGAGTGTTTAAACCTGAAGTCGACTACGTCCACAACAAGTCAATACAGCTGTAAATGTGGCCAATTATCAATCTATTACCAATCAATAACAACAGATAACTTCTATTTTATGCATGCTTTTAATCAACCACTCACCCAGAGGATCTCCAATCCCAGGAAATGCCTTCTCCTCCTTTAATGAGTCTGTCCTCCTTCCATGCCCTGGTAACTGGTCCATCCAGAGCCATATGATCTCAAATATACATACGACAAGCCAAACCACACCTTGGTCACACCAACCCCTTTCCACCCCCAAGATGTCCAATGCCATCCTAGTATGGACTGTCAAATGTGGCTTTAACGCTGACTGTTCTGACAATCCATTTTATAACGTTCCTGGTCAGATTTGCCAATCTCTGCACCAGAGTTTTAAACGTTTCGCCATTTTCATTAGGTTTTATTTTTTATTTAGTTTCGACTCCAGATTTTCAATTTTTTGCCAGTTGTAATTAGTTTTTACCAATTCTTTGCTAGTTTAGTCTAGTTTTTATTTTCTGAAAATCCTTAGTTTCAATTTAGTTTTATTTGTGTTTTGCAAAAGTTAAGTGTAACAAACTCTCAGTTCCATCATATCAATCATGCTCTTCTGCTTATCCTTGGGTGTTGAGACTAATAGCTATTAATTCTTGCCGCACCGAGTGTTCCTAATTTTGGTTGAAGTCAATTGATAACCTTTTCCATGCGATTGTTTCACACCTTTATTTAGATGTCCCAGTCCTGTTATCTCGGGATACATCACGCTGCCTTATCTGGGGTTAGCTATTTTCTTGGAATGCGAGTTAAGTGGGTGAGCTCTTCAAAGAGGGGGAGTGTGCTCCCCCTGATGAGGTCTTCTAGGTAAGCTAGGTTAACCTTCTTGTGTGAACTTTTCAAGTGCACTTTTAAGGTTTGTGGGATTTTTTTTTTTTTTATAAATGTCCCTCAAGACCCCCTGATGACCCAGTAATTCATTTTTTGCGCACTGTAGTACACATTTAGTTTTTTGCTTGTAGCTCTCATACTCTACTTGCCACTCCTCTAAGTCCTGATGTTTCTTAGAGAGGACAACAGTACCTTTAAAATTATGTCACATGTGTGGGGGTGTGGCCTTGCCAATTGTTTTTCCCACCTTTTCAAAATGGCTGGCGTGCCCACAAGCACATTTTATGGAAGAGAGAAAGGTAAGCTTGATATTTACATTTAAAATGTTTTGTTAAACTCAGATTCTTATTTTATTCAAAAAATAAACATCTAGTAAATAATTTCAGGGGTCTTTAAGAATTAGGCTCATTTACTTTCACAGGGAACGTGACTAATTTATTAATGTGTGCTCTACACATTGGGACTTTATATTTATATTTATTTCACTTTTTCCTAATACCCAACTTTTGACCAAGGCGGAGAGAATTCTTAACACAATTATTAAGGGAGATTCAAACATAGATTTTTCAAAATATGCTGTTCGGCTCTTCTCAGAGGTCAGCTCCTGGCCGAGCCCCGACACCTGTGCCTTCAGCTTATTTTCTCCTGGTGTTTTGTCCATTCTGAGGTGCCTCCTGACCTCAGTTACTCCTCCTGTCTCTGGCACGCCCTTTTTGCTGCCCGATGGTCATTGTTGGTCCGTCACTGTCCTGCACAGTTTTAATGCAGAGTGGTTAAGGTCAGCATGGTTTTGCTCGGCCTCACTTTTCATCTGGGCTTAATGGGCGTCTCGTCACAGCTCTGTCAGCTGAAGCTGTCTTTTTCCATATGGCAAGAATGTGAAGAGTGTGTGAGAGGGGTGTGTCCGATCAGGCACAATGCTGGTGGCTTTGCGAGTGCCTCGTTTTCCAAATCCAGATGTTTATTTGTCACGTACACAGCAACAGAGAGAACAGTCTGTTGTTGGGATGGCTGAGGTCTTTCACGATCTTCCTGGTCTTGGTCCAGCACCACCTGCTGTAGATTGAGTGCAGGTCAGGGTGCTCGGAGCGGATGGTGCGCTCAGCTGATTGCACAACCCTCTGTAGAGCTTGTCTGTCTGGCATGGTGCTGTTCCCGAACCAGACAGTGATATAGCTGCTCAGGATGCTCTCAATAATTCCTTTATATAAGGTGGTCAGAATCGGTGGTGGGAGCCGGGCCTTTCTCAGTCTTCTCAGAAAGAAAAGACGCTGACGGAAATCTCCCCGTGTAGTGAAACGGGCCTTGGATTTAACTCTCTCCATCTCTGCTGCCTGAGATCGTTTTCCTGCAGCACTGTTGACAGTTTCAAGTTGTTGTGGGTCCAGCTGCTTTAGCATTTGGTCAGAGTCACATCGAAGATGGTAAAGGAGAGAGCAACGATGGTAGAGGGGAGAGCAGGAGTCCAGGGTCAGCCTCGGCTTTTCCGGGCCGACAAAGCAGCCTGTAATCAAGCATAAAGAGAAAAAACAAAACAAAACAAAAACAAAAACAAACGAACAGGAAAATCATGTTGTATTGGCTGTGTTACTCAGAGAGGGGAAAAACAACGGGACCAGGCCCTGTGTCAGCCTTCTCTCCCCCTTTTTTTGTTTTTTCTCACCATATAATCCTCTCATAACCCACCAAGCTGACAGGACAACACAGGTACATGTTAAAATTCTTAAGATCATGTTTAAAGCACAAAAATGGAATTTTCTTTCATTCAGTAATCACTTGTATTAATCAATCAGAAGAAAACATGTCACAATTTGACTTTTATTAACCACTAAATTTGTCGTGTTATCACTGGTTGTGATTTTTTTTTTTTTTTTTTTTTTTTTGAAGTTAAGTTGTTGTCCTGCAACCCAGAGGGTTTATTTGTTAGTAGTGGATAAACTTTATTGTGTAACGGCGGGTGTATGTTAAGCTTCACTGCTTTAAAGTTGCTGGAAAATCTTCACATGTTCATGGGTGTAAGCTGTTTCTTCATTGCGTGTATGTGCGTTTGTACATGGGCTAATTTAACGTTTTTTCTCAAACGAGGCATTTCTCTAGCACGTGCCTCTCTCTCACATTTCTCTGCTTGTGTGTGTTTTTATTTCACCTTTTTGTTGTGATGCTCCAGGCGCCTTCCCAACCTCCACAAGTCTGTTGGCCGCAATTTTATGTGTTAAAACTTCTCTTAATTTCTCCTTTAATTCTCTGCTAGCTGCTGTCTTTTCCACAGCTGCTGATTCTTGCTGATTTTGTGTCCATTACTATAATTTTGCTTCGGCCGCCGTGCTTGTGGGGGCAGTTGGTCCAGCCCCATAGCCACCTGTATCAACACACTGAGAGATTTATTTAATATCATTTTCATCACTGTTAAATAGACTAGCAGGCAAGACGCCCACCTTTGCACTGCAGACTACATGCCAGTCTCCCAACACACTCCTCTCTGAGTTTCAGCTTTAAAACCCAACCTCATTCACACCCTAGTCATTCAAAACCTTATTTGTAGTATCATAATCAGCAAAATCAGCGTTTTAATTACAGGCATGTATCATTGTTTGCAAATCAAAATTATAAAACTCAAAAACACGCTAAACAGCAACAAAAGTCCTCTGTGCGTGTCACCGCTCATTTGCATGTTCACACACCGTCTAAAAATAGCTCGCAGCGCTGCAGCTGCACGTCACACAGAGTCTCACACCAAGCTCAGGCAAAACTCTATTATTTTATATTACAAAAGACGTCTTGTATTTACAATCACTGACAGGCCTGACAGATTCAGCACCTAACAAATTTCGACAAATTTAAAATAACGGGTCTCACCGAAGAAAGTCCAACTTTTTTGTAGTCAATCAAACAGTATCTGTTACTTCTGGGAACAGTTTCTGACCTAACTTCTAAATCCCTAACTCAATTTAACTTTGTCCAAACAAGCACATGACACCGTTTTAAACGATGAGGAGACTCGGTAACTCCTAGCTTATTTCAGGATGCCCTGTACCCCACAGATAAGCCAAACTGAACTAACCCTGTTCGCCGACAGGTCAAGACCGCGCGTCCACGGCCAGGAGGGGGCGTAACCCCCGGGCTATGTGCTTCTTAGCAGACTTCTGGGCTGCCGTCCTATAATAATTTTCACCTAACCGATTTTGAGAAATTTTACCATAACGGGTCTCACCGAAGAAAGATAACTTTTTTACGACCAATTAAACAGTCTCTGTTACTTCTGGGAACAGTTTCTGACCTAATTTGTAAAACTATTAACCAGTCTCTGTTACTTCTGGGAACAGTTTCTGTCCTAATTTCCCTACCAAACTACCTGAGCCTTCAGCTCAATATCCAGGGACTCAAACCCAACATTCTCTGTTACTTCTGGGAACAGTTTCATATTTCTTCAACTTCATTAAATACTCTTAAGCAACTTTAACTGCATAACACACGGTGATTCTCATCAAAATCAAAACAGACACTCTACCAGTAATTTCAGTGAGTAGACTTTAATTTAGTCATATCCAATTTGGCACATTTTGGAAATAATTCAACAGGTAGTGCCTTACCTTTAGATAAGCCGGCTTTTGTCCACTCAAATCAGACCACTGGCTCGTGCCTGTCCGTTCGACAACCTCGGACCGTCCAAACTTTTAAATTCCACCCCAATACCACAGGACGAGCCCCCAAAATGTTAAGGTTCAAAATATTGGGGATGGAGACAAGAGAAAAACCACAATAACAACACTGGTCCGGTCGGGTTGAGTCAAACGATGATTTAATGATCACACACGTGGGAGATGGACACTGATGCAGACAGCCTCAAAATCTCAAAATGGTGGAGCATTGCTCAAACTTTTATAGCCTCTGGTGCCTCCACCTTATCATACAAAGCCTAAACATTCACATGCTTTCTCTCACACAGCGCCTAAGCTACGACCTTGGCTCCCTGTTTATCTGCTCCTGCTGAAATGGGGCAGAAAACTCCAGCACACTCTGTTCTCTTCTACTCAGACAAATTAGATTTCTTATAACTCAGCAGTATAATGCATCATAAAACAATATCATTCATTCACAACAAGTCAGCAGTTTAATGTAATGCAAATCAGTTTAACTAATGCAATAGTTATCAGCTTCTTCTAATTCAGGAGAATAATGCAAACTAAAACTACATAATAATTCACAATCTTTAATTAGGGGTATAACATGGCATAAAATAATATTATAATCTAACAGTGGTGACCCTAAACTCTGCAGCTTTTACTTGGAGCTGTTGAACGTTGACCAGAGGCAGATGTATTGGGGCGTGGTGTTCAGTTTGAAGAAGGGCTGCGACTCACAAGGACTGAAAATGCAGAAGTGTTTTATCTGTGCTGTGATGCAACATCAGAGGCAGGAAATCAGCAGAAAGTCATAAACGCACACACACTGAGCTGATCTCAGTAACCTCTGACCTCACAGCTTGAACTGTGACCACATTCAGCACACACACATTATTAGAATAAGACATACTCTCAGGTAAAGGTACCGGTCGTATCTCAGGGATGTTGAAGTGTGCTTACACGGTGGGCTGGACCGGTGAAGCAGTCCTTCCTGTCTCAGTAATGACTGCACGTCTCATCCCTGACGCTTTCTTTTGGTAGCTCATTCGCCAAACTGTCCTAGATTAGCCCAAGGTTTCAATAAATCAGAAAATGTTTACCTATAACTGGCAGGCGGTGCTAGTTGCATGCTCTCTTTACACAGAATGCATCTTTAAAATCCTTGATGCTGGTTTCACCAACTGGTATTCCAGGAAAGTGCAGTCCAGCGTTTGGCTAACGTCAGTGGCTCACAGCTCCTGTGGCTTTTTAACAAGTCCATCAAATTCCCTGACCACTTCGGGGGGCTGTTACAGTCAGTGGTTTGAGGTGAAGCTGAGAAGAATAATGGCTTTTTTCTCAACCTGAACACAGATAAAGGCTCAGCCATGCTTCACGGGGAGGACAGCTGTACGGCAGTAGAAGATGGTGGTGAGGAGGACCAGCACCGGCCTCTTATCCTGGAAAGAATTGAGAAGGAAACGGGAAGAACCTGGAGAACGGTTTTGTCTCAGCGGCTCAGGAAGCACTGCTCCTGCACGCCAGAGAAGGCCAAATCCAGAATCCTCAGCTTCTTCCCGGTTCTCCAGTGGCTGCCGCGCTACAAGCTCAGGGACTGGATCCTGGGGGATGTTATGTCAGGAGTGATTGTTGGAATCCTATTGGTTCCCCAGTCCATAGCCTACTCCTTATTGGCCAACCAGGATCCCATATACGGCCTGTACACATCTTTCTTCGCTTCCATCATCTACGCCCTCCTGGGCACTTCCAGGCACATCTCGGTGGGGATTTTTGGAGTGCTCTGTCTGCTCATTGGCCAGGTGGTGGACAGGGAGTTGGCCCTGGCGGGATACCTCCCGGAGAGCAGCCTGAGTGGGAATGACAGCAGTGTCCCGTTGGCTGGAAATGACAGTGGTGTGGTGGGATGTGACCGGAGCTGCTACGCGATTGCCGTGGGGGCCACAGTTACCTTTACTGCTGGGATTTACCAGGTAAGTGTGCAGGGGCACATGTGGGCTTTAATGACTGAGCATAGAACGACACTACCTTACTTCTGCTCATCTCTTTCAGGTGCTAATGGGCCTTCTGCAGGTGGGCTTTGTGTCTGTCTACCTGTCGGACTCCCTCCTCAGCGGGTTTGCTACAGGAGCCTCCTTGACCATCCTGACGTCTCAGATCAAGTACCTGCTGGGCCTGAAGATCCCCCGTCCTCAGGGCTGGTTCACTCTGTTTAAGACATGGTACGGCCTGCTGAGCAACCTCGGGAACACCAATGTGTGTGACCTCATCACCAGTCTGGTGTGTTTGGCAGTACTCATACCTACGAAGGAGCTCAATGACCGCTTCAAGTCCAAGCTAAAGGTAAAAGTGTGGCGATATAACACTCCAGTAAAACTAAAATTAAACCTCCTTTTGGCACCGTCGGCCCTAAGGATGCTGTTGGTGGCTCACCTGGTCATTTTGTGAAATAAACTCAACTGTTGGTTTGTTTCCTTACCGAACACATTTCCCTTTGTAAATTTATTATTTATTTATTATTATTTGTATAATTTTCCTTATTATACAAATATTCATTCTATGAAAACAAAAAGCACCCTGTTTCTACCTGTGTGGTTTACTCTGTCCTCGCCCTCACCTGTCCTTCTCTAGGCTCCGATCCCATTCGAGCTCTTTGTGGTGATAATTGCCACCCTCGCATCTCACTTTGGCCATTTCAACACCGAATATGGGTCAGGTGTGGCTGGGGCCATCCCCACAGGCTTCCTCCCTCCTCAAATGCCCATGTGGTCTCTGATCCCCAACGTGGCCGTCGACGCCTTCTCCATCGCCATCGTGGGATTCGCCATCACCATCTCACTGTCGGAGATGTTCGCCAAGAAGCACGGCTACACGGTGGATGCCAACCAGGAGATGTATGCCATCGGGTTCTGCAATATCCTGCCATCGTTCTTCCACTGCTTCACCACCAGCGCCGCACTGACCAAAACCCTCGTCAAGGAGTCGACCGGGTGCCAGACGCAGCTGTCAGGGCTGATCAGTGCTCTCCTCCTGCTGCTGGTTCTTCTGGTGATCGCGCCGCTCTTCTATTCCCTCCAGAAGTAAGAAAAGCAGGACGTCAGTCTAACCTCTAAATGATTGCTAACTAGTCTTCTTGCAGACTGACCTCCTGATGAGGTCGTTCGAGTCTCGATCTTAAGTTTTAATCGGAGCAGCTTTTATGGCTTGTGCCGTCTTTACCCCATCACTCCTTCAGCTCTTCCATGCTGAGGACGTTGATGCAGGTAGAGGCCACAGCTGTGTGTAAGCTTCTGATAGGCTGCGGTGATCCTCACCTCTCTCCTCTCCTGTTTCTGCTCAGGTGTGTTCTTGCTGCCATCATCGTGGTGAACCTCCGCGGTGCTCTTCGAAAATTCACCGATATTCCCTGCATGTGGCATGCCAACCGCATCGACGCCTTCATCTGGCTGATCACCATGGCAACCTCAGCGCTGGTCAACACGGAGATGGGGCTTCTTGTGGGGGTTTTGGTGTCGGCTTTCTGTGTCCTGGGCCGAACTCAGCGGGTCCAGGTCCTGAAGCTCGGCCGGGCTATGACCAGGGAGCATTACGAAGATCTGGCGTCTTACAAAGGCCTCCAAACGCACCCCGACGTGGCCATCTTTAGATACGAAGCGCCAATCTACTATGCCAACCAGAGCCTGTTTAAAAAGTCTCTGTACAGGTGTGTAGGACTTGACCCTGTGAAGGAGAAGAGCCGCCGTGTCAAGTTCCAGAACAGCAAACTGCAGGAAGAGGCTGCCGGAGTCCCAACTAGCAAAACGGACGAGAAAGAGGCCGAAGCTCCTGCAGCCGTCACCCTGATGATGGACACAGCCTCCCGTTACTTACGCAGGATAGTGATCGACTGCAGCGCCGTCTTGTTCCTGGACACTGCCGGAGTGAATGCTCTAAAGGAGGTCCGCAAGGATTACGGAGAGCTGGGGGTGGCGGTGGAGTTGGCTCAGTGTAAGACCTCTGTGCTGGACACGTTGGAACGAGGAGGATACTACTGCAACCAAAAAGGAGGCGACGCAGGAGAGAACCGCACGATCTTCTTCACTATCGAAGACGCCGTCCGCCACGTCGAAAGCCGCAGCACTCCTAACGGAGACTATAAGTCCTAAAGAGACAACACGTCTATGTTTACATGTCTGCAGCGTGTGGCTGCACAGATGTGCCTTTGTAACAGTTTTCTGAAGTCCTACCTTCATCTCAGGTTTCTGCATCCAGACAGGTGATCAATCACCACAGTGTGAACGTCCATGTACCGATAACTCACCTGTGGACTGTATAAGAAGAACCAGCCACCCACGAGGAAAGAATACCCAGACCCTACCTGACAGCTTGAGTCTGTGTCTAAGGCAGACTCAGCAAGTTTACATCTGCATAGTACAAGTGCTGCACAGTGTAAAATATGTGTTTTATACTGCACGTGGGAAATATGTGTTTCATAATGCACAGTACTGCACAGTGAGTACAAGTACTGCACAGTGTGAAGTTCAATTCAATTCAACTGTGCAGTTGGAAGTGTTCCCAACTGCACAGTACAAGTACTGCACTCTGTGTACAAGTACTGTACAGTGTGAAATATGTGTTTCATAATGCACAGTACTGCACAGTGTGTACAGCACAATGTGATATGTGTTTTATACTGCAGAGTACAAGTACTGCACTCTGTGTACAAGTACTGTACAGTATGACACTGGTCATGCCCTAGTGTTGTTTATAGAAACCAGAGCCGTATTCTGACTTAATTTTTAGATACTGAGTTGGAACGATGCACGTGCACATGTTCAGGATGACGACTGGGGTTAGGATTTAAAACAGGTGTAAATGATTTAGTATTTTTTTTTGTTGGTTTTTTTTATAAGGTATAAACTGGATTTTTTGCCACAATCAAAAACGATCGTAATCGTCTGCTGTTTCGTGTTTGGGTCCATCAGTCCAATCATGACTGACGCCTCAGGGCAGGAAGTTTGAAACACATGTAGAAAAAAGCAGCAGCTCTGCTGCTCTGAGGAGAGACATTGGAGGTATCTAAATGCTTTAGATTTTTAGATCAGAACCCTGCTGGATAAAAACATAGATTCTTCATATGTGCTTAATAAGAAGCAGCCATCCTGTGCCTGAACATGAATGTACGTGCAATGACCCGAGGAAGCATTTGTCTGTTAGCACTGATCACAGGTGTATGCATGTGCTTCCAGATCCTCTGACAGACGAATATTCCTCCGGTGAGGATGAGAGACTCTTCCTGTTTAACTGTTAGCTGCAGTCACATGACCTTGGCCTGTGCCTTCTTTCTGTGAATCGGGTAATGAATTAGGCAAAGTTCGAGTTGAAGAAAAACAAAAGTGCAGTGTGAGATTTCGAGGTTGCTGTGATGTTGATTCGTGGGGGTCAGAGATCATGGGTTGTGCCTTAGTTAACCTGACCCCCCCCCCCCCACACACACACACACACACACACACGATGAACATAGCCTCCCGTTACTTACGCAGAGTAGTGATCGACTGCAGCGCCATCTTGTTCCTTGACACTGCCGGAGTGAATGCTCTAAAGGGGGTCCACAAGGATTACGGAGAGCTGGAGGTGGCGGTGGAGTTGGCTCAGTGTAAGACCTCCGTGCTGGACACGCTGGAACGAGGAGGATACTATTGCAACCAAAAAGGAGGCGACAACACACACACACACACACACACACACAGCAGAGAGGGGTTTTGATGTACTTTCTGTAGCTTTAATGAAACCTGCCTCAATAAACTTGGTAGCATTATTATTCATAGAGCACTTAATTATTAGAAAGGCCGAAGTTAGTTCTTAAGCAGATGTATTCTACAGTTTTTTATTATGAGAAAATTTTTTATGTATACGTGTTTCTGAGTATGTGCCTAAAGCTTATGCACTAAAATTTTGTACATGAGTTTTACTGTAAAGCAGCACAATCCTGGCAGCAGTTTTACTCTTTGCGCTTTTCAAAGCTGTTTTATTAACTTAAATATCCAAACTCTCCATCCTGCTTCCATCTCAAAGGGTTTAATCATGATAATCAGATAATTGAGCGGCTTATCTCAGCTGAGACCAGAAAAGTTTTTTTGCTCTTGACCTTTCAACCCTGCTTTGTTTAATGTATGTTCACAGCACCAACGTTAAGTTTTAATGCTTGAACCTTTTAACTAGCTGATCAGGGTAAGAACAGAAGTTTGTTCTCAATGCAAAAGTGTTGCTGAAATGGAGCGTGCTGATATGCAGTGATGGAAGATTTTAAACTGAGAAAATCTTTGTAGAGTTGTTTTTATACTGGGTGTATGTGACAGGACGTGGCGTTTCCAGCCTCTGTCCTTGCTAATTTAAAGCAGTAGTGGTATATATTTTATAGCTGTTTTTACAGAGAAAATCAAAAAGAATTATGGATTAGTTTTGCTGCAGAGTTGTAAAAGTTGATCACACAGCTGTTGATGGAGGTGAATATGCTCGGTGACGCGAGAGTTTCATGTCGTTCTCCCTGAATGCTTGCCCGAGCAGCTAAACACACACGCGGTGCTTTTAGAGAACAAAGTCCTCGCTTCTGTATCTAAATGTTAAACAGAAAAACATGACGTAAGCTCCCATTTATTCCAATCAGCTTATTTAAGTTTATTGTGTATCCTGGTATCAGAATGAAGCTGTGTTTTACTGGAAAATAAAATCCTGTCTGATTCCTCTCTTGTTTTTCTTCATTACTGCATTTACATAGCCAGCTCTTATTCTGTAACAGTGGTTTTCTGTGTGACGATTTCCTTCATTAAACCAAAGTTAATGCACTTGATGAGTCCAGATGAGAAAACAGAAGACCTGCAGTATAAAAAGCAGTTTTAAAGTAGAGGGAAAGTAAAGAGAGACTCGTTTGGTCTGTGGGGAGTTTCATGGTACTGAACAATAATTGTAGAAAAGATGGACGATGCCACAGCACTTCCTCCCATTGCACAAAAATGAAGCCAAAATACCCCTCTTGTGGGAGCTGCCGTGTTGCGCTTTTGGAGCTGGAGTCTGGCTGGTAGAGACTTGAAGTGAAGTATCTGTGTGACCCTCCCGCCCACACACCCACTGGACGTGACCGCAAACACACCTATGGGCTCAAATTGTGGTCATAAATATTTTTTACTTGTAAATCAGGATTTGTATGTGTTTTACACACACAAATTTGTATTTGGTTTACACATACAAATTTGTGTGTGTGTAAAAAATATTTGTGTGTGCACATAGCAAAAAGATACATGTGAAACTCTGCACTCAAGTTTCAACTTACAAGTACGAATTTTGACCCTATTTTTCTTCCTTTCAGCTGATTGGTCAATGTCATGTCAAACTGACACAAACTGAACTATCCAATCAGAGAACAGATGGGTTTGGCTGTCGAAGGGATGCTTTACTGAGTTCCAGGTCCTTGAAGGGTAATACAGTTTGAAGCTGGAGGATCTTTATATAAGCTAGGTCCTTTAACTTTTGGTAGCTGTTGAAAGGATACAGTTGTAGTATACCAGTGTTCAGAAATACCATTATTACTTTAGTATTACTATAACACAAAATCACAGTTCACCCAGGACCACTGCTATGAGTCATACTACTAAGCATCGGACGCGGCATGATCTGTGCTCACCGCTAACTAAGAGTGAAGGATCCTGAATTTGTTGCGCTGGCTGTTGAGCTCTGCTCGTATATTGTTTTTTGTGGTCTAGGTGTACTAGATGCACCTGATCCTTGTCGTTTCAAAACGTATCTCTCTGACTTTATGTCCTCTACGAGAGTTTGTGTTGTATTATGTTCAAATGTTTAATAAAAACGTATCGCTCATTCATAACAAGGAAAGCTTTGTAACTCTCCCGATTAGAGAAGAGTGTGTCATTTCCACATGCTTTTCCTCCGAGGTCGACCTCCCTTGAAAACGCTCTGGAGGTCCCTGTGTAAGCACGTCAACCTGTGAGAAAAAGTTTACTTGGACACCCAGATGTTTTCCTTCATGGTGTGGCGAGAAGAGACGTGAAAGGGCATTTATCCTTCAAGGACCTGCAGTTCAAAAAAGCGCCCCTTCGACAGCCAAAACCATCTGTTCTCTGATTGGATAGATCACTTTGGTCAATGTCATGTCAATCACAATCAGCTGAAAGGAAGAAAAATGGGGTCAAAATTCATACTTGTAAGTTGAAACTTAAGATAAGATAAGATAAAACTTTATTAATCCCTCGGGTGGGTTCCTCTGGGAAATTCGGTTTCCAAAAAGCACAGCACCGACAGAAGTTACAGAGTTACAGAATATTTTATATACACACACACACACACACAGACACAGACAAATATAAATAAAATATACGAAGGGGATGAATAGAATAAATAGGAATAAAAATAAAAATACAAGTGAATTGCACATTTCAAGTATTGAGGTCTATTGCACCATTGACTATTAACAAAAGTATTGCACAAAGGTATTGCACAGTGAAGTGAAGAGGCACTACAGCTTAGTTGTTCCCCCCTCCTTTGTCCTCCTGTTTCCCCTCCAGAGAGGAGTTAAACAGTCTGATGGCGTGTGGGACAAAGGAGTTTTTAAGTCTGTTGGTTCTTGTCTTGGGGAGAAGCAACCTGTCACTGAACAGACTCTTCTGGTTGTTAATGGCCATGTGCAGAGGATGCCCAGCATTGTCCATAATGTCCAGCAGTTTTTTTAGTGTCCTTTTCTCTGCCACTGTCACCAGAGTGTCCAGCTTCATGCCGACCACAGAGCTAGCCTTCCTGATCAGTTTCTACAGCCTGGATGAGTCCTTCTTTGCAGCGCTGCTCCCCCAGCACACCACAGCATAGAAAAGTACTCCAGCAACCACCGACTGGTAAAACATCCTCAGGAGCTTCCTGCAGATGTTAAAAGACCTCAGCCTCCTGAGGAAGTACAGTCGGCTTTGGGCTTTTTTATACAGGTGCTCTGTGTTGCATGACCAGTCCAGTTTATTGTCCACCCACAGCCCGAGGTACTTGTTGACCACCTCCACCTCCTCCCCCTCTATCTGAACCGGCAGTGGACCTTCTCTGGACCTCCCGAAGTCCACAACCAGTTCCTTTGTCTTTGAGGTGTTGAGTTGAAGGTGGTTTGTGTGACTCCATGCGACAAAGTTCCTCACCAGACTTCTGTACTCCTCTTCCTGATCATCCCAGATACACCCCATGATGGCCGTGTCATCTGCAAACTTCTGAATATGGCATAATTCAGAGTTGTAGCAGAAGTCAGAGGTGTACAGGCAGGCCCGGCCCTAACCAATCTGGCGCCCTAGGCAAGATTTTAGGTGGCGCCCCCCTAAATCGGCAGTGTAGTGTATGTACTCACAAGAAACCGAATAGCTTTGTCTTTGACCTTTTTTTTTTAATTAAAGAAAGCAAATTCACAATCAGAATAATTAACAAGATAAAAAAATATATGAATAAATAAATGAATACAAAAAATAAAAAATGAATATATGAAATACAATAAATTTTACATACATAAACACAATAAAACGTGTCAACAAGTTGGATAAAATAAATTAAAAATACAATATAAATAAGGCAACAGGAACACCGCTTTATGCTGCTGCAAAACTGGTGGGTTGTGCTGCTGAGGTGGAGGCAACAGGAAGACCGCTTGATGCTGCTGCATCATGGCTGGGTTGTGCTGCTGATGCTGCATCACTGGTGGGTTGTGCTGCTGAAGTGGAGGCAGCAGCGGTAGATGTGGTAGATGGCCCAGGGGTGGGATTTAGAAACTTCAACAGTGCATCTGAAGAGAGGAGTATGTGACACCACTGAGTATTAAAGTCTAATAATAAAAGCATATGATTCCAGGAATAAAATGAAATGATATAATATAAATGAAAAACCAAAGAGATATATGTATGATGTTAACTGATATGCAAATTAGATTAGATTCAATTTATTGTCATCATTACAGTGAAATGCTGAATAGCAGAATGCAAAGTAACAGTATAATATCATATGAGAATGTTATGTTATGATTATCTTTGACCGAATCACAGCAGTGCTCATATTAAAAAACAGCATTCCCTCTCATGTGATATTGCTTAATTAACATTAATGATGTGCACTTTAACAACTAGGCTTACAACTATAATATATACAGGGGTGGAAAAGTGACTATTACCTGCAGGGTAAACGTTAGCTAACAATGTAAACAAAAAACACCTGCTTAAAAGATGAATACAAATGAGGAATGGTGGGAAAGGTGGGAGTACTGTAATTACCCAACGTTACATTATTATTTTCCATGACAATTTAGCCCCCCCCACAATATTAACTGACGTTAAAACAGTTAACTAGCTATTTATTGATTAGCAATTAGCGAATCATGTAACATTAGCTTAATGCTAAAAATTTAGGTTACTATCACATTCAGACAAATAATTTCATGTAGGCTAACGTTACCTACCTCTGTCTTTTTCTCGTTTCTCCTCCTCTTCTTTTCTCTTTTTTCTTCCCTGGGCACCTGACAGTTTTGGCCGTTTTGACATCTTGTGTTGATTTTTTGATGTGGTGACGTCCAAAAGGAACCATGATACGGGAAGGGAGGGGGCGCACCATGCGGGGAGGGGGAGGGGGGGCGTAATGTTGTAACAAATAATATTTCTATTAAATAAGCTTTACTTTGCATTTTAATTAACGTGGGATTATTTTTTGTATTTAGAAATAATAGTACCAACTTTTTTTTTTTTTTTTTCAACATTTGTGGCACTGGCGTGGCGCCCCCTGATGGACGGCGCCCTTAGCATTTGCCTATACAGCCTATGCCACGGGCCGGCCCTGTGTACAGGGTGAAGAGAAGAGGGGACAGCACAGTTCCCTGTGGTGCTCCTGTGCTGCTGACCACAGTGTCAGACGTGATGTCCTTCAGCCTGACGTACTGTGGTCTGTCGGTGAGGTAGTCGGAGAGTTTCACACATATTTTTTGGCTATGTCCACACAAAAATCGTTTTACACACACAAATTCTTTTTAAAAATTGTTGAAATCTCCCAATTCTTTTAATCTTTGGGCTGAAGGAAGGACAATACTCGGTGTATAAATGCTCAATCAACAATTCTTTATTTCCATACAATTCAGCACTTATGAGCATAAGCCATCATGATGGGGAGACATGCATGAAGAGGGTCACAGCAAATCTCAAAATGGTGGCAGATTTCACGGCCTCTTATAGCTTCTGGCGACCCCCACCTAGTCATAAAAGCTACATCTTCACATGTTTTTCTAATTCTTAGCGAGACTGGCTCCTGACCTTGGCTCCCTGTTTTTCTGCTCTACAGAAGGTGGGGGTATGGAATGTGGTCTATCTCCCCTGTCCTAGACACAGAGTCTCCTGCATACAACCTTTCTCTTCATGATTCAGCAGTAAAACATGTCAAGAACACAGTGTGAGACATTCACAGCAGATCAAGGATACAGAGTGATGCACACTTATCTAATGAACTACTAAATGAATATGTTCTTTTAACCCAAAAGTATAATGAGACCTAAACTACATACACAGCACACCATCTAAACTAAAGGATAATATATGTCCTACAGCTGTTATCATAATTCAACTACCTTGACTACGGGCATAAAATAGCATATGTTTTACTAATAATCTTCACAAAATACAAATCCTGATTTACAAGTAAAAAATATTTATGACCACAATTTGAGCCCATACATGCCACCCTACACTTTTTACGTGGCCCGGCTGCTCCTGTTTATCTGCCAATGGGTTTATGGCGACTTATCACTCGTTAAATTAGGGTAAATATAACCACGTCACTATTATGAAAAAGACACACCTTATCATCTTATAGTTCTACAACATCTAAAATCACTCTGTTAATTACTTAGCTAGATTAGCCCCTAGCATATGCACTGTGTTGGCTTGGTGCTAGCTAGTTAGTGATGCTACACACCTGTTTTTGAATGATTCAGCACTCCTTAGTTTTTGTTATCCATTTTTAGACAGAGATGAGATCAGCTGCACACCCCATAGAATATATAAAAATATAATGCTGTCCTGATTTTAACATAAATGGCTTGTATTTGTATAGCGCTTTACTAGTCCCTAAGGACCCCAAAGCGCTTTACACATTCAGTCATCCACCCATTCACACACTGGTGATGGCAAGCTACGTTGTAGCCACAGCTGCCCTAGGGCGCACTGACAGAGGCGAGGCTGCCGGACACTGGTGCCGGGGTGGGGGTGGGGGGCTAGTGAGGGAGACCATCAGGACCAAGCTGGGTTTCCTGGGTCCGGAGGTTTGGAGAATCTTCCTCCCTTTCTTTCATCACAGCTGTCCTGTGCCAGATGTTCTGAGAGAAGCATCATTTCAGAAACATCAGGAAGACTGACGCTCATCCCAAGGATCATGGAGGACTCATTATCTTCACCACCAGCTCCCTCAGGAAATATTCAGAGCCCACCCCAAAAGATGTATGTTGGATGAACATGTTGGATGATCTGTGTGCTGTCACTGGATGGTGCTGAGATTTGAATCTGAGCGCAGCTCCTGTAATCACAAACATCACAAACTGTAAAATATAAAGTTTATCTCTCAAATCTTAAAGGATGTAAGCTGTACGGAGTACTGCAGTGCAGTAACTGCACATGTAACTTTGTGAACATACAGGGGCGGAGCGTGGGGGTGGCTTACTGGGCTTAAGCCCGGGTTGTTTTGTCAGAAGCCCGGGGTATTTTGGAGTGTAATTTTTTTCATAGTTAGATGCCTGGCTGACAACTGTATAAAACAAAAAGTACACACAATATTCGAAGCACATAGTGCACACTGTGGGAATTTACGACTGTGCGTGAATCCCCCCTGATATTGGTATGATCCGAGCTCAGGCACTAAGGAACTGAGCGAGAGGGCGGGGCAGCTGCTGCCTGTGAGTGCGCTGTTGGAGAAACGGAGCCAGCCATACTAAGGAGAGCTTAAGTTTGACCAGGTACCAAAGCAAATCATTCCTACTGTACAAATAATGTAAATATGACGGTGCATCACGAAAGATTGATATCAAACTGATCACTTGACCAATATTACGTTACTTGCTGTTCAAGTGAATCAACAAATGGCGAAATGAAAAGCCGAACAAATGCTATTTTTTTTAGAGAATCTTAGCTTAGGTGTGTTTATTTTATATTTTCAGTTCTTACCCTCCCCGACTAAATCGGTTTCAGTTATGTACTGAAATATAAGAATGACTCTAGTTGTTGCACCTCTGTCCTATAGTTTGTCTCATCATTGTTGGATATAAGTCCGAGCACTGTAGTGTCATCTGCAAACTTAACAATGAGATTGGACGCGCAGGAGGAAATACAGTCATGGGTGAAGAGAGTGTATAGCAGAGGGCTCAGAACACACCCCTGAGGGGCACCGGTGTTGACCACAAGGGTGGAGGAGGTGTTCTTACCCACTCTGACACTCTGTCTACGGTTAGTGAGGAAGTCCACAATCCAGTTGCACAGAGAGGAGTTAAGTCCCAGTTGGTGGAGTTTGGGACGGAGTTTGTATGGCCGGATGGTATTAAAAGCCGAGCTGTAGTCTACAAAGAGGAGCCGTGCATAGGTGTTCCTGTGTTCCAAGTGCTTCAGTAATGTGTGCAGCACTGTGGTGATCGCATCCTCGGTTGACCGGTTCTCCCTGTATGCAAACTGGTGCGAGTCCAGGGATGGTGGAAAAGCAGCTCTGATGTGTTTAATGACCAGTCTCTCCAGGCATTTGGCGGGAATGGGGGTGAGTGCCACAGGTCTGAAATCGTTCAGACATGTGACATTTGACTGTTTTGGGATGGGAACGATGGTTGCTGCTTTGAAACAGGATGGTACCAGTGAACAGGACAACGAGGTGTTATATATAGAGGTGAAGACGTCCGCCAGGTCCGCAGCACAGTCTTTTAGCACCCGGCCCAGCACTCCATCTGGCCCGGCCGCCTTCCTGGTGTTAATGCTCCGGAACACACGCCTCAGCTCATGAGTGCTCAGGACTGGAGCAGGATCGGTTGAGGGGAGAGGGGACAGGACAGGGTCGGTGTTCTCCCTATCAAAACGGGCATAAAAGAGATTTAGATCCTCAGCCAGAGTAGAACTGTCGGCTGAGGGTGATGGTGTTCTTCTTTTGTAGTCCGTGATAGCCCTGATGCCCTCCCAGACCTGCCTTGGGTTTGTGTTGTTCTCAAACCTGGCCTCGATACGCCTCCTGTGCTGCTGCTTGGCAGTCTTGATGCCTCTTCTCAGGTTGGCCCTGGCAGCACTGTATGCCTCCTGGTCCCCGGATTTGAAAGCGTTGTTCCTTGTTCGAATAAGTTGTTGAACTCCGTGTGTCATCCAGGGTGGATTATTAGGGAACACACGGAATCGTTTCCAAGTTGTTACATTGTCCACACAGAAACAGATGTAGTCCAAGACAGTGGAGGTGTAACTGTCCAATGCGACACGATTGTCAGTGTCCTGCACCTTGAATACCTCCCAGTCTGTGCAGTGGAAACAGTCCTGAAGCATCGGAATAGCATCCTGCGGCCATGTTCTCACGGTTTTGGTTGTAATCCCAGTGCTCTTGATCTTTTGTGTGTATATTGGGTGTAGCAGAAGGGAGAGATGGTCTGACAGACCCAGGTGGGGATAAGCCTGGGCTCTGTACGCATTCGCCATGTTGGTGTACACCTGGTCCAACGTTCTATCTCCTCTGGTAGCACACTTCACATTACGGTGGAAATTGTGAAGTACAGATTTCAGGTCCGCGTGGTTAAAATCCCCAGCCGCAATAAAGACACTGTCCGGGTGTGCTACCAGGCTGTTATTGATGCTGCTGCTCAATTGTGCTAACTAAATTAAGAAATACAGATAGTTTCTCTCTTTACTCTTAAAGTTAACAAATATGTTTTTTATATTTATCAATCTAAAAAAATAAACATTTAGTTTGATTTGATGTTACAATTAAAAAAGTGTTTCTGTTTTTATCTGAAGAGTTTGTAAATATCTGTATATTTGATGATTGTCAGCACAAAGAGAGAGAGAGAGAGGAAGAGGGGAACAGAGAGGGAGATGCAGAATGAGGACAGAACAGAGATGGAACAAGAGCAGGTGAGACACACATGTTAGTCAAATGGTTGTTTACCAAAAGTATCACCGTATCATAGGTACTCATGTATCTCGTACCTAGTGTTTCTTTTTAGGTTTGTTATTTTTCAAATTCTATGTTTATTAAGTTTTGCAGGCTTGTTTGCACAACAAGGCTAAATAATTATATAAACTTTTCTCAATCTAAATAGTGTACTTTGGTAGAATTAAAAAATTAGTGTAGTGCAGGTCTATGATGATTTTTAGTGCTACTATCATCTAGTTCTGATTCTGGTTCTGTCTTGGTTAAATCCCAAGTAGTCCTGATTTTGAACTGTTGTAGTCCTTAATTCTGGATCAGTTCTGGGTCTGGTTGAATTGGGGTTTAGTCCTCGTGTCTTGATACAGCCCTGACCTTGTTCTGCCTTGCTGCTTAATTAAAAAACTATTTTAAGGTGTCCTGCACATGTGATATATATTTTTTCCCTATATGAAGTCATTCTGTTTTGAACAAAACTCAAAACAGAGCCAATTAATCTTTCAGTCATTTCTACCCCCCCCCCCCATCCACTAACACGTCAGAGGCGGTGTTTATAACCTATACTGCAGCCCGACACCAGGGGGCGATAGAGACATTTTGGCTTCATTTTTGGGCGCTATCCGGTCTTTAAGTCTGACGTCATTAGCCGTGCCTGGGCCCAAACTCCGCTGCAGGTCCCTAAGTCACACGATTACTGCGGCATCACTGAGAGTTAAAAACTGTCGGAATCCTTTCATCTGTAATAAAATGATCAGCGTTGCTGCTCTACCAGGTGTAACAATTAAGTTTAATATCCAGGCATCCATGAAAACCGCATTTATGAAATTTAACAGAGTTAGAAGTTAGCAGTAAGTTAGCTCGCTAGTTTCCATCTAAATATAATATACCATGTTCTGACTGAGGGAATTCTGAAACAAATTATGATGTACAGCTCTGCTATCACTTCCAACATAAATGAAGACAGAAAACTAAACAGCAGTGACGTTTGGAGGGTTACTGAAGTTGGGCTAGCTGGCATTTAATGATGTGCTACGTGCTAGCGACACAAGTATGTTAGCATAATATAAACAGTGAAGCTGGACTATGAATGCTAACTTTTTTCAACTCAATAAAAGTTAACGTGAGGGCTCCCGTAGGTTCAGGCAATTGCATGGCAGGAAACTGTAAACGGACCGAACTTCAGTCGGGAGAACAACTGAGATAGTCCATCCACAATACCAGGTTAGTTATTAATATACTGCTGCATGGGCTGGGCTGTAATTACATCGTAAGGTTTTAAAAACTGAGCTTTAAAGTGATCAGCGGTTATAAAACCCGAGAGAGGCTGACAATGATCACGGACTGTTTTTAGGAGCTTGAGATTAAATAGAACAAAGCATTAAAACATGTAAAAAACACAAAAGCCACTGACCCAGAACATGGAAACCAAAAAGTGATGATGAGTATCCACCTGTCCCAGAGTCCAGTGACAGGTCGGCCTTGTTACACATGCGTGGAGGAGATCATGGATATACGTTTCTGGAAGGATTTCAGCATCCATGTTAAAGTGAAATGCTAAACCCAGTGTGATTCTATCGTGTGTCTCAGTTTTTAATAAAGAAGGTTGTTCACAGTCGGTCACTTCCTAAAGCATCGTGCTTTATAAAGATGTAGGTGAGCACCAAGAGCAGCAATGACCTCATTTGGCCACCAAAGGGCAGTCTTCACCAGGAAACCTCACAATGATGTGCTGAATATGAAAAATGTTTAAAGAATGTTTAAAGAATAGCATGTTCCACTCCTTTACCACCAGCTCTCATGTCCTGCAGACTTTGTCTTTGACTTTATCTGAACCTTTGACCTTTGGATGCCCCAGGACATCCATTAAAATCCTTCCTGCTGTAATTTGGCAGAAAGGTTAAAAACGACCTAAATGAAAGAACTGCAGAGTTTGAGCTCGAGTTGAGAGCGGCACAGTGGCAGCGTGTATCATCAGACATCTGACCAAACTAACAGATACTGAGACCAAAGATATTTCCTCTAAAGTTTTAGTTTAGTTTAAATTTCCAAGTTCACAAAGTCATTTCAGTTAGTGAGATTTTTCTAGTCTAGTTTTTATTATTTTCGGTACATCAATTTTTAGTTTATGTATATTCGTTTCCTTTAACTTTATTACTGCTGAGAGCAGGAAACAGGTCTCATTTAAGGAGTCGGAGCAGCTTCCTGCAGGGGTGACGATGGTTGAAATCACTTTGACGGCTTGCTGCTTCTCACGGTTCACCCCACACTCACTCAGTGTGGGGTGAACCTGCGCTGATGATGGAGCAGGAAATTTCTTTTTCACGTTCAGTCTTCTGATTCTTATTATGATCATGTATTTCCAAACCAACTTTCCTAATCAGGTCTATAAACAAATTTACTCCACTGAAAACTCATGAGTGTTTCTGGCTCCAAATGATGGACTTTAATATGATTTTAATGTGATCCAAACTTAAGCCCAGGTTTCCAAACTGCTCTCACCATCAAAGCTTCTCTAACTTTGTCCATGAAACATCAAAATCTGATTTTAAAACCTCGGTCTAACTACTGATCTGCTCCTCTGGGTCCAAACACTCAAACCAGAGTTTCATTTTGTGGAAGAACCAAAAGTCAGTTTGCATAGTGAGAGCACAAACAAACAGGAACCCTGGGAAATTAACAGGAAGCGAATTATGATTTATTTTAAATGGTGAAGACCTTCATTTATTTCACATTTACGGGTGGGATTTCCAGGAGTGCTGAAGAGGAGCTGGAGGAGAGTGACCTCTATCCTCCTTGAGCTCTGCAGTTAAACATTCCAGACTTCCATATTTTCTAGTATCATATTCACACCATCCATCCATCCATCCATCCATCTTCATCCGCTTTGTCCGGGGCCGGGTCGCGGGGGCAGCAGCCTAAGCAAAGAGGCCCAGACCTCCCTCTCCCCAGCCACCTCCTCCAGCTTCATCCGGGGGAATACCAAGGCGTTCCCAGGCCAGCCGAGAGATGTAATCTCTCCAGCGTGTCCTGGGTCTGCCCCGGGGCCTCCTCCCGGTGGGACATGCCTGGAACACCTCACCCAGGAGGCGCCCAGGGGGCATCCTTGTCAGATGCCCGAACCACCTCAGCTGGTTCCTTTCGATGTGGAGCAGCAGCTGCTCTACTCTGAGCCCCTCCCGGATGGCCGAACTTCTCACCCTATCTCTAAGGGAGAGGCCAGCCACCCTTCGGAGGAAGCTCATTTCTGCCGCTTGTATCCGCGATCTCGTTCTTTCGGTCACTACCCACAGCTCGTGGCCATAGGTGAGGGTAGGGACGTAGATCGACCGGTAAATTGAGAGCTTCGCTTTTACACTCAGCTCCCTCTTCACCACGACGGACCGGTGCAGCGTCCGCATTACTGCAGCTGCAGCCCCAATCCGTCTGTCGATCTCCGGCTCCCTTCTCCCATCACTCGCGAACAAGACCCCGAGATACTTGAACTCCTCCACTTGGGGCAGGAACTCATCCCCGACCCGGAGTGGTCACTCCACCCTTTTCCGGCTGAGAACCATGGCCTCAGATTTGGAGGTGCTGAACCTCATTCCCGCTGCTTCACACTCGGCTGCGAACCATTCCAGTGCGAGCTGGAGGCCCTCACCCGATGAAGCCAACAGAACCACATCATCTGCAAAAATCAGAGATGAGATTCTGAGGCCACCAAAGCGAAAGCCCTCTGCCACTTGGCTGCGCCTAGAAATCCTGTCCATAAAAATTATGAACAGAACCGGAGACAAAGGGCAGCCCTGGCGGAGCCCATCACCCACCGGGAACGAGTCCGACTTATTGCCGGCAATGCGAACCAAGCTCTTGCAACGGTTGTATAGGGATCGAATGGCCCGTAGCAATGGGCCAGACACCCCATATTCCCGCAACACCTCCCACAGGACACCCCGAGGGACACGGTCGAATGCCTTCTCCAAGTCCACAAAACACATGTAGACTGGTTGGGCAAACTCCCATGCACCCTCAAGTATCCTGGAGAGGATAAAGAGCTGGTCCAGTGTTCCGCGACCAGGACGAAAACCGCATTGTTCCTCCTGTATCAGAGGTTCGACTAACGGACGAACTCTCCTTTCCAGCACCCTGGCATAGACTTTCCCAGGGAGGCTGAGGAGTGTGATCCCCCTGTAGTTGGAACACACCCTCCGGTCCCCCTTCTTAAAGATGGGGACCACCACCCCGGTCTGCCAGTCCACAGGTACTGCCCCTGATCTCCACGCAACATTGCAGAGGCGTGTCAACCAGGACAGCCCTACAACGTCCAGAGCCTTCAGGAACTCGGGGCAGACCTCATCAACACCAGGGGCTCTGCCACCAAGGAGTTGTTTAACTGCCTCAGTGACCTCGCCCCCGGAAATTGGCGGGTCATTCCCCTCATCCCCAGACTCTGCTTCCTCCTCGGAAGACGTGTCAGTGGGATTAAGGAGGTCCTCGAAGTATTCCTTCCACCGCCTGACAATTTTCTCAGTCGACGCCAGCACTGCTCCGCCAGCAGCGCTCCGCCAGCACTGCTCCGCCAGCAGCGCTCCGCCAGCACTGCTCCGCCAGCACTGCTCCGCCAGCAGCGCTCCGCCAGCACTGCTCCGCCAGCACTGCTCCGCCAGCACTGCTCCGCCAGCACTATACACAGTGCAGGTAGAGCACCGCTTTCCCCTCCTGAGACGTCTGACGGTTTGCCAGAATCTCTTCGAGGCAGTCCGAAAGTCTTTTTCCATGGCCTCTCCGAACTCCTCCCACACCCGAGTTTTTGCTTCAGCCACTGCCCGAGCCGCATTCCGCTTGGCCTGTCGATACCTGTCGGCTGCCTCCGGGGTCCCACAGGCTAACCAAGCCCGATAGGACTCCTTCTTCAGCCTGGTGGCTCCCTTCACCTCTGGTGTCCACCATTTGGTTCGGGGATTACCACCACGGCAGGCACCAACCACCTTGCGGCCGTAGCTCAATGCAGCAGCTTCGGCAATGGAGACGCTGAACATGATCCATTCGGACTCAATGTCCCCAGTCTCCCTCGGAATGCTGTTGAAGCTCTGCCGGAGGTGTGCGTTGAAGATCTCGCGGACTGGGGCCTCTGCTAGACGTTCCCAGCACACCCTCACTACGCGTTTAGGTGCACCAGGTCTGTCCAGCGTCTTCCCCCGCCACCTGATCCAACTCACCACCAGGTGGTGATCAGTTGACAGCTCAGCCCCTCTCTTTACCCGAGTGTCCAGAACATATGGTCGCAGGTCTGCTGATACAATTACAAAATCGATCATCGACCTACGGCCTAGAGCGTCCTGGTGCCACGTGCACTTATGGACACTCTTATGTTCGAACAGGGTGTTCGTTATGGCCAAACTGTGATTAGCACAGAAGTCCAATAACAGAGCACCGCTCGGGTTCAGATCAGGGAGGCCGTTCCTCCCAATCACGCCCCTCCAGGTCTCGCTGTCGTTACCCACGTGAGCATTGAAGTCTCCCAGCAGGACAACAGAGTCTCCAGGTGGAGACTCCCCCCCCCCCAGGGACTCTAAGAAGGCTGGGTACTCTGAACTGCCACTCGGCGCATAAGCGCAGATGACAGTCAGAACCCGTTCCCCGACCCTAAGGCGCAGGGAACAAACCCTCTCGTCCACCGGGAAAAACCCCAACGTACCGGCAGCAAGCCGAGGGGATATTAGGATACCCACCCCAGCCCGCCGCCTCTCACCAGGGGCAACTCCAGACTGAGACAGAGTCCAGCCCCTCTCCAGGAGACTGGTTCCAGAGCCCAAGCCATGTGTAGAGGTGAGCCCGACTATACCTCTCAACCTCACGCACTAACTCAGGCTCCTTCCCCACCAGAGAGGTGACATTCCATGTCCCTATTGCCAGTCTTGGCAGCCGGGGGTCAGTCCGCCAGGGCCTCCGCTCCTGGCCGCCACCCAGCACACAATGCACCCGACCCCTATGGCGCCTCCTGCGGGTGGTGGGCCTGCGGGAGGATGGGCCCATGTCTCCTCTTCGGGCTGTGCCCGGCCGGGCCCCATGGACTAAGGCCCGGCCACCAGACGCTCGCCCTCGGGCACCCTCCCCGGGCCTGGCTCCAGGGCGGGGCCCCGGTAACCCTATCCCGGGCAGGGTAAACTGTTCCCTCGGTGTCCTTTTCATAAGGGTCTTATGAATCGCTCTTTGTCTGGTCCCTCACCCAGGGCCAATTTGCCATGGGAGACCCTACCAGGGGGCAAAAGCCCCCAGACAACATAGCCCCTGGGATCCCTGTGACACACAAACCCCTCCACCACGATAAGGTAGCGATTCAAGGAGAGGATCATATTCACACATATCTAGTAAATGTATGTTATTTATGAATAGTAAACAGAGACCTTTGGCCAGCAGAGCAATCTGTATGGATGTGCTGCTGTTTGCTGCATGAGTTTGTTTGTGAGCTCAGACAAGGATGGGGCAGATCCCAGCGCTGCTATATTTCACTGAGGTTTGATGAGGAAGCAAGCAGGCGTTTTATGTTTGCTGTCAGATTGTTTTATTACCACATTCACGCATTAGCGACACTTACTGTCTTCCTCTCATTTAATTCTTTTGTCAGCTGACAGATTTGTCTGTTTCCAGGAAACCACAACTTACTTGACTTTTCCAGCTTTTCCATGCTTCACCTGTGGAAACTCAAACCTTTCAATATCCTCACATGACAACAGCAAATTCTTTTTACTTTTTTAGAATTGAAAACATGTAAATACTATGTACGAGAGGCAACGACACAAGTGTTGCTGTATTTTTATGAAATGGAAAGTTTATGCATGGAAAAACATTTTTTTCTCATGTGTGAAGCAGCCAGAAAAAATAAGAATAAGTTATATTAGGTATAAAAAGGCTTAGTGTATATGACAACAAATGGACATGTTAATGTGATCAAATCCCCCTGTTAGTTTGAATGGATGCAACTATATTTAAATTTGATATTGCTCTAACAAAATGTAAGTTTCTAGATTCTGTTAACTGAAATTGATTTTTTCCTGTATGATGGATTTCAGTTGCTGATATTTTCATACAAGTTCTTCAAATGAAATAAACTTTCCATCTTTTATAACATGTTCTAGATTTTTTTTCTGATAAATATCTGGAGTCTTCCAAATGGGTGTTAGCTTACATGCGATAAGTGAAGATTTTTTATTTTTTTTATTTTTTAAATTCCCACCAGGCTGTCAGAGGTTTTTATGCTAAGACTTTTAAAGCAGTTATAGTGGAGCTGATGAAAGGCAGATTAGAGATTTTTACTTTTCCATAGAATGCTTGTTCTAGGTCTAACCACAGGCTGTCTAATAAGCTTGGTTTAATCCATTTTGAAACATATAGTAATGTATTGGATAAGAAGCAGTGATAAACATTTGGCAGTTGTAGATCACCATTGTGTTTTGGTTTTTGTAGAGTTTAGACCAGGGGTCGGCAACCTTTCTAATGAGGAGTGCCATTTAAAATTTCCTCAGAAATCAGTGTGCCATATGATTGCATTAGCAATAAATTTAATAACGCTCTATATTAACGGTTACACACTATATAGAACCACTTTATAGAATTATATTTGTTCGCAGATGTTGGCAGCTATCAGCGAATATTTATCAGCCATTTTGAAAAAAAAAAAAAAAGACACTTTTTATCCATAACAAGAACTCCATAACAGCAAATGGACTGTACAACAGAAAATGCAAATGCTATTCATGGTGTCCTCACAACAATGATAAGAAAAATAAACTGGGCCAATATGGTATGTTTGTTAATACACTCTGATCTCTGGTCTCCCACTCAGAGACACAGCTCTCCGGGTGTCCAGCATTCAGACGGCTGCCTGAGGACACTCATGTGAGAGAAAATCTGCTCACACAGATATGTAGAGCCAAATACTGTCAACAAGGCCTCTGCAATGTTCTGGAGACAGTTAAACTTGTCAGGTAGTGATGTCCAGCAGGTGAAAATGCAAGCTCCA
The DNA here is from genome assembly GCF_057381915.1 of Diplotaxodon limnothrissa. Taxonomy (NCBI): domain Eukaryota; kingdom Metazoa; phylum Chordata; class Actinopteri; order Cichliformes; family Cichlidae; genus Diplotaxodon; species Diplotaxodon limnothrissa. The sequence goes on along the minus strand of NC_140597.1, from coordinate 15,140,399 downwards.
TGAACACGCACAGTGCTTCGATGTTATATGTATGATTTCTATACATTTTACGTTACATAAAAAAACTTTGGTTGTAAGATTCAGATAATTATTTAATAAAAGAGAGATCTTTGTAATTGAGAATAAGAAAGTATTTCTTTGTGCCCCCCTTTCCCTGTTAATGCCCTACCTGGCCCCCTGGCAAATCTTTGCTAGACCGGCCCCTGCACAGTTACCAGCTGTCAGCTACGTAAAAAAGGATCCTGGTTTTATTTGTCTCTCAGAAACAGTTCATAACTTCCCTTCAACTCATTCATGTCACCTAAAAGGTAAACTTGTTTCTCCATCACCTGTTCAGCTCTGATGATTCAGTAAGGACATCTCCTGGTTTCATCTTCATGTTTCCCTCTCACCAGATATACAAACCGCTATCATGACCAGCAGCTTTTACAGCTGTGGCTCCAGCAAACATCAGCTGATAGTAGAAAGTAATATTAAATAAATTCTAACAACAGCTGATCAAGTTTAAATGTGCTGCTGTTGTTTAGCGCAACATCGGCTGGTTTCCTCTTTCTGGCGCAAAGTGGGTGATAAACAAACAAGAGAGAAAAGCTGATCAACTGATCATTGATCAGTTTCATGATTGAAGAAGAAACCGGAGAGGGAGGGGGAGAGAATGAGAGAAGAAGAGGCAGCTGTGCAGCGTAGCGACAGAATAACTCCAGCTTTGTGTCTTTTTCCATTCTAGCTGAAGTACGGGACAAACTGTCCCTTTTCACCTCAACACGAAACGCGTAATATTTTCTCTGAATACGGGACGATTCCGTCTTTTTACGGGACGGTTGGCAACTCTACTAACTAGCCTTATGAATTAAAGTTCAACATCAGTAACATCAAAGCACCCACCCAGCTGTATAGAAACTCTGTCATGCTAGCTAGCACGCAGTACGAGTTATTGTAACTGACTGTAAAAAGTCAGCACAACGAAAATAAACTCCACCTAAACTTGGTTTATATCTGACCCAGATAGACTGCAGGTCACAACTTCTTACCTGAAGTTCAGTTCACCTGACACTCAGACCGGCGGCTGCCTCGGGGCTCTGCTCCGGCCTCCCCTTTCTCTTATCCACCTGCTGGCCTCCACCACTTGCTAATTTTACTGAATCTGAGGCAGCACCGCCATAGCCACCACCAAACAACTGAGTTATTTTTACACACCGACCAGCATCTGGCCAATCCACCACCTTTCATTGTTTATACTGTTAAAAATAAGAAAAAAAAAAAAAAAAGAGTCACTGGGCCACCGAGTAAATGCCCAGTATGCCCGATGGCAAGTCCAGCTATGGTCGTGCCATCAGTTAACCCTTCGCGTGCCAACTGTGGCATGCGTGCCTAGGGTTGCAGACCCCTGGTAGAAATTTTGAAATGTTGGAGTCTAGTGATCTAAACCAATTAGAGAGGGTTTATCAGTGAATAGTTTATTTTTGGAAGTCATCCTTTTAATGGTGATAACTCTTCCCATGAGTGATATATAGGTAAAGTTCTCTATCATATAAGACTGCGGTCCCCAACCCCCATGCCAGGCCGTGAGTACTGGGCCGCGAGAGTTGAGGCTACAGGCTAGGCTACGCAAACATCCACACCGGCCAGCACTTCCGAGCCTTTTCCTATCGAACGCCAGATCCATCACCCACAAACTAGACGAATTGGAGCTACAGATAGCCAACACAAGCTTTGCACGTAACTGCAGCATTATTCTTATTACGGAGACGTGGCTTCACCCGCTGATTCCCGACGCTGCAGTCGAGTTAGCAGGCCGCACGCTACACCGGCATGACAGAAACAGCAACTCAGGTAAAAGCAGAGGAGGGGGGCTATGTGTTTATGTGCATAACAAGTGGTGTTGTAACAGCAGGATCATTCACACACACTGTTCTCCTGATTTGGAGGTTCTGGTAGTCTCGTGCAGACCTTTTTACATCCCGAGGGAGTTTACAGTAGTTATTGTGATAGCCGTCTATATACCGCCGGATGCTAACATTAGCACGGCTCTCAGCCTCTTGCTCAACACCATAAACAAACAACAGCTTGCCCACCCCGATGGGGTTTTTATTGTCGCCGGCGACTTTAACAAAGCGTGCCTAAAGACTGTGCTTCCTAAATTTGTCCAGTTTGTGGACTTTGCTACGAGAGAAGAACACACTTTGGACCATGTCTATTCAAACATCAGGCATGCTTTCAGAGCGACACCCCTCCCCCACCTGGCTGGATCTGACCACCACTGCATGTCCCTCACCCCCACCTACACCCCCCTGCTGAGAAAAACAAAGCCCCAGACAAAGACAATAAAAACCTGGCCTGAAGGAGCCCTTTCTCAACTGCAGGACTGCTTCTCAACAACTGTATGGGATTTATTCTCCAGCCACAACCTCCAGGAGTACACGGACACTGTACTCTCGTACATCAGGAACTGTGTTGACAATGTCACCATCAACAAAAGGGTCAGGGTGTTTCCAAATCAAAAACCCTGGATGAATAGCGAAGTGCAATCCCTCCTAAAAAGCCGCAACACTGCCTTCAAGTCAGGGGACAGGGCTGCGTATAGGGCGGCCAGGGTAAACCTGAGTAGAGGCATCAGGAAAGCTAAGGCTGCCTATAGGAGGAGGATTGAAGATCACTTTGCTGACAACGACCCCAGAAAAATGTGGCAGAGGATCAATCACATTACCAACTACAGAAGCAATAACCACCCAGATAGCAAGGAGACATTGAACAGATGTTGATTTTCCATCTGAACCATCAGAATCGTCAGGATTGAAATGTCAACACAAAACCAATGTTGAAACAACATTGAAATACTGATGAAACCTTACACTGACATTGAAATAACATTGATTCACTGTTGTTCTGTCATCGTTGATTGTTGATCTATTTATAGTTGACAAGGTGACAACAATCACGTTGAAAAACCATCGATTTATGGTTGAGCGGGAAATTAAAGCTGCTACCACTTGGACTATTCCGCAGCACCCCTATCACATTGGTACATCCCTCCAGGTAACCATTGTCTTGGTTGTAGAGCGGGACATTAGATTTACTCTCAGCGGAATTGACCGGAGAAGGCATCAGTTCATGCACTGCACTGGCCTGCACCACGATTAGTATAAGGTAAGAATGAATGACTTTTGTTCTATTAGTTATTTCCACGGTTGCATTTGAATAACAGTAAAAAAAACAAAACAAACTTGTTAATGTAAAGTTTCGGATAAAATGTGGGAGCCCGAAATTGTGTCTACTTTCATCTTACAATCCGGCAACAAATAAATTGCACTGCAAACAAAGTCTATCAACAAAGAAAACATTTTCGTTTCATACTTTTCCGTTATATTCCCTTACAAAGCTAGCTTTAACGCTTCGAGGGTTTCTTTGTTCTTGCCGTCGCCTCGGCGCTTGACCCAGACTTTCGCTCTGTAGTTGCTTTTTAGCATAGTACTACAAAAAATTGTAAATCTGTGATATATGATTGATAAACGTAAAGGTAACTGTATAAATGTGTTCAATGACTTTGTTACTTTTAATGATTGGTGAGCACCCGCTTCGATTCGCACTCAATTCAAACTTTACGTTGCACGCTCACCTAACTTTACGCTGCACGCTCACCTAACTTGCGTTTGCACCTTTTGTCCACACGTAAACTGCGTTTAGCATTTACGTGTGGACGAGGAAGACGGAGAAAACGCAGCGTCAAAGGTGTGCGCCTATTTTGACGCCACACTGTGCGCCATGTTTTTGTCTCGGTGCCATGAATTCCTACAATGGCAGACTTAGACAAAATACTGTTAATTTTATTATCTTCAGTGTTTAAATGCTTACATATACGGGTTTGCTTGTAATTGTTGCCTATATACATTTTAAGCTATTATTTATTATTTAGTTCAATCAATAGATCAAGTTTTGTAGTGACTATGAAATATATTGTAATTATCTGTTTCCTGTTTATCCTAGACAGGGCAAAAAAGGACTCCAAATTAAAAAAAAGATAAAAATGAAAGACTGGTGCATTGTGCAGTTTAGCACTGGTGGTACAGAAATAGTCCCTAGATCATGGATAAATGGGGAGAAATTGTCATGGCCTCCATATCCTCCGTGAGACACATTCAGGATCCACGACACAGTAAAGAGGAGAGTTCATCCTGGTGCAACATGGCTCACCTATGCACCAGTCCGACTTCTAATAAGCCATGGTGGGTATCATCTGGATTGGTGTTGTATAAATGTAACAATAACAAGTTTTTCGTGTCCTAATTTATGTCTGGCCATACATTGTGTTTGTACTTCCAGACACATTTCACGAAGCAGAACGCAGTCTTCAGAAATATCTAAGTGAACACTGTGATATGTCTGACCTTCAGTCCGAAGCTGAAACTCAGACCAGTCATAAAAGAAAGCACAAGTAAAACTTTTTTTTATTTCACAAACATATCTTTGATTGCTAAGAATTTATGATCTTGTCTTTTATACATATCTGTGGTGCTTGCATACCTGCAATATCACCACATAATATAGTCCAAAAAGTGGAAGCTTGTAAACTTTTTATAAATGCAAAGCCGTGTACACTTGTGCACTTCAAAAATTCCTTGTATACTGTACCTTCTTGCACATCTGTTTCCTGTGTGTGTTGTTATAAATCAAACTGTAACTTTAGGAAAAAATATTCCAAAAGCACATTTGTAATTACTTATGACCGTTTTCAACTTTTTTTCCTTTAGACCAAATCCCCTGTACACATATAGTGACTCAGAGGATGAGCAGCCCACCAAAAAATGGTTTCCCCAGGCCCCTCGAGTGAAAATACCAGGTAATAAAATACTGTCTAGTGTCTTTGTACATATCTGTGTGTGACACAAGGAAACGTTTGACAAGTTGTCTGTATTCTTAAATACTTAAAAATTTTTTATCTTTTTCTGTCAGACCTGACGAGAGCTGTTAATGAACTCCGTGAGGAGGTCAGAGCCATCCGCAATGAATCGGTAGATGCTGGGGTACTGCCTCTGGATTTGCCCTTGCACAACATTGAGGAGCTAAACAATGCAGAGCCAGCTCTTCAATCACAAGAGGCAAATAAGGCAATGGTAAGTATATAAAGGTTATGTACACTTTGTAACTATAAATTGTAATAGCTGTCAGATGTGATTTAAATACATAACAACGGCCTGTTGATTAAACACACAAGCACTTGCATACACATTTAAGACATGAGACACGCTAATTCCATCTCTTAAAATGTGTCTATAGGTGAGACGCTTTGCCTTGATTGGAGCCTGACGCAGCAGTTAGGGGCAAACTATGTCCGAGTTTGTCTTTGCACAAGCAGTGCAGAAATGGCTCCGATACGCCCCAGATCGTTTGGGTGGGTGCAGGACGCACATCATGCAAAAAAATTACAAACTTCTGTGAATCATATAAACGTAAATAGGAAACTGTCTTTTAATAAAGTATTTAGCAAACGAAACATGCCTATTGACCTTTTGTTTATTTTTTTTTCTCTCTTACATCACATGCAATGCTTTCTTATTTTAGGATATTAATGTTGACATGATACATTGTGAGACATTTGGGTTTTTTTTATAAAGGGTGTCCAATTTAAGGAATAAGTACAATTATGTGTTTAGGTGGTTGAAGTATTGATGGAAACATGCAGTAGTTTAGTATTGGTTAAAATACCTATAAAGAAAGGTAGATTTCCAGTCATGATTTAACTGTTGTTTTAATAAAAAGCAACTGTGCGAAAGAGGTGGAAAATCAACACCATAGCTCAACAGTGTTTCAATATCAGAATCTGACATTGTTTCAATGTCAGCAGTATTAGAAAATGTAACGTTGAATCAACGTCAGGTTTCAACATTGATTCAACATCAAAACCTGACGTTGTTTCAACGTTAAAAAAGGGTGCAAGAGTGACGTTAGGTCAACGTCACACTTCAACGTTGATTCAATGACACAGCCTGATATTGACTCAACATTGTTTCAATGTTTCCTTGCTATCTGGGCAGGCAACATCTAGGACTGATGCCTCGCTGGCTGAGGATCTAAACCGTTTCTTCGCCCGCTTTGAGACGACCAGGCCCCCAGCTGCCACACCACTTCCACCTGCCCCCAGCACTGGCACACCAACACTCAGGGAGCATCAAGTGAGGTGTGTTCTAAGGTCAGTGAATCCCAGGAAGGCGGCAGGTCCTGATGGAATACATGGAAAGGTTCTCAGAGCATGTGCTGACGAACTGACCGGAGTCTTCACTAAAATCTTCAACCTTTCCTTGTCATCAAACACCGTCCCGCCCTGCCTCAAAACCTCCACCATCATCCCCAAGAAGACAGCTGTGGCCAGCCCAAATGACTACAGGCCTGTTGCACTTACGCCTGTAGTGATGAAGTGCTTTGAGAGACTGGTCTGTCAGCACATCAGGGCCGGTCTGCCTCCCACTCTGGACCCCCACCAATTTGCCTACAGGACAAATCGTTCCACCGAGGACACTATCACCATAGCGCTCCACACTGCGCTGAGTCACCTGGAGCACCGAGGAAGCTATGTGAGAATGCTCTTTCTGGACTTCAGCTCAGCATTCAATCATCCAGGAGATCCTGGTCCAGAAACTGTCTCACCTGGGACTCTCCACCCCATCTGCCTCTGGATCAAGGACTTCCTGACAAATAGACCACAGTCTGTCAGACTCGGCCCCCACCGGTCCAGCACCATCACACTCAGCACCGGGTCTCCACAAGGATGTGTTTTGAGTCCCCTCCTGTTTACGCTCTACACATCCGACTGCTCCCCTACCCATCTCTCAAACACCATCATAAAGTTCACGGATGACACCACAGTGGTTGGACTCATCTCAAGGGGGGATGAGTCGGACTACAGAGATGAGGTCAACAGACTGACTGGTGTTCAGTTAACCTCCAACTGAACACCACGAAAACTAAAGAACTTATCTTGGACTTCAGGAAGGGCAGAGCAGACCCCGGCCCCACTTTACATTCACAGGAACTGTGTGGAGAGGGTACACTCCATGAGGTTTCTGGGCGTGCAGATCTCTGATGACCTCTCCTGGACTGCAAATACTACGGCGGTGGTTAAAAAGGCCCAGCAGTGTCTCCACTTTCTGAGAGTGCTCAGGAGGTACAACCTGGAGGAGAGGCTGCTGGTGACATTTTACAGAGCCACCATAGAGAGCATCCTAACGTACGGCATAACAACATGGTATGCAGGGTGCTCAGCTGCGGACAGGAAAGTACTGCAGAGGGTCATCAACACAGCCCAGAAGATCACTGGCTGCTCTCTGCCCAGCCTGGAGGTCACTGCAAACTCTCGGTACCTCAGCAGAGCTGGCAATATCATCAAGGACTACTCTCACCCCAGCAACCAACTGTTTGAACTATTACCGTCAGGCCGACGGTACAGGTCATATAAAACCAGGACAAACAGATTCAGGGATAGCTTCTTTCCCAGAGCTATCACCGTAGTAAATAAGCACAAAAACAATTGAACCTATTCCATACCGTCACTGTCATTATATTATGCTGCTATTCATACTGTCATTATATTAATGCTGCTATCCTGTATATATTGTACATACTATTGTTTGAGTACTTATGATTGTTTTTTGTACTTTTTATATTTTACATTTATATTTATTATTGAAACTTGCACCAAGGGAGTGGCACTCCAATTTCGTTGTACTCTGTACAATGACAATAAAGGCTATTCTATTCAGGTGTGAAATTTAGGTTTTTGTTTTGTTTTTTTTTATCGTGGACTTGGTTTCCCTGGGTCTTTTCCTTTGTTGTAGTTGTGCGTCTTATTTTGAAAGAAAGCATTAAAGGGCGGAGAGGGGGATGTTACTCTCAATGTTGTTGCCGCATTTCAGGAGGACACAGCTAATAAAGTTACACAATTACACAGTGAATTCGCATTTATTATTATATTTTAAAAATACCACATTTTTGGGTTTTATCATTTTATTTTGTTGTAATTATCTGCAACACTTTAAAGGCCAGTCCGTTAAAAATTGTCTGACATTAAACTGGTCCGTGGTGCAAAAAAGGTTGGGGACCACTGGTGTAAGATCATCCTCTACCCTTTTTAAAAAGGATTCAACCATACCAGGTCTGAGAACTTGGCTGAACAATTTATACCTGGATATTTAATGTTACCTGACTGTAGTGGAGGAGTGGTGCCGTTCGGTGCCCCTTTGTAGGCTGAAGCTCTGTGAAGTAAGATCATTTGTCCTAACACAAACATTTGGAGAGCTGTACAGTGTTTAATCCAGTCTATGAAGAATGAACCAAATCCAAATTTATGTAGAACTGCTAATAAAAACCTGGAAATCTTTGCCCAGTCAAATGCTTTCTCTGAATCTAAGGAGATAACTGTGCTTTCTAATTTGTTAGAGCAGTATCTATTATATTTAGTATTATTCGCTGAGTGTCTACCCTCAATAAAACCAGTTTCGCTGGAATGTATTACGAATGGATGTAGATATAACGATGGGTTACTATCAGGTGGTTGAAGGGATTAATCTGTGATTAGTATAAAGCTTTGCAAAAGTGTTTAAAAGATGTTTTTGTGTCATAAGTAATGTTCCCAGCTAAATCCTTTATAGAACAAACAGACAGACTGTCTGTCTGGCACAGCAGCAGATGGGTGGGTTTGGTGGCATCAGCACAATTCCTGTGACAACAGACAGAATAAGAAACACCGTCAGTCACAGAGCTGCACACAACAGTGACTTTTAGAAACTCTGACAAACATGAGTCACAGTGAACTGGCTGGTTATAGCATCAGAGCAACACATCCTGAATGTCTCACTAACCGATCGATGCAGCCAGTTTGTGTCATATAAAACACTTCACCCTACTAGCCTGACTGAGCTGTCCAAACTACTGCAGTCACAGGTCCAAAGTTTTTATTCATCCAGTAGGAATGTGATTTTTAGGAGGACAGAGCCTAACAGTCATGAAGAAACAAAGACAACTGACGCTTAGCACGAGTGTGAACACAAACAGCAAAAGTGCCACAGCAGTAGCTTCAACAGTCTTTAAAATCAACTGACTCTGTGACAGCGATGCCCTCTGACCACCTGAGCACCATCTGTAGGTCATTCAGGGAAAAAATGCACAGCGAGGGCAAACCTTTGAAAAGCACTGCGAGGAGGAACATTTACCTGTACAAGTAAGAAGGGAAAAGCCTGAGCAGAGTGCTTTTTAACAGAGGAACAGAATTTCAGCACATACTGGTTTCCTTCAGAAAGCATAAATGATTTTTCCACACAATAGCAGAATGAGGGGGGAAAAAAAAAGGAGCAGGGTGAAAATTATTACTGAAAAACTGACCTTTTCATTGAGCCACAGCACTGCTATGCAATGATGTGCTTTAACTCTAACACTCAAAGCTGTAAAATCCAGTTCAAAATGACGGTTATCTTCCAGTTTACATTTGGTATAAAAACTTGAGCAGGGTTCAAGCCGTCACTGTGCATCACCAGTCCAGACCTGAGAAACAGAATAGTCGCCTGTAACCTAGTCTGTTGATCAGTGAGTGATTGAACCTGGGCCATTGCGCCTGTAAGGATTGCTCATGGGCTCCTAAAATGGCTCCTTGCTTGGCGATAGCGATCCGAGGGGGGTCTGCTGAATCCATGTCGATGGCCGGAACGTACTGTCACGACTGGGCGGCAAGACACAGGTAAGTGGACTCAAATGCAGACACCACACGGAGGCTCGGAGGTGTAGTGCAAACAAACAATTTAGCACTCAAAAATGGCACACCATGAAAGAGGTAAATGAAACAAAAATGCTATACATGAACTAAGGGCGAGAGGGAAAACAGACCTCTGAATATTAGTTACCTACTAACGTGAAGTTTCAGATTACTGTACTAAGAATCTGTCGCTACAAACACTGTGATTGGCAAGAGCTAGTAGACAAAACTGACTAGGGATGCTGTGAAAGTAAACAAGACTTGGCTAGGCCTATCTCCACAAGTAAACAAGGGTCACACTGCATGTGCAGCAGCAAAGTCCAAAGGAAATAGTCTCTTTATCTGGCTGGGTGCGTTATTTGGTATTTTCCGGAGCAGGCACACAAGGTACAGGGTCACAGGGTTTCTCTCTCTGAATTATTGTAATGAAAGATGTGTAGAGTCAATACGAGCCCCACGCAGCAGTCAAAGAAATGGTGGCAACAAAATACATAGTCTTACTTGTCTGGGTTGAAGGCAAGGCTTGGAGAGGATTAAAGGTCCAAGTGAGGCTAAACCAGTTCGTGTACACTCACTGTGAGGTGTTGGGCAGGGAGGCAGGCAGGTGAATAACGCCGAGAATAGAAAACAGACCAGCGACGGGAAGTAGAGTGGTTTTTGACAGCAAGATCCAATCCACTGTGACGCTGCAGAGGCAAGTAGGCAGGGTTGGCGTGACAAAACAGCAAACAGGGGTTTACCGAGCGATGACGCTCACTAACGTGTGTTAGCTGACGTTCTGGCAAGGAATGTTTGAGAATGCTGGTCTTAAGAGCCTCCCAGCAAATTACACACAGGTGCCACAAACGAGGGGTGTGGTGACTCTGCCCAGTGATGGATTTACTGACACGCAGGAAAACCCAGCACTCACCCGGACCATGACACTCTGGCTCTCTGCTCTCTTCATGAACAAACATAAAGTGGTCACTTCTTATGCCGAGTCATCGTGAGTGAAGATGATCTCTGAGCAATTAACAGGAAGCCAAGAAGTGTCTAATCCACGCAGGATTAATGAGCCATGACTGCAGCCGCTGAAGCGGCCTCCATTGGGCCGGAGGGGACACTCTCTGGTGCTAAGCAGATGACAGCAACACATGGACACATGAAGGTCCCTCCAAGCTACACAACGCCGCTTTATCAGCTGACTGTGAATGAGGCTCTGGGTCCAGCAGCAGAGGCTCTGACCACAAGTCAGCTGAATAACACGAGCTGGGCCTGTGGGCCAGCTTGCCTGTGGTCGCTGCGTTAGCTTGTTAAATCACTGCCAAGTCCAACCTCACCATGCTCTTATGAAAAAGGTAAAATATATGGTCAGTTTGGAAAGTAAGTGCCTTTTATCCTCGGTTCCTTCCATCCTCTGTCAGTGCCTGGCTCCCTCTGAGGTGTACTCTATCATCTCTGACCTTGGTCTGCTCACAAACATTACACACAAATGACTGTTTAATGAGAAAGACTCCCCAGAAAGGTTCAGCCCCCATGTTGCAGCAACACAAAGAAATCGTCTCCTCTCTGTTCTTTAGCGAGTCCTCGCTTTCATTTCCAGGAGAAAATGCTTTTAGTTACGGAGGTTTCCTAATGCATTCAAACGTAGCCTGTGTGTTTTAGTGGGTCAGCCTTAATGCAAATATAGATGCTAATGGAATCTACAGAACAACATTTACACTCCATCCATTTCCATCTTCCTCTGAGGCTGCCCATTTCAGCAACATCTCATTATCCAGAAAGTCGTGGCATGCTGCTACACCACATTATGTATAGCTGGAACATAAACTGTATACGACAGATGGATGTAACATTTTATCTTAGCTCAGTTTGGGAGCCAGAAGGGACCATATTTGGACAAGAGTGTCTGCATTCACAGACTCAGATATCTGCTAATCAGAAACATCCGATCAAAGCTGAAGCTCAGAGCTCTTCTTCTGTTTGTGCTCAATGCGGATCAATGCAGCCAAATTATTGGTCAGATAATGCTGTTAATCTATCTCTGGTAAAGCCTAGCACACAGTTCAATTCAATTTTATTTATATAGCCCCAAATCACAATAACAGTCACACACACGTTATATTGTAAAGGTAACGACTATACAATAACAGAGAGGAACACAGGTTAAAATTCCAACAATCAGGCTTTGGTGACAGTGGGAAGGACAAAGACACGCTGTGCCAGAGATTAATAATAACTAAGGTTTAAGTGCAGAGAGGTATACTTATGTAAGAATAAATAAATAATGAGTGAGAAAGGTGACTGAAGGAGAAACACTGAATGAATCATGGGAATTCCCCAGCAGCCTACACCTATTGCAGCAGGGAGGATTCAGGGTCACCTAATCCAGCCCTAACTATATGCTTTATCAAAAAGGGAAGTTTGAAGCCTAATCTTTTAGATCTTTTGGATTAACTGAAGTCTTTTCAGGGAGTTTTTAGGACATACTGATAATAATGAATTACAGTAGTCCAGCCTAGAAGTAATAAATGCATTAACTAGTTTTTCAGCATAACTCTGATGCTGAATTTTTTGAGATATTGCACCAATGAAAGAACGCAGTCCTACATATTTGTTAAATATGTGCGTTGAAGGACATATCCTGGTCAAAAATGACTCCAAGGTTCCTCACAGTACTGGAAGCCAATGTAAGAATCTAGTTAGATACCATATTTCTAAGGTTTCCTGGGCTGAGTACAATAACCTCAGTTTGATCGGAATTTAGTATAAAGCTGCAGTGCCTGTAATACCTACAGCATGCTCTAATCACGCTAATAGAATATTATGGTCAACAGTATCGAATGCTGCACTGAGGTCTAGCAGGACAAGCACAGAGATGAGTCCACTGTCAGAGGCAATAAGAAGATCATTTGTAACCTTCACTAAAGCTGTTTCTGTGCTGTGCTGAGCTCTGAAACCTGACTGAAACTCTTCAAATAAACCATTCCTCTGCAGATGATCTGTTAGTTGTTTGACAACTACTATTCAAAAATATTTTTTACATGAAAGGAAGGTTAGAGATTGGCCTATAATTAGCTAAGACCACTGGGTCTAGAGATGGCTTTTTAAGTAACGGTTTAACTGGTGCCAGCTTGAAGGCCTGCGGTATATAGCCAATTATCAGAGATAGGTTGATCATATTGAAGCTTTTTGATAAACCAGCAAAAAAAAAAGGAAAATAAATCTGGTTATTGGAGCATCGTTAGCTCCCTGGTGAAAACTCAGGGTGAGGACAGCACAGCTTGCATTTTTCTTGTTGCTGTACTTCTGCTGTCAATTTAGGCTGTTAGCTGCTTTTGGTTCTAAAGCAGATGGTGATAAATTACCACAATATAGAAAAATATTAAGTACTGTTGGCTTATGTAAATCAAATCAAATCAAATCACTTTTATTGTCACATCACATGTGCAGGTACATTGGTACAGCACATGCGAGTGAAATTCTTGTGTGCGAGCTTCACAAGCAACAGAGTTGTGCAAAATACAATAATATAAACAGGCAAAATATACGAATGGCTACATCTGAAACTAATAAATATATGTACAATATATAATAGTATATGCAAAAAAAAAAAATTTTTCTGGATGTGTATACTAAATGTTTTTCTACGTGTGTGTGTGTGTGTGTGTGTGTATACACATATTTTACAAATTAAATAAAAGTGAGCATGAATGTGTGTAACCTAGGCTGCAGTGCAGATGTGAATTTGTAGTGGGAAATGTGGCCTTGGTCTCGACTGCTGCATTTGATCATTTTAATGTGTTTATGCTCTCTTTGATCTAAACTTTAATTTTCCTGAAAATCTGTGCGAATTTGTTGTAAGCAGACACTGACAGCAGCCACAATGGAAGTGCTCTGCTTCCACCGAGCTCGTGCTCGTTTCTTTCTTCTACACAACACAAAGCAGAGTTAGAGAGGTTATCCCTACTGAAAGCTGGAAGCTTCTGCCTACTACTGTGATAGCTTACGTCAACTATAATTTCACTACACAGTTTCTGAAAAGGACTCTTAGTGCTGCTCCAAGTGGGAACTCATCTCCAAGGACATTTATGAAACAGTAGAGGATGGTAGCATGAACCAAAGGTAAGATGTGCTCCCAGAACATCACAGAGGTTTTTCTGGTTTTGATGCTGCGAACACTTTGAAACTTCAACACTAAAGATCTGTGTGAACTTTCGCTGCTCTCATCTCCATTCATCTAAAGCTGCTTCCACACACAGGAAGTGAATCGCAGGGACATGGCGACAGACCAATGACATTCAGTGAACTGAAGCAGGTATTGGTAAAAAACTCCCAATGGCCACGCAAAGTGGGCGTGAATGTCATTACTTTTATTTTGCACAAAAGAACAAGAGCATCATGGTGAAGTGCTAACAGCATACAGGAAAGAAACTTCTGCATTTTTGAGCTAACGCTGCATGTTCACAGACAGCATGCTAATGTTAAGCTAGCCAAGAACCCAGACTGAAGGTGGGTGTATGCAGACCCCGGCCCAGACACCAGAGCCTGAGCTTCAGCAGGTAACGGAGGCAGAGCTGAGCAGTCAGGCTTCAGCCTCTGTTTCTACTTTCTACAGTAGAATCATCGTGACGACCACTTTCACTTTTGCTTTATGCTCATAGGTTAAAAATTAAAACAAAGATGGTGTGTGTCCTCTTTGACAAGGGCGACTGTATCCTCAGGTTTATGTTCTTAAATGGTGATTGTGAGACAGTTTCAAGTCTTTTTACAAAGTAATGAGCAAATAATGTAACAAATATCAAATCAAATCAAATCACTTTTATTGTCACATAAATTCTTGTGTGTGAGCTTCACAAGCAACAGAGTTGTGCAAAATACAATAATGTAAACAAGCAAAATACAAGAATGGCTACATCTGAAACTAATAAATATATGTACAATATATAATAGTATATGCATTTCTGGATGTGTATACTAAATATTTTTCTACGTGTGTGTGTACACATATTTTACAAATTAAATAGAGTAAACAATAAATAAAATATATAAATAAAATATACAGAGTGAGACATGTGCAAAACAGTGGCGTTACTGTACAGTATGGAGTGCATAATGTTAAAGTTCTAGTAGTGAAGCTGAGGTGTCTATGAAGTGTTCAGCAGTCTGATGGCCTGATGGAAGAAGCTGTCTCTCAGTCTGCTGGTACGGGACCGGATGCTGCAGAACCTCCTTCCTGATGGAAGTAGTCTGAACAGTTTATGGCTGGGGTGACTGGAGTCCTTGATGATCCTCCCCGCTTTCCTCAGGCACCGCTTCCTGTAGATGTCTTGGAGGGAGGGAAGCTCACCTCCAATTATCCGTTCAGAGCACCGTACTACTCGCTGGAGAGCTTTGCAGTTGTAGGCGGTGCTGTTGCCATACCAGGTGGTGATGCATCCAGTGAGGATGCTCTCAATGGCACAGTGATAGAAGGTCCTAAGGATGCGGGGGCTCATGCCGAATCTTTTCAGTCTCCTGAGAAAGAAGAGGCACTGCTGCGCCTTCTTCACTGTTTTGTTTGTGTGTACTGACCACGTAAGATCCTCAGCCAGATGTACACCAAGGAACCGGAAGCTGCTCACTCTCTCCACAGCAGCGGCGTTGATGGTGATGGGGGTGTGTACTTCTCTGCACCTCCGGAAGTCCACTATCAACTCCTTTGTCTTTGCGACGTTGAGGGTGAGATGGTTGTCTTGACACCAGTGGGTCAGGGCGCTGACCTCCTCCCTGTAAGCCGTCTCATCACCATTGGTGATAAGACCCACCACTGTAGTGTCGTCCGCAAACTTCACAATGATGTTGGAGTTGTTAGTGGCCGTGCAGTCGTAGGTGTAGAGTGAGTACAGGAGAGGGCTCAGTACACACCCCTGTGGAGCACCAGTGTTCAGTGTGACGGGGGATGAGGTGATGCTGCCCAGTCTGACCACTTAGCGTCTGTCAGACAGGAAGCTAAGGATCCAGCTGCAGAGGGAGCTGCTCAGTCCTAGATCCTGCAGTTTCCTGTCCAGCTTCGAGGGAACGATGGTATTGAATGCTGAGCTGTAATCTACAAACAGCATTCTCACATACGTGTCTCTCTTCTCCAGGTGTGACAGGGCAGTGTGTAGTGTCAGGGCTATGGCATCATCAGTGGACCTGTTGTGGCGGTATGCAAACTGTAGAGGGTCCAGTGAGTCGGGTAGTGCAGAGCAGATGAAGTCCCTGACAAGCTTCTTGAAGCATTTGCTTACGATGGGGGTCAGGGCTACAGGTCGCCAGTCGTTCAATGAGGAGATGGTGGAGGATTTGGGTACAGGGACGATGGTGGCCATTTTGAAGCAGGCTGGGACTACAGACAGAGAGAGGGAAAGGTTGAAGATGTGCGTGAACACTCCAGCCAGCTGAGCCGCGCATGACTTGAGGACGCGGCCGGGAATCCCGTCCGGACCAGTAGCTTTGCGTGCGTTCACCTTCCTGAAGCACCTCCGCACATCCTCCTCAGACACAGTGTGCGCACTGACGTCATCTGCGGTGCGCACACTGTCCGGTCTCATGGTGTTCGCTGTGTCGAATCTAGCGTAGAATACGTTTAGATCCTCACACAGAGAGGCCGTGGTCTGCGGTGTGCTGGTTTTCCCTCTAAAGTCTGTGATCGTGTTTAGTCCCTGCCACATACTCCGAGGGTTGTCAAACTGTTGCTCCACCCTGTCCCTGTACTCACGTTTGGCTGCTTTGATAGTCTTCCGGAGTTGGTAATGTGTGTGTTTGTAGTCCAATGTGTTCGCGGAGGCAAAGGCGGTGCTCCATGCCGCCAGTGCCGCGTGAACATCTCCGTTAATCCAGGGTTTTTGATTTGGGAAGGATTTAACTGTTCTGGATGGGACGACATCTTCCACGCATTTCCTGATAAATCCGCAGACTGAGTCTGTGTATTCATCAATGTCCCTAGCAGCCACGTGAAACATTTCCCAGTCCGCGTGATCAAAACAGTCCCGCAGCGCAGACTCCGATTGGTCCGTCCAACAGTGCACCGCCCTCCGGGTTGGAGCTTCCTGTTTCAGCTTCTGCCTGTAGGCGGGCAGGAGCAGGATGGAGCGGTGATCTGATTGGCCGAATGGGGCGCGGGGGAGGGCTTTGTACGCATCCCGGAAAGAGGTGTAGCAGTGGTCGAGTAGCCGATCTCCACGAGTGTTAAAATGGATGTGTTGGTGGAGTTTGGGTGAGACTTTCTTCAGGTTTCCCTTATTAAAGTCTCCGGCTGTGATAAACGCTGCCTCTGGGTGTGCGGTTTCCTCGCTGCTGATCGCGCTGTACAGTTCCCTGAGTGCTCGGTCAGTGTCGGCTTGTGGGGGAATGTAAACAGCCGTAATAATCACTGCTGTAAATTCCCTCGGTAGCCAGAATGGCCGGCACGGGGTGGCTGTAGCTCAGGTGGCAGAGCAGGTCAGCCACTAATCAGAAGGTTGGTGGTTCGATCCCAGGCTGCATCCTGGCTGCATGCCAAATATCCTTGGGCAAGATACTAACCCCGTGTTTGCCTACTGGTGGTGGTCAGAGGGCCCGGTGGCGCCTGTGTCCGGCAGCCTCGCCTCTGTCAGTGCGCCCCAGGGCAGCTGTGGCTACAATGTAGCTTGCCATCGCCAGTGTGTGTGAATGGGTGAATGACTGAATGTAGTGTAAAGCGCTTTGGGGGTCCTATGAACTAGAAAAGCGCTATACAAATGCAGGCCATTTACCACTTAATCATCAGGTACTCCAGGTCCGGTGAGCAGAAGGATTTGACCGGGTGCACGTTCGCATAATCACACCAGCTGTTGTTGATCATGAAACACACACCACCGCCTAGGGATGGGTATTGATAAGATTTTCACGATTCCGATTCCATTTTCAATTCTGTTTAACGATTCGATTCTTTATCGATTCTCTTATCGATTCTTTTTAAAAAAGGAGAACACTAAGTTCGATTAGCTTAGAACTTTGTTTTATATCTTCTCTTTGAACAAGATAGAAATTTAGGAGTAACATGGCCTTACAAACCCAACAGTGAGATCTTAAGAGATCCAGCCTACGGCTCTTCGATGGGGTGTCACAGGGTCCCCAGGAAAAAAAATTGTAAATGTAAAATAATAAAATAAATATTCTTCTGTAGCAATAACAAAGCATAACATAAATTATTCAGTAGCAATTACACAAGAATATCCAGTAATGTCCCTGCCTACAATTAAACACATTCACTTACCTAAAATTGGGGGCATCTGCTGTGGCAAATGGGTTCAAGCCAGTGTTTCCAACTTAGCGACTTTGTCGCTATATTTAGCGAGTTTTCAGACCCCTTAGCGACTTTTTCTAAAAAAAGGACGTGAAAGCGCGTATCGATTTTACTCTCAACAAGCAGTGGGTGCTGTAATGCAGTCAGTTCTTCTTTTACTCTTATGCTGTTTTGTGGATCACAAGGTTTAAAACTACTTATAAACACACACACAAAGTAACTCCACCAGAGTGCCTATTTCAGGTCACTTTTGCCGGTCCAAGCCCGGGTAAAGGAGCAGGGTTGGAATTGTGACATTAAAAAAAACAATAATTGCTAAAATAAATTTAATTTGTAGTTCTAAATAAACTCTAAATGCATTTAGGACGTTTTTTACTCACTTTATGTCTCTTCCACGATGTTATTTCTCTCTCCAACAACATAGGTTACAGTTAGATTAGCATGACCAATTATGCAAATTAGGCGATGACGTCATTTAGTGGTGGTCAGAGGGCCCGGTGGCGCCTGTGTCCGGCAGCCTCGCCTCTGTCAGTGCGCCCCAGGGCAGCTGTGGCTACAATGTAGCTTGCCATCACCAGTGTGTGAATGTGTGTGTGAATGGGTGAATGACTGAATGTAGTGTAAAGCGCTTTGGGGTCCTATGGACTAGAAAAGCGCTATACAAATGCAGGCCGTTTACCATTTACCATTTAGCGACTTCTAGCGACTTTTAGGACAACCAATAGCGATTTTCCTTACTGAGGAGTTGGCAACACTGGTTCAAGCCTTTTACCACAAACTTAGTCACTGCTCGGTGACATTCGTCTATCCTGGCCTGAAATGAGACGCTACCGGTAGACTGCAGCGAGAACTGCCAGCATCTGAGCCAGCCAGACTCTGTCTGTCTCTCTCATCATGGTCACCTAAATGCACAGTAATAGCAGGTTTTGTAATAAGGCAGATCGCGCTAACATAATATGCACTGTTAGTTGATTATTTACTTGCCGCATTAACGGGAGAGGACGTGCAAACGTTACCGCTGCTGCTGGGTTGAGATTCACGAGTCCGGAGCGGAATTAAAAACATGACATTCATTTAAGGTTATCACGTGTTTTGTGAGCAAATGCTTTTGCATATTCGTAGTGTTTCCTCCCTTAAATGAAGTATCTACTTTGCAAGTATTGCAAGTTGCCCTGTTGTCATCCGTTCTCGTAAACTTTTGAGCGTTTGAGCCGCTTACGCGCCGTGTTTCCTGCCAGGTAAATGACGCTCCGCAACGTGGTGACGTCATTCGGGGCGACTGGAATCGATAAGGGAATCGTTTGCAAAAATGGCAAACAATTCCAAGGAATTGAAACAGTGGGAACCGGTTCTCAACAAGAACCGGTTTTCGATACCCATCCCTACCACCGCCTCTGCTTTTCCCAGTAAGATCCTGTGACCTGTCCGCGCGATGCACGGAGAACCCCGGTAGTTGTATTGCGGAGTGTAAATAGTGTAACGAGTTACTTTCTCCAGCTAGTAATTAACTAATGTACTGTGTTAACTTTAAGAAAAGTGCAGAGTAATGTGTAATAGATTACTTCTTGAGTAACAACCCCAATGCTGCTGATTCCTGTGATTTCTCTCACATGTACCGAATCCTAACCTCCTGCATGAGCCAGCATTTTAAACAGACCAGCGAAAGCAGAGCAAGGTCACAGCAAGCTGATGAGAACACCGGCAGCTGAGTGCCGCCCTCTATGATTACCTGCTACATCAAGAGGAATCTATTTACCCCGACGCCCCACAGCGATGCCCCATTATCGCCCCGCCAGCGCGTAATCTACTGAGACTTCCCGTTATTTCCACTGCCTCTGACGTTCACAATGAAAGCACATTATTTTACACCACGCTCTCAGAGTATGACAATAAACACACAGCAGATGTGTGCAACGACAGCAGGCTGCGTCCTTCTGAGAAACAGACTCAGAATCAGAGCAGATGGGCACCAAAGATCAGTACCACCAATTCCACATCTCACAAAATCTCTACTGTTCACTACTTCATTGCACTGAAACGCTGCCAGAAAAGTTAATCCATCCATTTTCTTACTTATACAATGAGGGAGCAGGCGGGGAGTGGAGCCTCCCCCAGGTGACATCAGGTACAGGTACACCCAGACAGGCTGACAGTGAGTCATAGACAGAAAAGCTTTTACTGAAGATGATCTTTCAACCTTCGAATATCATGCAATCTGTTTTGGAAATCTGTGTGGAATTTTGTCCTGATTGTCAAGTATTTTTAATTTTAATTTTCTTTTGCCTTTGGAGCAAAAATGTGCTTTGTGAGGTCACAGTGGCCTTGGCACAGATACACGAAGTCTTCTCACTGCAGAAATGTTAAGTCAAAGTCAAGTCAAGCCAAAAAAACTTCATTTATCCCCAAGGGGCAATTAAGATAGAATATACCTTGCAGACCACACATACAATACACAAACATCACATCGGGGAGACAGGTCAGGCTAGGTAGCACTGGCCGGATGACCACATGAGCAGCGACCTGAACCGAAACCATAGAAAATGCACAGCATGATGAAAGGCGAGGAGAAAAAAAGAACTCCTCCCAGACTGAGCTCCAACAGGGAGATCAGTTTGAGAAGAGAAAAAAAAATACCTCAGCACAGACACATGAATCATCACATCTCACAACATAGAAGACATAGCTTCGAAGGCGTTTAGAGGGGGTGGGGTGGGGGGTGGGGGGTGAGTGTAGGTATGTGTCAGTGTACATGCATATGTGTGCGCGTGTGTGTGTCTGATGTTCCGCCGAGAGAAAGTGTCCCTTCACCCGGTTAGGGAAAAGTCAACAATCTTCGGTTGACGTGGGGGCCTTGAATGAGGAGGGAGAAAGTCACAACAAACAGTCTTATTATCTAAGGGAGAATTGTTAACGTATGAAAGATGAGTTAAAAATACTGACATGATGAACTATTTTAAACTCAATTACAGAAACTGAAAAGACAGATGAAAGACAGCCTGAAGTGTTCTTAATATTATGGACTTTGAGCTCTGTACTCTGACTAAACAGACTCGATGTTCCTGCGCTGGGAAGCATGGTCAGTCCAGATGAAGATAATCAGGCTCAGCTCTGTAAAGCATGTGTTACCAATGTTATTCCAACAGGACTGATAAATGATATATCTGCCTAATGTCTTAGAGAGCAGCTCCTTTGATTCATGCAGCCCTTTCACACCTCTGACCACATTAACACGTGTACCTGATACTGTCACACATCAAAGATCATATTTAGCTGGATTTATCATAGTCCGGGTTTCCAACAAACTGTTTGGTGTTTCTGGGACAATTCTAGCACAAACTCTCACAAAGTTTATTAATCCACTCATCACATATTCTCACTGCCCACCAGCTCAGTTCTCATGTTCTATTTAGTTTTCTTTATATAGTGCCAAATCACAACAACAGGAACCTTAAGATCCTTTATAATTTAAGGTTAATACCCGACACTAACACAGAGAAAACAACAAAAATCAGATGATCACTTTTGAACAAGCACTTGGCGACAGTAGGAAAAGTTAGAAAAGTCAGTAAGAAATTCACTTTATTTTTTGATACTTGTAGAGGATGCCCTGCCCGCTATCTAATCAAGTTCAGGACAAACCATACCTTCCAAGTATTTATGTGCTACATCACAATATCTGTCAGTTTAATAAAGAAATACATTATGTTTAATGTCATATATTAGACATTATGAAAAGCTCCCCCTGTAGGGGGATCCACACTGACATGCTGTGACAGAAAACAACCTTCAGCACTTCAGCGACAGCAAGCGTCCTCATAGGATGCTGTCAGCACGCTGGCAATACCGTCTGTCTGCAAAGAAAAAGACTTTGAAACCTAGAAGAGGCTGAAAGTGTGAGAAAAGGCTGCATGAGGTCAAATAATTCTAAAGCTGAGGGCAGGTTTGTTTACCTGTGTCGATCAGCTGAAATACTAAGACTTAAATCCTTGAATTACTTAAAAATTTGAATAAAACTGAAATTTCAATATATCGTTCTGTGCTAAAGTCCCAAATCACACACTCAAGACTTGGTTCAAATTTTCTAAAGTGCTCTTTCAAAAATGAGGAAATCAGGAATTTTTTGGATTGTTGAGCATCTGAACTCTGACATGTGAATCATTCAAGCATAAAAAGACTCCTAACTCAAGGATGAACCGGTGTTGTGTCTGCACATAACAGACACCTGGTTAAAGAACCAGTTTTAAATCTTAACTTTAGACTCTTTGTTTCCAGCAGCCAGTCACACAAACATTTAATTTGTTCCCATTTCTATTTCTTTAGTTCAATCTTTGAAAAATGTTAAAGATTACAAATTTTGAAATAAAATAGTATTTTTGCTCCATGTAAATTAGATGAATAGTATCTGACACAGGAGCTGAGAGATGATCTCATCAGAAATGTCTCAGTGAAGGACGGCTGTCAGGAGGACATTGTTGATGAAGGGAAACAGGAAAATGAAACAAGAGCTGGACTGAAGATCAGAGGAACAGGTCTGATGGAGAGATGGATCCACATCATGGTCAGTATGTATGAGGAGGTCAGGAGGAGGTCTGACACTGAGTCTGCAGCCATCTGTGAAGCACGGTGGAGGCTCTGTCATGGTTTCAGCTGCAGGTCAGTCAGTGGTGTTGGAGATCTTTGATAAAATGATGAATTATGAAAAGTACCATGAACAGTATCAGTCATGGATGGGCCTCCCCCGAGCCCAGAGCTCAGCATCACTGAAGCAGTGTGGGGTCATCCTGACAGAGGACACAATAAGGCAGAAATATCCAAAGAAGAGCAGTGGATCGGTCAGACGAGTGAAAGTTCCCTCGCTGTCAGTGTAAAGAAGTTACACTACTTTAATGTACATTTAATCCTTGGACTTAAATTCACTGCGAATGTCCCATTTTATTTATTTATTTATTCTGATTCTAGAACCAATGTACAAAATAGAGAAAAGAAATTACTGTAATTATTACAGCCAATTACAGTCAACTTAGAAGAAAGTTGGTTTAAAAGGGGGAGTAGTTTCAGGATAAAATAAAGAAGGGTTATTTTGAACTGTGACTCATACAAAGCTCCTGGAGAGTAGTCCAAGGATAAAATTGATCAGTATAGATCTGCCTGAAGTTAACTGCTCCGAGCAACTGCTGCAGGAGGAAATACATGAATATAATGACAGGCTAAACTTTAAACACAGCAAAAACTCAAAATCTTACCAAGTATATGTGTCCTATTTCTAGTCAAAATAATCTCACCACACTTAAAATAAGACAAAATCAGTTAAAGAATAACATCTCAGTAAGATATATGAACTTGTTTTTAGACAGTGGATCTTGAATCTAGAAGATTTTCACTTGTTCCATTGGCAGATTTCTTCACTTAATACAAAATATTTTGACTAGAAATAAGACAAATATACTTGGTAAGATTTAGAGTTTTTGCAGTGAATGGCCATGCTTAAGTCAGCCCTGGTATAGTGCTAATCTGACCCCCCTTTAACTCAAACGTCACCATATCCAGATTTAAAGGTGAGTTAAAATTGACCAAGCCTTCTGATATTATTTAAATGTCAGGCTGTCGTGTTGTTATGTCTCCGTCCACGGTGGTAAGAGCACAACACGAGGGTGTTCCCGACCAAAGCCCCAAATCAAAGTCAGGATGGTTTACAACAGCAGCTAAAAATGTGACAATAACATGAAAGCCTCTCCGGGGTGAACCGAGGCCAAAATAACAAACACAGCGTCAGAGAAGTGCTGACTCTAAACTCCAACCCAGCTCCCCGAAATAAACTAAACAGTGCAAAAGGAAGCGGAGGTTCACCCCTGCAGCTTCAGCGCTATTTACAGCCAAAGGAGGCAAATATTTGGACAAAGGATTGACACAAATACACCAATCGTCACTAACCACAGGCAGCGGGGCAATGACATTCACACAGGGCTGGAGGAAGCACCCAATACTTTACACAGCACCTCACCAGAGGCGGAGCCAGACATTTGAAACACCCGGGGCTTAGCCCAAAAGGGTAGTATGCATGTGGGATTTTTTTTTCTTTTGGGGGGGGGGGGGGGGGGGGGTAGAAATGAGGGAAAGATTAATAGGCTCTGTTTTGAGTTTTGTTCAAAAAAGAATGACTTCATATAGGGAAAAATATATATCACATGTGCAGGACACCTGAAACTAGTTTTTTAATTAAGCAGCAAGGCAGAACAAGGTCAGGGCTGTATCAAGACACGAGGACTAAACCCCAATTCAACCAGACCCAGAACTGATCCAGAATTAAAACAGGACTACAAGAGTTCAAAATCAGGACTACTTGGGATTTAACCAAGACAGAACCACAATCAGAACTAGATGAAAGTAGCACTAAAAATCATCATAGACCTGCACTACACTAATTTTTTAATTCTACCAAAGTACACTATTTAGATTGAGAAAAGTTTATATAATTATTTAGCCTTGTTGTGCAAACAAGCCTGCATAACTTAATAAATATAGAATTTGAAAAATAACAAACCTAAAAAGAAACACTAGGTACGAGATACATGAGTACCTATGATACGGTGATACTTTTGGTAAACAACCATTTGACTAACATGTGTGTCTCACCTGCTCTTGTTCCATCTCTGTTCTGTCCTCATTCTCCATCTCCCTCTCTGTTCCTCTCTCTCCCTCTGTGTGCTGACAATCATCAAATATACAGGTGAAACCAGATATTTACAAACTCTTCAGATCAAAACACAAACACTTTTTTAATTGTAACATCAAATCAGACTAAATGTTTATTTTTTTAGATTGATAAATATAAAAAACATATTTGTTAACTTTAAGAGTAAAGAGAGAAACTATCTGTATTTCTTAATTGTAAATGGCACCAAATTGTATTCAAACTTGAGCCACACTTATGGAGCTCCACAGTTCTTTTCCTGGTGTTTTGGTTGACATCTCTTGATTTTCCCATGTCACAGAAACAGGCTCTGTGTTTTGCCTTATATGCATCCACAGCTGTGCCACCAATTTACTCACATGGACTCTACTAACCTATCAGAAGCTTCTTCAGCTCAGAATGGAATCGTCTGGAGTTTTCTTATTAATTAACAATAAACTTAGTGTATATGTACTCCTAAATGTGATGAAAGTGATAAAAATAGATAGCTCTGTCTCTCTTTATTCTGACATTTAACTAATTCAAAATATATTTCAATATTTATCTAAAACAAAAGTTTACTCTAAATTGATGCTGTACAGTAAAAATGTTTTATGTTTTCTCCCTAAAGTGTATGTAAATATCTGGTTACAAATGTGAATATCCTGCTGTGTACTGAAACCCCTCTTGTTTTGCATAGAAATATACTGAACAACATACAAAGCATAATATATAAAATAACATTTACCTGAGTTTTTTCTTTGAAAGAACCCTCTAATGTCCATTCTTATATTTCAGTACATAACTGAAACCGATTTAGTCGGGGAGGGTAAGAACTGAAAATATGAAATAAACACACGTAAGCTAAGATTCTCTTAAAAAAAATAGCATTTGTTCGTCTTTTCATTTCACCATTTGTTGATTCACTTGAAGAGCGAGTAACGTAATATTGGTCAAGTGATCAGTTTGATATCAATCTTTCGTGATGCACCGTCATATTTACATTATTTGTACAGTAGGAATGATTTGCTTTGGTACCTGGTCAAACTTAAGCTCTCCTTAGTATGGCTGGCTCCGTTTCTCCAACAGCGCACTCACTGCTGGCAGCAGCTGCCCCACCCCCTCTCTCAGTCGCTTAGTGACTGAGCTCGGATCATACCAATATCAGGGGGGATTCACGCACAGTCGTAAATTCCCACAGTGTGCACTATGTGCTTCGAATATTGTGTGTACTTTTTGTTTTATACAGTTTGTTGTGTTTACATACACTGCTAAGATGGTGAAGGGTTGCTTACAAGGGGGACTGAATATGAACATATACTCAGTTACCAGTAGGGGGCTCTGTGACTAAGGATGATGGAAGGAGAGAAGAAGTGAAGTGTATGGTGAGATGTAAAATGGCGAACTACTGCTGAATATATACGTTCCATTACAAACCAAGCCGTCTCCGTTCTTCTGTCGAAACACCACAAATTGGCGACGAGGATGAGTGCATCAGTTCCGAGTCCACCATCTTTTCTTCCACATGTGGGTGAGCCGCCGATTCCATTTACTACATGGCGGAAAATATTCGACAATTACATGCTAGTAATCAATGCCACGGGAGACGCATGGCCGGATGCTAGGAAACGCACTGTTTTGCTACACTGCTTGGGCCCGGAGGGACAGCGGTTATTCTAGACGTTACCGGAGCAAGGTGATACATATGCTGACGCCATGAGCACACTGGAGAAGCACTTTGTGCCGAAAGTGAATGTCGTGGCGTGCCGTCATACATTCAGACAGCGTATGCAACGAGCGGATGAGACTGTTTCTCAGTATGTGGTGGCTCTGAGAGCATTAGCTTCATCTTGTAACTTTGGACAAATGGAAAGTGAAATGATAAGAGATCAGTTGATCTCCAATGCTCATCTCAGCGCTGTGAAAGACAAACTGTTACTGGAGGATGAACTCACACTGGATAAGGCTCTAACTATTGCGAGCCAGGTAGAAGCAGCAGTCAAAAACGCTACTCTACTCTCCACACCCGGCTCGTGTCCGACCGCGCCTGTTCAGACAGTCGACGCGGCAAATTCCCACTCTCACCAGAGGAGAGGACCTCGCCCCGCTAAAGGCTGCACTCCAGACCAACGCAAACGGGGAGGTTCAAAGCAGCAGCAGCGGAAGTGCTTCAGGTGTGGTTCTCACAAGCACTTAGCTAATGATAAAAACTGCCCGGCTGCTTCTTCAAAATGCAATAACTGCGGGAAAAAAGGACATTTTGCCAAGGTATGTAAGTCGTCAGTCAGTGAAGTGAGAGAAGTAGTGGTTCCAGAATTGGCAGTACTGTGCGTGCAAGATGCTAAAATGATGGCAGCTATTCAAGATAAGCTTACCTGCACTGTCGACATTGAAACTGTACAAGGTGGCTCTAAGACAGTAGAGCTGATAGTAGACACTGGAGCTTCTGTGTCTATTCTGCCAGAAACTATCTACAGACAGTATTTTGCAGACTGTTCACTGGTGCGACCTAAAGTCAAACTAGTTACTTATGCTAAAGATGAGTTGGCTGTGATGGGTTGTCTGCCTGCATCAGTTGCACTGCATGCACAGAATGAGAAAGTTCCTGCTTCCTTCTACATTGTCAAAGCTGGTTCCCCACTATTAGGCCTCGACCTCATTAGAGCACTGAACGTCTGCATCGTCGGAGGCAAAGTGGACCGTATTCAGGATGAAACTGCAGATGAGCCGGATTCGTCTAACCAGAAGTCTGCTGTGTACAATGTTGATCCTATTCCACCAGCTCAACTTGGATGTGTTAAAGGGTTCATCCATAAAGTACAGGTAAACAACAATGTGCGGCCTGTACGCCAAAAGCTGAGACGCCTGCCATTAAGTGTACGTACAGAGGTGTCAGCAGAACTCTCTCGCTTACTCAAAGCTGGCATAATTGAAAGGATTGATGCAGCTGAGTGGGTGAGTCCTTTGGTCGTGGCCAGAAAGCGAAAAAAGGAGTTGAGACTGTGTGTTGACCTTCGTGAACCCAATAAGAGCATTATTGCTGACTGCCATCCTCTTCCTCATATGGAGGATCTGTTTTCTGACTTGGCAGGTGCCACTCACTACAGCCAGATTGACCTCAGCTCAGCATACCACCAATTACCTTTGCATCCGGAGAGCCGCAAGCTGACTGCTTTCATCACTCATGAGGGACTATTCCAGTTCACACGTGTCCCATTTGGCCTAGCATCAGCACCTTCGGCGTTCCAGAAAATGATGCAAACGGTCCTGAAAGATCTGCCTGGTGTTCGCAACTACTTGGATGACATCATCGTCTATGGAACATCAAAGGAGGTGCATGATACACGCCTGCAAGCTGTTCTCCAACGTCTCAGAGATGTCGGCCTGCAGATTAATGCTGGGAAAAGTTCCTTCTGCCAGTCACACATCACATTCCTGGGCCATGTAATCTCAAAGGAAGGCCTACGTCCAAGCCAACATCACCTTACTGCTATTGCTGAGGCTCCTGCTCCAAAGGATATGGCTGCATTGCGCTCGTTCCTGGGTTTGTCATCCTGGTTCAGTAAATTTATTCCAGATTATGCTACACTGGTGGAACCACTGCGACAGTTGCTGAAAACAGACATGAAAGTCGAACTCCAGTGGAACGAGGCAGCACATGAGAGCTTCAGTAACCTGAAAAAACTCCTTCTGGAAAGTCCCGCACTTGCCGTCTATGACCCTGACTTACCTGCTTTTATCACCACAGACGCATCAGACTATGGGCTAGGCGCTGTGTTGACACAGTTACATCCAGATCAAGTGGAGCGGGTTGTGGCGTTCGCCTCCCGAACACTGTCTCCTGCTGAAAGAAAGTACTCCACCACAGAAAAGGAGGCGTTAGCCTGTGTCTGGGCGGTGGAAAGATGGCGTACATATGTATGGGGCCGCAGATTCACACTTCGTACTGACCACCAAGCTCTTACTACCCTTCTCAGCACCAAAGGTATGAACAGAGCGGGCATGAGAATCGCACGATGGTCTGCAAGGCTGATGTGTTTTCAGTATGATGTGCAGTACCGTCCTGGTGTTCAGAATGTCATCGCAGACTGCCTCTCACGGGTTCCCCTGATGTACTCCAGCACTGACATTGATGCTGAAAAAGACCTTCTCTTGGAGATAGCTGAAGTTTCTCCTCTCTTGACAGCGACACCGTTGACGGATTTTAAAGCTGAATGTGAGGACTGCCCTGACCTTTCTCTGCTGCAACAGGTTATCCGCTCAGGCTGGCCTAGGGTGAAAAGGTCTCTCCCACCTGAGATACAGCCGTATTTCCTGGTGCGACATGAACTTGCTGTGGAATCACCGTTGGTTTTCCGGGGGACACGTCTGGTGGTCCCAAGGTCCCTGCGGGAAAAGGTGATATGCCTCGCACACGAAGGTCACCAGGGCATAGTTCGCACAAAGCAGCGGCTCAGAGAGCTTTACTGGTGGCCATGCATGGATACTCAAGTCCATGCGATTCTGTCATCGTGCTCAGTCTGTCAATTGTGTGACAAAACGGCCAAAACTGCTCCTACTCCCTTACAGCCGGTTCAGTTTCCAGATGGTCCCTTTCAGCATGTGGCCGTTGACATTGTTGGACCTTTTGACCGCGGGTCGCAGGACTGCAGGTTTGCCATCACACTGGTCGATTACTTCAGCAAATGGCCAGAAGTAGCCTTTACTTCATCAGCTACTACAGACACTGTGATTAGGTTCTTGTCTTCAGTTTTTGCACGGGAGGGAAACCCTTGTGAGCTTACCACAGATAATGGACCACAATTCACTTCATCTGCCTTTGCTGATTTCCTGACGGAAAGGGGCATCAAGCACATCAGAACAAGTGTGTATCACCCTCAAGCGAACGGGTGTGTTGAAAGATTCAACAGAGTGCTGAAGGACTGTGTTCAGGCTGCACAGGTGTCCCAGAAGCTGTGGAAGCCCGCCGTGACAGAGATGCTACAGAATTACCGTGCTACAGCTCATGCAACGACTGGAGCAGCTCCGTTCCAGCTTCTCAGAGGGAGACCCATGAGAACAAAGCTAAATGTCCTGCCGTTTCCCAAAGACACAGGACAGTATGACCAATGCAGGGCCAGAGTCTCTCACCAGCAACGTAAGAGTAAACGCTACACTGATGCAAAGAGGGGGGCAAAACCTCCCCAGCTTGTGGTCGGTGACAGGGTGCGGATATGTAAACCTTTCCGAGTGGGGAAGGGAGAGAGACAGTTCACTGATCCACTGTCAGTGCAGCAACAGACTGGACTGAGCACCTTCATCTTGAGTGATGGAAAGAGATGGAATGCAGCCCGTCTCTCACTCTGCCGCGCAGAGAATGCTGAGCCGTTGCAGGCTGGTGACGAGGTTGAAAATAACACAAGAGAAACTCCTAAAAGACCTTCTGTTCCTAACAGACCGAGACAGTTACCAGCTTGGACCAAGGATTATGTTATGAAATGAGTTTAAAAAAAAAAAAATGAAAAGAAAAAAAAGTGAAAAAAACACGCTTGAGCTGTTGGGTGCTAATGTTAAGTTCCATACTGCTAGTTTTGAGGTCCAAGTATAATAGAGGATTGATTTACTGTGATTTATTTGTGAGTTTTGTGACTTAAGGTTGTTAAGTTACTACAGTAACCTTAACGGTACAAGTATTCATTATAAAGGACGATTTAGGCACCATAACAAGATTGTATGTTAAGATCACGGGTATAGTTCAAACACCCAGTAATGTTATAAGTGAAATAGGTATTGAAAATGCTGTCTGGTTGCAAAGTTTACTACTGATAATGTTCTGTGCAAATAGTAATGTTGCCATGCTAAGTAAGTAATACTGAGGTAGTAGAATTCTGTGAGAATGAGGAGAGATGTTGTGTTTACATACACTGCTAAGATGGTGAAGGGTTGCTTACAAGGGGGACTGAATATGAACATATACTCAGTTACCAGTAGGGGGCTCTGTGACTAAGGATGATGGAAGGAGAGAAGAAGTGAAGTGTATGGTGAGATGTAAAATGGCGAACTACTGCTGAATATATACGTTCCATTACAAACCAAGCCGTCTCCGTTCTTCTGTCGAAACACCACACAGTTGTCAGCCAGGCATCTAACTATGAAAAAATTACACTCCAAAAGACCCCGGGCTTCTGACAAAACAACCCGGGCTTAAGCCCAGTAAGCCACCCCCACGCTCCGCCCCTGCACCTCACAGCAACAGTTATCTGAAGATTCTTTATACGCTCAGATAAAGACTGACCAATCAGACGATCCTCTTTAAATGCACATGGTGACACTGGGGAGGAAGAACTCTGTTTAAACAGGAAGAGACCTCCAGCAGGACAACAGCAGGGTCAGAGAGGCGCAGCGGAAGGCAGGACCAATAAACTGACGGAGAGACAAAACATAAGATAGTGACAAGTACCCGTGGTGTATAAACACCACATGCAGCACATGTAGTGCATCATGGGAATCCCCCAGCAGCCTACACCTATTGCAGCATAACTAAGGGAGGATTTAGGGTCACCTAATCTTAAAAGTGGAGATAGTATCTGTCTCCTGAATCCAAACTGGAAGCTGGTTCCACAGAAGAGCAGCCTAAAAACTGAAGGCTCTCCCTCCCATTCTACTTTTAAATACTCTAGGAACAACAAGTAAGCCTGCAGTGTGAGAGTGAAGTGCTCTAATGTGGTGATATGATACCAAAAAAACAGGACTTTGTATATGAGGAGAAAATCACACACAGTCAGAGGGGGAGGTAGACTCAGGTGAAAATGGTGTTCACTGATTGGTTGAGCATTGGATGTGACTGAGAAACCAAAGACACTGCAGCTCATACAGGGACACAACGTGGCCCCATAAATTACCAAATAATGTAATTTTGGATTGACTAAATCTTGAAACTAGTGCCCTATGCATAGCCAAGAAAACAGTCCTCATGAACTGGAAAAATAAAAATAATCTTAATTCTAACCAATATAGAAATTATCTATTAGATTACATTAGTCTTGATACAGCCTCTGCCACCACATCAGATCAATTGCTCTGGGCTCCTTTGATCAGCTCCATCACCTAGTGGGGGTGGAGGGTCATAGTCTGGTCCCGCCTTCACTGTTGTGATTGGTGTGGGGGTAGGGACAGGCTTAGGACGTCGGGGGGTTCCCCGGAGGCATCTTCCTTGGGGGGCTCAACCCGGGGTAGCGGTCATGTCCGGTTAGGGGCTCTGTTGGCTCTCAGGTGACTGTTTCCTCGCGGCTGCGTGCAGCGGGGCTAGGGGAGGGTCTGTGCTGACGGACGTGGGTTACTGACCTGGTAGCCTGGCTGCCCCTGGGTGGGTCCGGGATGGGCGTGAGGTTCTGGGGGCGCTCCGTCTCTGGGCTGGGACCCGGACCGGGCCTCGGGGGCTTGGGTCCTGGTTGGTGTGTTGCCGGGGTTGTGGGCGGGTGGGTGCATGGGGGCCCAGCCCTGGAGCGGGGTGCCGCCGGTGCATCGAGCCACCTGGGGGGCTCTTCAACTGGTGGGGGAGATTGTCACATCTTGCAGGAGCTTTCCTCTCTTCAGGAGCTCCCTCTGCAGGAGGGGGAGATACAGGAGAGGTGGAGGAAGATCTCAGCCTGGGTGTTTATTGTCTTATGTAGTCTGGAAGATGAGTGGATGGTGGGGTGGGTGCAGTTTTCTCTGTGGTGGGGTTGGGTGGACTGTCCCGGGCTCTGTGGGGCCGGGAGGCGCTGCTGCGCTGGGCCCCGGTCTGGATGGGCCTGGGCCCCCTTTCCCTGGCGGGTCGCGGAGTATGGGGGTGCCTACTGGGGTCAGCGGGGGAGCTGGCCCCAGGGAAGGGTCACTTGCCCCTCCCTTCCTTCCCTCCCCATCTCCAGCTGCCTCCCTCTTCCCGCTCCACCACAACCACCCACACATGCAGGACCTTGGAGTAGGGGTATGTCACCAGGGTGCAGAGGAGGCTACCCCCCCCCCCCCCCCCCCCCCCCCCCCCTCTGTCCCCTTCTGGCTGCCTCTGCCTCAATTTTATCCCACAACTTAGACATTCACATTACTCACACTCTCATTACACATACATATAGGATCTTGGGGGTGGGCACGATACACGGAGTCCAAAGTACCATCAGGGTGTACACCCCACCCCTGGCATCGTTGCCCACCTCTCAATTTTAAATACACGTAGACATTGAGGGCTAGCAGGAGGGACCATGCGCTTACCTGCTGCTCTCTGGCAGGTAGCTCCAAGCCCTCCTGGGTTTTAAATGCACCTTAGAACACACATGCATCAACACTACAATGAGCGGGTGGAGGGAGGTTTGGAGTCTTCTCTCACCCCCATTCTCTGCGACCTGCTGGAGCGGGGGGGCTAGGAGGAGTTGGCCGTCCGACTGCGGTCTGGAGTGTGGGGCCTTCCTGCTGCTGCAGAGTCGGGGCGGTCTGCCTCCCCCCACCGTAGGGAAAAGGGTAACACCACCTGGGTCTGGGTGCAGTTCCCCCCTCCAGGGGCAAGGGCACCTAGACCCGGTTTGTAGAGTACGCTTGGGGAGTGTGATCGTGTGTACAACGTCTCTTTATGTCTGTCTCCACGTTGGTTGAGTGTGGAGTAAGTGCATATGAGAGCATGAGGGTGGGAATGGATGTTTGTATCTGTGTGTGCCTGTATGTCTGTGTCTATATGTCAGGTTGGGTGTCAGACGCCACCTCTCTGGGGACATCTCAGGCCCTCCAAGGTATGGAGGCCTATCTCCCCCTACCACCACTTCCACTGCCAGTGGCGGTCCCCCTC
Organism: Diplotaxodon limnothrissa; assembly: GCF_057381915.1. Lineage (NCBI taxonomy): Eukaryota > Metazoa > Chordata > Actinopteri > Cichliformes > Cichlidae > Diplotaxodon > Diplotaxodon limnothrissa. The sequence goes on along the minus strand of NC_140597.1, from coordinate 15,106,924 downwards.
GGACATCGGTGCGTTGGTGGTTCTTTGTGTCCGGGGGTGGGCGTCCAGGTACACACCGGCTCACTCCTTGGCGGCCGCTTATCGGGGCCTGGAGCCTGGGGCTCGCTCGGGCCACTTCGGAGGTGGGGTGCCCCCGGCCTCTCGGCCTGGGGCTCGGTCACTCAGGCGCGGCTGGCTGCCGGCGGAGCTCACGGGCGCGTCACTGCAACTCCCCCTGGCTTCTGCTCCGCGGCTGCTGGGTGAGCCCTCATCTGGGACTCTCCTCAGCTCTTTCTGGGACAGTGGCGCAGCTGCCCCTCTGTTGGTCTTCCTTGGTCTCTTGTGTTCTGGGGGCCTCTGGATGTCTGGAGTTTTGATCTCCTCCATACCTGCTTCATGCCCTGAAGGACGGGGCTGTGGCCCCCCCACACCCTCTAGCAGATTATTACATGAAGGAACCTTTTAAAAAACAAAAAACAAGCGCGTCCATGCTCACAGGTGTACATACGGGTGATCACACCCACAAACTACACCCTTTTTGGCTCCTACCTCAAAGCACACTGTGTTCTGTTGATCTTATGTGCTGCACAATAATGTTTAATATTTAGTATTTACTGTCATATTCCCATATATCATTGTGATGTTGTTTATTCTATTACTCTTGTTCTCTTCTGCTTGCTTTCTTTTTTCTTTCTCAGCAGGTGACCCAGGTGATTGATATATGCTTTTTTTTTCTCTGCCCGTTCTGTTGGTTTTTGTCTTTTGCCCTTCTCCCCCGTCCCTCTTCTCAGCTGTTTCTCTTTCCCTCTTTCTTTCTCCCCTTCTTTCCCCCAGTCAAGTCTGTCCCGTATTCAGTAAGTGAAAATAAAATAAACAATAAAAGGTGAATCAAATGGACCATTACGGCAAGGCTGGGATGGTCAGTTTGGTAAAGTAAATCCGTTGGGCATCTTTCTTTGCCTTTAGACAACAATTCTGATGGCAAAAGAGCCAAACGGGACAGGCAAAAAAAAGAAAAAAAAAAAAATCTTGAAACTAGTAACTGAGACCATAAACCCACCTCAGTAAACACTTACTGAGGTCAGAATACTCTACTCTGGGTGGAGGCTTCATGTTTCAGGCAGCTCATAGAAAACAATCGGTGTGGATCAGAAGTTAGTGAGTGTGGTTTCTGGCTCTGCAGCTTCCTGGAGTTACTCTTGTAAAAAAACAGGAACCTGCTCTGATGGGCGCCAAACCAAAACTTTATTGATATACACCGATGTGCACGGGGAGGTCATCAGATGTCGTCTTTGTGGGGGGAAGGGTTAGGGCTTTGTCCTGACGCTGGGAGAAAGGACCCGATAGCAAGTGGTGCTGATGATGATCCTGAAAATAAATTGACTGTGTTTCATTCAATAATCAGAGCTGTTCTCTGAGCTCATGATGTGCTCGTCCAGCATTCTGTTCCTAATCTTCAGTCCGGCATGAACACACTGAAGCAGCTCGGGTTTACATTCAACATTCAACCAGGATTTCCTCCTGATTTTTTAGATGTTGACTCGGTAAACAGAACAAGGAAGCGGGATTTAATATGACTAGTCACGGCAGGCCAAACCTCAAATCTGGCAAAACGTCACGAAACACAAGCTGCTGTAAGAGTTCCCGTGTTTACGGGCCTGAGCTAGAGTCTAATTTGAATCGGAGCCGTTCAAGAAGCTGAACTTTTCCATGCTGGGTTTGGCTTTCCAACTGAGGGTCAAACACAGAGACAGTCTTCTCAGCTCCTGCCCTCTAAGTAGTTCCTCTTGTCTTCCTCTGACTCTGCTGACTTCAACCTCACCTTTACCTCTGCAAAGACATAAACCTGAGAGCTTGGGCGATGAATACAGAGCATGAAAAGCCTGAGCTGTGTCCACCAAAGCTGGATTCACAGATAGACGGATACGCATGACCTAAACATTAGAAACATTAGAAACAGTCTATCTATAGTCAATCTATAACTTAGTTCCAGTTCAGCTCAGAAAAACCTCAAATCCAAAATCTGGAGTTTTTAAATAAAACTGCTGACCCAGTCTGACCTGGTTTTTATAGTCTTGTTAGTTTTTTTAATCAAAATGAACACATCTAATCTCACACTGAAATCTTTTCTCCTTTTACTGAAGGCCTGGCTGCACCACAGTGTTATACACAGCCAATAATAATAATAATAATAATAATAATAATAATAATAATAATAACAATAATAATAATAATAATTATTATAAATAATAATATCACCATTATATAAACTGTCTCAGCGGTTCTGGTCTGGTCCTTTGCTGAGCACAGCTCCACCTCCAGACCCACACTTCCTATGACCCAACATATCCTCATATTTGAGACACTGCCACGATCGTCTGATGTCGACATTAAAACCAGGGTGGGGTGGAGAGCACCGATCATCCCGTCACAAACAGCTGGAAGTCATCCTGATGCTCAGGCAGCAGTTCTGATCTGCAGCGATCAGCAATGCATGCGCTGCCCCGAGTCTGAAGGATTAGCTAAAGTAATCACACAACCTTTCTTACCTCTGTGACGACCCACTCCACTCCAGTCCTTCCTTTAGGCCCGTTAGTGTGGCAGGTGAGAGGTGTGGCTGTGTTCCCAGAGTGCTGTGCCCTGTAAAAGCCCTCAGAGCTCAGAGCTGGGTGGCTCTCCTCTCTCTCAGACACCTCCTTGGATGCTGGCTGTTCTTTTGTTTTCAGACTAAACAGCCGTGCAGTCAAATCTGACTGAACCTACACACAACAGGGTCCTTGTTTCTTTCTTTTTAAATAAAGCTTTTTAGGTGAGTTTATGTATCACGCAGACGTCCCACATGCTGCACTGCGACTTCCGGGTGGTTTGATTGGATTGATTGGGTGGTTTGGGATTTGACCAATCAGAGTCTCTGCACCTTTCTGAGAGACCTGAGCTGAAGGGCGCATTAAGTGCTGTGGGTTAATTGCTGAACAATGAACTGCAGCTTAGATCCACCTGAGGTTTCAGCAGCAGAGACGCCCCAGCTCCATGTCAAACATACACGCTACCGATGACACGAAGGAACAGGATAAATGGATGACTTCAAAGTCATGTATGAGATGTCCCTGCATGAAAAAGCATGGGCTCGTATCTGACAGGTGTTTGATGAATGAGCCGCAGCAGGTGCAGTTTTGCTGCTTTGTGAGGACAGCGGTTGGATTGGACTATGATGAAGATGAAGCGAGGACATAAAGACAGAGAGAAGTGTCCATGAAAATGAAAATCTTTAGGATGAGGTTTCAGTGATGAAGTCTGGACAGCAGAACACTGTGACACATGGATGTGAAGGATGCAGAGTTCACAGAAGCTGTTTTCATCATGTCACACAGAGGACTCGGCCTCTTTGTTCTATTTGTTAGCTCATCAAAAGGCATTTTGTGCCTTTTCCCCTCATCTGCCACTAGACTGTAAATGTCAGCCACTCAGGACAGCCGACGATGGAGCCGCTCTCTTTGTTTCTGTCTTCTAAAGCCAGAACAATTACAGCGGGGGCTGAAAATGGACCTTTGCTGTGAAAGTCCATTCAATATGTTGTTCCAGAAATGAAAGGACTCGGTGTGGATGAAGAAATAATGGCCCACTGTCAGTCTATCTGATGGACCAGAGGAGAGGAATGAGGGTTTCCTCTTTAAGCACACAGTGTGGGAACTGCAGCAGATGTTTTATTAAGTCTGATGAAGGACATTTACACCTTCATTCTCTGATGACCTTCTGAGGCCCTAAAGTACTAAAACACACAGAGCAGGTCAGCATGAGAGGCAAGTGTGAGAGCTTAGATATAGGCGATAGACATCGGGCAGGCAAACCTTCAGAATAAAACAAGATATAAACAACTCACCGTGTGGCGCACTCGTTGTTCTCTCACAGCAGGCGGACTCAATTCAACCAGAGAAAGTCCACACCCACTCAGTTCATCCGCATCACCTATACTGTAGTCGTTGACCCCACCATTCATCCGTCTGAGTCACGAGAACCGTCTGAGTGTCATCCCTCACCATTGTGAATCCTGCTTTTATTTCCGTTCCAGCCTCAATCCAATCATGCAGCCTTGATGAATCCCACAGGTCATCTGAGTCTCGTTCCAACATCATGAATAGTCTCACTAAAGTCTTTGCACGTCTAATTGATTTCATGCTTTACAAGCCTGTGGAGATTTAGAGCTCACATCCAGCCCAGACGTGGACGATGATCACATCCAAAGATAATTTGCTCCAGTTTATCCAGTTTGCCCGCTCACCTGTCTCTGCTCCTGCCTTCCTCCATCAGTCTCAGCGCATGCCGCTCTTTATCAGCATACACACACCTGTCACAGAGTAAAAGTTACTGCTGTTACAATAACTAGTCTGTTACAGTTACTGTAAGCTTCTTAGATTCTCTTACTGTGACGGGGAGTTCTCTGCACACTCTGTCTGCAGGACCTGCAACATACCTGCATGAAAACACGCAGACAGGCACACACCTTTCTTTCCTACATACTGACTGTAATTAATAAGGTAAAACAGCCTCAGTGTGTCATGTTACTAGTGTGCTAACGTCCCTTTCTGTGCTGAAGCACGGCTGAACTGTCATTTGAGCTTTTTAGTTTTGGAGCAGATGAATCGTCTTTTTTTCTGTTTCAGGTTGACTCAGAGTCAGAAATGAATGAACCCATCAGTCTGTTAGCCTGTTAGATCACCATGGTAACACATCACCTGGTTGGGAGCAGGTGGGCTGTAAGTGCCTCTTTTTCTGCCTGCTTAACACCTGCTCATGTGAGAATGCTCAGAGTCTGAAGTGGTTAGGTGGACTCTGCGTAGACTCTGTTTGGACTCTGCTTGGACTATGTTTGGGCTTTGGTTAGTGTGTTCAGGTTTAACAGAGGGAACAGTGAGCCAGAAGGCGTTCTCAGAAGTGGAGAATGCTTTCCCCGTGCCCCTTGGAACACTAAGCAGAGGTCAGCGTGTAGTTGGATGGAAATGGGAACGGTCAGCTCCGTCACATCTCTCTTTCCTGTGCACTCTGTTGGGTCCACAGACAACGAGCTGCCGGTAACCACATTAAACTCTCATCAGGACGGATTTTCTCCTCCTGATTAAATTGACTCGGAGTGTTGACCGGCTGCTTCATTAACTTCGCTGTCTCTGACTGCCAGTCTCAGCCCCAGCTCTGCGCCTGCTGTTCTCGTTGTTCTGCCTGCTTCTGATTGGCAAAGATCTGCTGTTGGCAAAGAGCTCGAGATCACTTCCATCAGCTGTGTTTGAATGTTGGGCAGACATGAGGACTAACACAGATTCTCTGCAGGCAGTCATGTGGAAAACTGCTGAGACAAACATGCTTAATGTTTCGTTATATTAAACCTCAGAATGCAGTACTTTAATAGCACCACAGATAAAGTACACAGTACACAGATGTGCTGGTTCTGCACACCATCCTGATGCTGCTGCACGCTCACAGACCTGCACAGAGGAGCGTAAGCTGTATCAGACTCACAGGCCTGAATCATTTTCTGCCTTGATTTATTTTTGCATAACAGAGAAAATGTAAAAATAATTTCAGTGTCAGTGAAATCATTTTTTATAAGTGAATGATGCTGAAGCAAGTCTGTATTTCCTCTAGTGATGACTGGAGGGTCACCGCAGGCGTCTCTGTCTGCAGCAGGCCAAGTCTCGGTGCGGTCTGGTGTGGCAGATCTTACCCTGCAGCTGTTGGTGCAGATAAAGTGTAGTTTTCTCCAGTCTGTCCTCTTCACAGCAGGCTCTTTAAACTTCTGCGTCTGAGATGCTGTTGTGGATGCAGCACGCTCCACGGCCTGAGCTTCTGTGCATTATTCCAGTATGCACACAGATAACCACGTCCTCAGCTTCATCTGCTGTACAGAGCCCTGAATCTAAGCAGTCATAGCTGATTTCCAATCATATTACACGCAACAGTAAAAAAACCAACAACCTCAAACACTGACCTGTGACCTTTGATTATTGGGAGGTAAGATTTTCAGAAGTATACATGCAGGAATCCTGCAGTCGGGCCACAAGTCTGAATCTAAAAGCTGAAGTAAATGAAATGAAATGAAACAGCTGAAGACGACATTTTTTCAGTCAGTTATTGTTAATGTCGGTGCATGCACACCTGCAGGATTCATCAGAAGCTGTGTTCAGTATTTAATGTATATGAATCCCTGTTTGTGAGCAGCTATTTGCTTTTCAGTTCTCTGTCCCCCCTGGTCCCTGCCAGAACCGGGGGGGCTGGTTCTGTTACAGCCTCACAGCATCGAGAAAAGTTTCCTCATGTTTCACCACAGTCAGGAACAGCTGAAGGCAAGGCAAGGCAAGGCAAGGCAAGTTTATTTGTATAGCACAATTCAACAACAAGGTGATTCAAAGTGCTTTACAGAGACATTAGAAACAAGAACAAATAAAAAGCATGATTTAAAATTGATTAAAACAAGCAAATAAACTAACTAACTAATTAACAAACAAACAAACAAACAAACAAACAAACAAAACAGTATATAAAATCAAAACAGATAAAATCAGAACAGTAGATAAAATCAGTAGTTAAATGTAAGTTTTGAAATTTAAGCTTAAAGTGTGGATTTGGTGCTTTATTCAAATGCAGCTGAGAACAGGTGAGTCTTCAACCTGGATTTAAATAAACTGAGTGTTTCAGCTGATCTGAGGCTTTCTGGGAGTTTGTTCCAGATATAAGGAGCATAAAAGCTGAATGCAGCTTCTCTGTGTCTGGTTCTGACTCTGGGAACTGATAAAAGACTGGATCCAGATGACCTGAGGGATCTGGATGGTTCATACTGGGTCAGGAGGTCATTGATGTATTTTGGTCCTAAACCATTCAGAGCTTTATAGGCCAGCATCAGAACTTTAAAGTCTATCCTCTGACGGACAGGCAGCCAGTGTAAGGACCTCAGAGCTGGACTGATGTGGTCCACTTTTTTGGTCTTAGTGAGGACTCGAGCAGCAGAGTTCTGAATGAGCTGTAGTTGTCTGACTGATTTTTTAGGTAGACCTGTAAAGATGCTGTTACAGTAATCAAGCCTACTAAAGATGAATGCATGGACTAGTTTTTCCAGGTCCTGTTGAGACATCAGATCTTTTATCCTTGATATATTCTTGAGGTGATAGTAAGCTGACTTTGTTATTGTCTTAATGTGTTTTTCTAAGTTTAGGTCTGCATCCATCACTACACCCAGATTTCTCGCCTGGTTTGTGGTTTTTAGATGTATAGATTGAAGTTCTCTGGCGACCTGTAATCGTTTTTCTTTGGCGCCAAAGACTATTACCTCAGTTTTGTTTTTGTTTAGCTGGAGAAAATTGTGGCACAACCAGTCATTGATTTCCTCAATGCATTTACCAAGAGCCTGTACAGGGCCTCGGTCTCCTGGTGACATTGTGATATATATTTGTGTGTCATCTGCATAGCTGTGATAGTTTATTTTGTTGTTGTTTATAATCTGTGCCAGTGGGAGCATGTAGATGTTAAACAGAAGGGGTCCCAAGATGGAACCTTGGGGAACTCCACATGTGATACTTGTCTGCTCAGATGTGAAGTTACCTATTGATACAAAGTATTTCCTGTTTTCTACGTATGTTTTGAACCAGTTTAGTACAGTTCCTGAAAGACCTGTCCAGTTCTCCAGTCGTTTGAGTAATATGTTGTGGTCAACTGTATCAAATGCTGCACTGAGATCCAGTAAAACTAGGACTGACATTTTTCCACTGTCTGTATTCAGACATATGTCATTAAACACTTTGGTCAGAGCGGTTTCAGTGCTGTGGTTCTGTCTAAAACCTGACTGGAAGGCATCGTAGCAATTATTCTGTTTTAAGAAGTAACTGAGCTGTTGAGAAACTGCTTTTTCAATGATCTTACTTAAAAACGGGAGATTTGAGATCGGCCTGTAGTTGTTCATTTGTGTCTTGTCAAGATTGTCCTTTTTCAGTATAGGTTTGATTACAGCAGTTTTTAGTGATTCTGGAAACACACCTGATAATAAAGAAAAGTTGACGATCTGTAACAGGTCTGACTCTAAAGTCTTTGAGACCTTTTTGAAAAAACTTGTTGGCAGGACATCTAAACAGCAGGAGGAGGAGTTCAGTTTACCTAAGATGTCCTCCAGGTCTTTGCTGTTAATAGGTTGAAACTGTTTCATGGTGTTTAAACAGTTTTTTGGTGGACACAGTACATATCCTGGATCTGCTGTTGATGTACCAATTGCTTGTCTAATTTTTTGGATTTTTTCAGTGAAGAATTTGGCAAAGTCATTGCAGGCCATGGTCGAATGAAGTTCAGCTGCCACTGACACAGGAGGGTTTGTTAGCCTGTCAACTGTAGAAAATAAGACCCGAGCATTATGGCTATTTTTAGTGATGATGTCAGAGAAGTAGGACCTCCTTGCATTCCTCAGTTGTAAATTATAATTGTGAAGTTTCTCTTTATAGATGTCATAATGAACCTGGAGGTTTGTTTTTCTCCATCTGCGCTCAGCTTTCCTACACTCTCTTTTTTCTTTTTTCACCAGTGTGGAGTTTCTCCATGGAGACTTTTTCCTTCCAGAGATAACCTTCACCTTAATGGGAGCAATAGTGTCCATTACATTTAACATGTTAGCATTGAAGCTATTGACGAGCTCATTGACTGACCCTCTGGGCAGGTCAGGTGTTAATGGGAAGACCTGGTTAAAAATTGCACTACTGTGTTCAGTTATACACCGTTTTGTGATCACTGTTGTTGATATATTTGTGTGGGCTGAGATTTTACTTTCAAAGAAAACACAGTAATGATCAGACAGGCCCACATCAGACACAGTAACCTTTGAAATGCTCAGGCCTTTGGAGATCAGTAGGTCAAGAGTGTGTCCTCTATTATGTGTGGCCTCTGTTACATGCTGAGTCAGCCCAAAGTTGCCCAGAGTGTTACTCAGGTCTTTAGTCCCTTTGTCCTGAGGGTTGTCCACATGAATGTTAAAATCCCCAGCAATAATTACACAGTCAAAATCAACACAGATCACAGACAGCAGTTCACTGAGGTCATTAAAAAAGTCTGTGCAGTATTTGGGAGGCCTGTAAACATTAAGAAACACAACTTTGGATGGGGCCTTCAGCTGTAAAGCCACATATTCAAAAGACTGAAAACTTCCAGGAGATAGCTGCTTACATTGAAATGATTCATTAAATAGGACAGCAACCCCTCCTCCTCTCCTGCTCGCCCTGACCTCACTGATAAAACTGTAGTTAGGAGGGGTCGTCTCGATGAGAACAGCTCCACTGTTACTTTGGTCCAACCAACTTTCAGTTAAAAACATAAAATCAAGGCTGTGCTCAGTGATTAAATCATTAATTAAAAATGTTTTCCCAGCTAAAGATCTAACGTTTAATAAAGCCAACTTAAGTGTTTTAGAGGTATTACTTGTCCCCTCGTGTTTGGGAGCAGTCTGTGGCACACAAGGTATGTTTACTATGTTTAAAGATCTTTTAGAGTGCAGCTCTCTGTGTTTTGACCAGGCCACATGTCTCCTGTCACCTAAAAGTACAGAAATTTTAAAACCTTCTAGTAAACAGGGTCCCAGCTTCTCCTGGGAAAAGTCATCACTGCCATAATCCTCACAGCCCGGACCCTTCACACATCACGCATCAGACTGCGGAGACAGGGCATGAAGAGGAACTAAGGGGGGCGAGGCTGGGCAATGTGACTTCGATTGCTCTGTTGAGGGTGGGGCTCGATGGCGAACCTTTGGCCGCTCTGGTGGGGGGTTTATGGGGGACAAAAAGGGATTGGGACGGGGGGTAGATCTGAGCCCAGCATTGACCCGCTCCATCATCTCCTCAGTGAATTTCAGGTGTGGGGAGGAGGGAGAAAGGGAGGGGGAGGAGGGTGATGGGGGTGATGGCCTGTCAGGGGTTTGGGGGACTGGGGAAGGTCGTGGTCCCTTGTCCTGGTCGTTGGTGTTGTTGAGAGAGTTGGAGGCAAATAGGGACCCCTCTTCTTGCCTTAGATGTCTCTCCTTTCTGAGGCTCTTCCTCAGATGCCATGGATGTCTCTCCTTTCTGAGGCTCTTCCCGGGTGGGGGCAAATGGAGCTCCTCCTCAAGGTTTCTGCTGGGCTTTGTCTGTTCTTGGAGTACTGTTTGTTCCTCTTTATGAGATAACTCCTCGTTTATCTCAGCCTTGGCACCAAGCACGGATGGATGACGTATGGAATAAAACAAGTTGGAGGTGAACAGTTTCACCCCTGACTTGTTAAAATTAAATCCATTTGCTTTGAACAGATGCCTGCGTTCCCAAAAAATATTAAAGTTGTCGATAAAGTGCACTGAGTGGTCAGCACATGCTGATATAAGCCATTTATTCAGTGTAAACAACCTGCTGAATCTCTCGTCTCCTCCTCTGACCGGCGGTACAGGTCCACTGATGAATACAGCTGCATTCAGAGAGTTTACAGTATTTAATAATCCAGTAAAGTCCCGTTTCAGAACCTCTGACTGTTGTTTGGACACATCGTTTGACCCTGTATGCAGAACAATGTTTGTCACACTTGGATATTCATCTGCAATTTGAAGAATTCTCTCCTTCAGGTTGTTGACCATATCGTTAGGAAAGCAGAGGACTTTAGTGTTCTTACCGCACATCCTTTGTACATCCTTTACGGCAGAGTCACCCACAATCAGAGTTTCAGGCCTAGCCTTTAGCTTTCCCTGTGGCCTTTCACTTTTCAACAGATTTTCAGACCTTATTTCGCTGCTTTTAGATGGATGGTTGTCCGATATAGATCCAGGGTCCTTTGATAGTGGAGCAAATCTGTTCTGCAGTTTCACATTCAGTTGAAGGGTTCTAACTAAGCATGCTGACCATCCAAAGCAATAATATAAAGTTAGAAATAAAATACGTTTGTGCTACATTCAAGAAAATTCCAACGATTAAAGCGAACCTGGAACCTCTGGAGCTGAACACGAAGCAGTGCTGAAGCTCTAAATCAGGGGTGTCAAACTTCAATGAGCTGTGGGCCACTGCAGGCACTGTTGTCTGATTAGCCACTTTAGTGTCCAAGTAGTACAAAACAAACATCCCAAACAAGAAAACACCCATAAATATTTCTGAAAATGTTTTGTTTTTTTCAAATATAACAAGACAAAACTGCAAACATGAATGCAGATTTTAACTAAATGAAGCCTTTCATTGAACTACCAAATAAACACATTGTTCCTCTCTGTCTGTCCAGACCACAGCTGGATCCACCTGATCCAGCTGTGGTGCCTTCAAAGACACAGCTGTTTAACCCCACTGTTGATCATGTTGTTTGATTCAGAGAACTCAAGAACCTTTGTAATAACTGTAACTGTAATGTGATTACTTGATCTAGTGTAATAACACCATCGCCAGCTCTGTCATGTGACCTGTTGAGATGATCTAACTAAGCTGTGGGTGGGGGGTTAAAGTCAACACCCCCATCATCTTTGTTCACACGCAGCGTGTCCTCATGAGCACAGGGTCTGTGGGTGGGACCGCAGCCTCAGATTTACAACCAAGGGGTGGCTGTAGCTCAGGTGGCAGAGCAGGTCAGCCACTAATCAGAAGGTCGGTGGTTTGATCCCAGGCTGCATGCCAAATATCCTTGGGCAAGATACTAACCCCATGTTTGCCTACTGGTGGTGGTCAGAGGGCCCGGTAGCGCCAGTGTCTGGCAGCCTCGCCTCTGTCAGTGCGCCCCAGGGCAGCTGTGGCTACAATGTAGCTTGCCATTGCCAGTGTGTGAATGGGTGAATGACTGAATGTAGGGTAAAGCGCTTTGGGGTCCTTAGGGACTGAGTAAAAGCGCTATACAAATGCAGGCCATTTACCATAATTATGAGACAATTTCATCTTACAGAGTAAGATGACCTGAAGAAAGTAACTAATTACGTTCTTCAGTGAGTAATTAAGTATCATACTCTTAAGAAAAGTAAAGAGTAATTAGTAATCCATTACCCCACACCTTGGCTATGACCATTAGTGAGTCCTCTGAGGGGACAGCTGGGACTCTTAGGCCAAAACAATAAGCACGCCTGACCCTCTGAGCTCTGCTACACCTGCACCTGTAGAGCTGGATGCACAGGTGTGGGAGATGCACGTGTGCCGAGCCCGGCCGAAGTATCACATGTCCACTGGCATCCATCTACCTGAGTGTACCTGCAGCCCTGAGCACGTCTCATCGGCACTTTAAGGATAACTTTGAACTACCTGAGGAAACTTTTTTGGATAAAATTATTAATATAAACGTTCATAAGAGAGGGGCGATTAAAGAAATCTATGCTATACTATTAGATCTTCAATCTCCTTCTCTCTTCATCCTTAAAGCACAGTGGGAGAGAGACCTTGGGATGACTATAACAGATGAACTCTGGCAATCTTTTCTCCGGAGGGTACACTCTTCTTCGATATGTGCCAGGCATGGGCTCCTTCAATTCAAGGTCCTACACCGATTACATATCTCCAAGGAAAAGTTAGCCAAGTTCTATCCAGGAGCTGACCCTCTGTGTAACAGATGTGAAGCAGAAACAGGTTCGCTCCTTCATACCTTTTGGACATGCCCCAATCTTCATAACTATTGGGTGTCTATATTTAACACTCTGTCAGAGATGTATAACGTTAAATATGATCCTTCTGCTCTAACGGCTATCTTTGGGGTGATACCTCAAGACATCACTTTGCCAAAATGCTATTCGAATTCTATTGCCTTTGCTTCACTTATCGCAAGGCGCCTTGTACTTTTAAGATGGAAGCAGGAAGCTCCTCCCACACATGAACAGTGGCTTGCAGAGCTCATGAGGTTTTTACATTTAGAAAAGATGAGATATACACTGGCAGGTTCAACCACCAAATTTCTTAAGGCATGGAAGTCATTCCTGATGTACATGGAAACATTTAAAATGACCACCTTATCATGACCGGATGCCATATCTCTATATCACTATCATAGTTAACTGTACACTGAATGTCCCTTATACATTTTATTTTTATATTTGTTTGTTGTTGTTTGTTTGTTTTTTTTTGTTGTTTTGTAGGGGTTTCTTTGGTTTGTTTGTTTGTTTTCCTTCTCTATTTCTGTTATCTTTTGGGGTATTGTAAATACTGAACAGCAAAATACTGTATGTTCAATGTTTTGTTGTTAACATGCTGCTGTGACTGAAAATAAAATTTATAAAAAAAAAAAAAAAAGGATGACTTTGGTTTAAATGGTAAAACACTGAATGAGAAAGCAGAAGTGAGCAATACTTCCATTCATCACTGACTAGTGATGAAGTCTTGTCTGGGCTTTATCATCAAGTTTCAGTTCGCTAAACTGAAACTTCATCTTTATGAGCTTCACGTATCAAAAGGAAAGCGAGCTCGGCTTAGCTCGGCGGCGGTAACGAAGCGCTTTCATTACGTTTCGATCAGTCGACTGATGCCGTCTCTGTGTTCAGACTCACAAAGAAAATCAACAGCAGGCTTATCAACGTTTCTTTAATTCTCCTTTATCAGAACTGTCACATAGCAACAGAAACAAAGTCATACATATGTCAGCTCCCTGAAAGAGAAGCTTTTCTGCTCTTTTAATACATGAAAATACCCATTTTGTTCTGTCAAAATAAATACTGAAGAGTTTTATAAAAGTCATTTTGTCTCCTTTGGACAGGTTATGGGAGTTATATGTTTAGTTTATATACACATTCATGCTGCAGGCTGTGAACAGAAGTTAAAGAACCCGTCAGAGGTTTGACGTGATTCAGAGAAAGAGGAAGACGCACCAGACGTGCAGCTGGCAGCTGCTGTTCACATCCTGCTGCATGCATACATTCTGCACTCTGCTGGAAGTCTTTATCCTGATTCTGTCAATGCCATCAATGAAAGATCCAGCTGTGTTTCCTATAAAGCAGGACTTGGACAGCAGCCATGAAATGCTGGAGCATGTGGGGGGCGTCCTCCGCCTGCTCTGCCGAGAACCTTGGTCCCAAGATGATGTGTGAGCTCACGAAAGCAGAACCTTGTTGATCGCGGTGGATAAACTGGAGGTTATGAACACACTGAAGGTGTAGTGCAGTCACAGCCCCTCAAGATAAGAAGATTTGTTGTGATTTTGTGTTTCTCTCTCTAAATGCTTTGAACAAGCTGAAATTTAACTCATCTGTTTCCTTCCTTTAACCGCAGGAACAAACTTTGTGTGGCCAGATTAATAAATACCCACTACATCCTGCTGCTGCCTGTGCTTTTAGGCTCTAGTGAGAGTAGAAACAGAGAGTAGAAACTGACCTCTGTAGTCACAAAGCCAAACATTAAACGAGCTCCTCTGCAGAACTCTGAGTGTGAGCATGCAGTGTTAATCCAAGGCTGTCGTCAGACTTGATAAGACCTACATGTTTCACACGTGGAGGTGTTTCCAGTTTGGCTGCATATCCCTCTGGCCTCACACTTGCTCTCCAAACAGACAGGTGATGCTTTTGGTCTGTTTAAAAAAAACTGTCCCATTAGAGTTTTTAAAGGTTGGAGAGCCCAGGTTTCCAACACACACAAGGACGGGCACCGACTGATGTCACAGAGAGACAGTTAAAAGGAAGACTGATGATTCAGAGACACTGTCTGCAGGGATGTTAGCGAGGGACGGATCAGCTGCTTAAAGCCAGAATTCACTTTAGAAGGAGGCGATGCTGCTGCTCGCCAACTGGCTCGGATTATCTTGCCCGCACGCTTCATGTCACCGATGCTCAGAACACTGGACGACTTAAAGATCAGCTGTGTGAGGACTCTGGTGCCACACTCATAATAACAATAACAATAAATGAGAAATCATTTTGAAAAACTGCACACTTCCTGTTTGGGATCCACATCAGGAACAGTTCAGGAACTTTTCATGACAAAAGCAGCTTTGAAGAATATTTTCTGTTTGCTAAAATCTTCACGGCCCTTTACGAACCTTTTGCCCTGCTCTCCCGCTCTCAGGGGCACTGGCACAGAAACAGGCAGCCTGGGTTGGAGCTGCACCTTCAGAGAAGCGAGCAGTGAGAACAGCATCTGATCCGGTTACACGAAATTACTCCAAATTGCAAAGGATTGTGGGCAGAGGTGGAACGCGTCTGAGCCCTGAAAGCCAACTGCTTTTCAATTTTGGAGAATCGATTGCAAGTACATTATGAACCGAGGTCTAACCACGGTCTGGGCACGCTGTTTTCTCATAAATTCTTATGAGTTGGTGTAAACACGGAACAATGAGGCCTTAATTTCAATGTCTTTAACATTTAAAGTGATTCTCGAGTTCACAGATACGCGTAGGAACAAAACACGCCCGCGTTACCGGCCTCGCCGTGCATTTGCAGGCCAAAGCATAACCGAAAAACTGTGTTTATGACCACGCTCACCATCTGCACATATCCAACTGCAGCTGACATCCACCCGTGTGCCGGAGCAGCACGGGTGGATGTCAGTCTGGGAAGTTGAACGTGGTTGGATATTTCCACTTAGCCATCTCTGATGATGAGTAACTACCTTTCCGTGTCAAGAGCTCCTCGTCTGTCTTTGTGTTGCAGCATCAGCGCTCAGCAGTGTGTCCCTCTGATTAAGAGATCTGAGAGGACTGCTTGCCTCTGCCTCTGTATGACATCAGCCTTGGTCTCTGAATTTTGTTGCTTTACAGATATCTTTTCATTAACAGCTCTGTGCAGTGAGAGGAATGTTTTTATCAGCAAAAAAAGAAGAGCCAGAAACAAGAAGTAGAATTAGCTGAATGTGAGAGGCGAGCCTGCTCCAATGTTAAACTTTCATGTTTGCTCACAGTCAAACCTTCAATCGTTTTTTTGTGAAGAACATTTTGACCAAAAGAGGACCACAAATCTCCACAGTAAGCAGATACTAAGCAGCCCTGGAGTGACCTGGGTTCGTTGGACTGTCACGACCACAATGTTAGCAAAAAGGGCCAATTTAAATCAGCGGCAGAGAAGATTAATTTCATCATTGTCCCGCCAAAGCACAGGATCTGCCTCTGGAACGTGCTTCTCTTTCGCCTCCTGCTATTTTCTAACGCTGTGTGTGTTTTGGAGCTGGGTCACCATTTAACCGGGTGTGTCAGACCTGCCACCGACTGTAAAATGAAGATGTACACGTCGCAGAGCTGCAGTTCGAGCCTCACATGCCCAAGTCTCTCAGCCACCTTCAGCACAAGTGAGGGTGATAGGGGACGAAAGCAGTGACATTCATGCTCTGGTGAGTTTACTTTTAACCGGCGTCCAGCGTGTCGTAGTGCTCAGAGACTCTAGAGGTGCTGGGCCGCGTAAAGCTTCCTCGACTCGAGGCCTTTACGCACCGAGCGCGTTGCAAAAAACGAAATTTGGAATTTTTCACATGCTGCGATTTGTTACCAAACGCAGCGATCCGATTGGTCAGACTCAGTTTAATCTGGAAAAACAAACGGGACAAATTCATCGTGTGAAATGACACGGCTGATGTGTGACAGCCTTTAAGCCGATTTCTTGTGCTAATGAGAAAAAACACAACAGCAGCAGCAGGAAGAGTCCTGCATGGAGGCACGCAGGGAAACAGACGTGACTGCGAGCGGTCGGCTTGTTCAGGTTTCATGAGTGCAAATGCTTGTTTATGCAGAGGGGACGTGGTGCGTCAGGGTGGGATGGATGTAACACGGGCTGAATCCCCTTTGAGAGCCTCACAAACACCTCTGACAACACCGAAATGACCAACACTTCCAATCACTCATTGCAGCTCTCACTGTGGAAGAGAGACAATCACTCAGATGGTGGCGTATGAGCACAGCAGCCTCTGTAATAATGCACTTGGACAGTTTAAATCAAGGCTTAAATGCAACCTTATGCTCTCGGCCGAGTGAGGATTCATGAGACTTTGTGTGGATATTCGGAAAAAGCAGTTAGAAACTGAAACACTTGGTTTAAAGGCTCATTTACAGGGACATCGTGGAAACAACGCAATCACAAACGGGTCCGTTGAGTGTCATCGGAAAGCTTTGGCCACATGATTCACTTCCAAGTCATTAATCACATTCTCCTACAGACGCCACTGCCATGTGTGGTGGCCAGCGGCCCACTGATGACATCGCCGTCCTGGTTCTGCTCAGTGTCATCTGGCCTCTGCAGACGACAGAACCAATGCGACACAGCGCTGGCTTTATATGCTCGCCTCACGGGCGGGTCAAGTCTCGGCAGAGCTTTGAAACCAGATGGCCCACTGGCAGTGCCCCGCCCCTCTGACACACCGCTAAAGTCCTGCTGGGCTCTAGATTCGTAGCATCGATGACGGATTTCAGCTCCAGATGTGTGAAGGCGGCGGTGTCCGTGCCGTTGGTCACAAGCAGGACTCGTGAGACTCTATGTGGGTGTGCAGGGACTTCTTCTCCTGCTCTGAGTGGTTCCCATTGTGGAGCACGCAATACCTGAAAACACAGACGGAGGGAGTTAATTTAACAGGCAGAAAGAAGCAGCCTCCAAAATGACAAATCTGTTCCACTATTCACACAGCTTTCAGTGTCTGCTGAGGAGCACGTCACGGCTGTAAGACCATTCAAATAAGCAGAATACGGAGAATAAGGAGCGCATCGAGAGGAGGAAAGAGCTTTCAGTGAGTCTGTCTGAAACACTAAACCAGCACACATGCACAGGCTTCTGCTTTACTGTTGCATTTATGCTGAAAGCTGACACTGACTGGGCCACCACAAAAATCCATGAGCTCATCGGAGCAAAAGTGAAACACCTGAAACGTGAAGGAAGGGTCTGAATGAGAAGTCGGAGCTGAGTGGATGAGATAAGTGGTGTGGAGTTACATTAAACCATCTGCAACCTGACCAACACTCAGAGGAGAGGACGGGAAACCCGAGCTGGACTCAGATGAAGCAGCTCTGGGACTCCAACACAAATAAATAAGAGCAGTCATACACAAAAGGAAAAGGCACTTTCTAATTAAAGAGAGAGGGACGTCAGACCGGGGAGTGATCTCAGCTAACGCCTTTTATCGTTGTCATAATGGGAAAAGAAGTGTTTCAGGAGCTTTTTAACGCCGACAGCAGTCAGACTGGGAGGACAGTGTTCACCAGCTGACCTAAAACACACTCCATCTCCAAACCAGAGCTAAATACAAGCGTGAAACCAAACTGCTGCACTTCATATCGATATAAAAATGAAATAATGAGAGGAGCTGGAGGGAGCAACCATCTTTAAACACGTGCAAAACCAATGAGATGCAGACTCAGAAAAAAGATCACCTAAAATAAGTTTCATATTAATGTAGACGAACGTAATAATCGAGCACGCTGTTGTGGTGTGCTGCATTTTCAGCTGTGAATCAGCTGAGAGTATTATTATTAGTATTACTGAGAAGAGAAAAAGGAAACATCAATGAACTTTAAGTTTGAAAAGGCCAGTGAAGATGTGCCTTCTGCAGCTAATAAAAAACAGAGGTGTCTGATATTAGAAAATGACCCAGCTGGGAGGAGGTCCCGGGTTCAATGTGAGGGCTGACGTTCAAGTGCTCAGTCTCGTTCTGAACGCGCTGATTCCAGCATGATTTCCTCCTGCAGCCTGGAGCTGCTCACAGCACAAAAGATCCTTCCAGCAGGAGGACTCACAAACCTACAGAGAAAACTCAGGACCCTGCTCCAAGAAATGTGTGTGCACCATGTGCGGCACCTGTGTGCACGCACTGTGTGCACTCACAGGTGTGTGCATGCACAGAGTACGTGATTGCATACATGTTTTGTGTACGTAGACAGTGTGCGCGCAGGCTAAAACTATTACGAGCTGTTTACGCAAACACCCCGGCCCAACACACTTCCTGCTGACTAACTGGCCGTGAAATGCGTCTTCCAGACAGCCGCGAACATTTAAAGCTTCTCAAATGCAGACAGCTGCACATTCTCGTCATAGCACTACTCCAAATTGCTGCCACATTGCGGCGTTCAACCCTCGCCAGCCTCACTGAGGGGGGAACAAAGATGCTGGCTGAATCGGGACCCTCACTTTGATTCCAGGGGCCCCCTTACCTGCCAGCGTCTGCACTACAGATAAAGTTCAATAGGTACAGGATGTGACATCATCAATGGATCACCCTGTGGGTATTCAGTCTAATTATTAACGTGTTTATGTGAAAGAGGCGGAGTTTACAGTACGTAATATTAGATTATTCTGTTATTATATGTTACCTTATATATGTAATCAAAGTAGTTGAATTAGAATACTGCTGTAGATCACATTATACCCTTTAATATAGAGTGTGTGAGCTGTATGTAGTGTAGTTCTCATTATACTTTTGAGTTAACAGAACATATTCACATATTAGTTCATTAGATAAATGTGCATCACTCTGTATCCTTGATCTGCTGGGAATGTGTTACACTGTTTTCTTGACATGCTTAATTGTTGAATCATGAAGAGAAGGTTGTAAGCAGGAGACTCTGTGTCTAAAGACAGGGGAGATAGATAGACCACATTCCACACCCCCACCTTACAGAAAGCAGAGAAACAACTGCCGAGGTCATAACTTAGGCGCTGTAACAGAGAAAAAATGTGATGTTTTGGCTTTTACGACTAGCTGGGGGCCACTAGAGACTATAAAAAGCTGAGCAACCCGTCACCATTTTGAGACATGTGCCTGACCCTCTGGTAGCATCTCTCCCGTCCGGACGTTGTAATGCTCTGACTGTTGAATTGTATGGAAATAAATGATTGTTGATTGAGCATTGATACACCGAGTATTGTCCTTCCTTCAGCCCAAAGATTCAAAGAATTGGGAGATTTCAACAACTTGGTGCCGTGTGACCCGGATCTTTGGTGTGCTGAGGAGGTGTAGATTTGGCCTTTGGTGAGATCGTGGGGCAAAGTGAACAGAAGGCCGGCCTAAAACAGAAAGGTAAGCACAGCCTGTTGTATTATAAATACCAAATGTGCATATTGGGCTTTCCAAATTAATCTGTTCGCTGAGTCACATGTATTTTCACAGTAAATTTGTCGGTGTCTGGTTTTTGGCGCAAGATACTAACAACATAAGTTGAGGCTGAATTCCAGTGTGTTAAATAAACTGCTTCTACCGAGATACT
Source organism: Diplotaxodon limnothrissa (assembly GCF_057381915.1). NCBI lineage: Eukaryota > Metazoa > Chordata > Actinopteri > Cichliformes > Cichlidae > Diplotaxodon > Diplotaxodon limnothrissa. The sequence goes on along the minus strand of NC_140597.1, from coordinate 15,086,848 downwards.
AATAACATACTACGTTGGACTAGTTGCAGTAATCTGCTTCTACCGAGATACTAATAACATACTACGTTGGACTAGTTGCAGCCACTTTACCTTCCACATTTAATTTTGTCTAATACTGGCTTCTGTAGCAATAATACATTAGAATTTATTCTGAAGACGCGGCCATTAGTCCAGTACATTGAAGTCGAGGTTTGTTTATTTTGTTTATGGTGTCAGTGACGTCCTGGCTTTTGCCGGCTATGAAATAGAAGTTGATTTAAGGAAAAGCAGATGCTGGCTTCACGGTGCAGTTGAACGCTGGCAACGCGAGAGCGAAACACGTCCGTAGGTTTGGTTTATGATACGGCGTGTTCCGGTGGTGCGGCCGTGAAGTGCAGTAGTGGTTGGTGCTAGTTTTAGTACATTGGATAGAGGTTTTGACGGTGGTTTGTGGCGTCAGTCGAGTTTTAAGGGCTGCGGTCATAATACAAAGTAAAAATTAAGTACATAGCAACACCTGGTTTATGATGTCAGGTATAACTTCGGGGATGCAAGCATCACTTTTATGATGCGACTTTGCCCCGTGGTGGCGGTCATAAGCGCAGAGAAAGGGGTATTTTGGTCTATGGTGCAGTGTGCTTTAAGAAGATCTAATAGTTGAGCTCAGAGGTTTCTGTGTAAAATTCCCGCTGAGGAAAAGTGTTGTGTGTGAGTGTGAAAGCGCGCTCTGGGTGAGAGAGTGTGTGTGAAGCTGCGAGGCGCGCTCTGGGTGCTGTCTTGTGGGTAAAGCGCGCACTGAGTGAGAGTGTGAGTGAGGCGCGCTCTGAGTGTGTTTTTGTGTGGAGTGTGAAGCGTGAACACAGTGACAGTGACGGTTGATGTGTTTGATTAGGAGGACATTAGAGCAAATACACATTTTAGGATCAAAGGTTGATGCCTAGTGTACCTGTGGAACTTTGCCCTAGGAGTGGCGACCCTCCTGTCCGTGGACGCGTGGCCAGGACCGGCGTCGTCCGGGTGCCGAGGTGGTGACTTGGGGAGGTGAGGGCCCCCGCATAGCTACGGAAATAACACTGGAACGGCCGTGTAATCACGGGTTCACATTTATTCCGGACTAGAACAAGACACATTTTGCGAACAAACGTTGACTCTAGATTAGTTAAGAAATAAAAAGGTTAAAATTCCTCGTTTCAGTGGTTGAAATTGTTGTGTGCCTGTCCCCTGACGAGTGTGAAATTAGAATAAAGAGGGAATTTGGAGCCACATAGAGATAGACGGGCATAATTGGGTGTATTACTCTGTGGTGTAATAAAAATAAAAAGGAGAGATAGTAAGAGGTGTGCAGTGGAGAATTATGGAGGAGTACAGAGAGGAATGTGTTGGGAGACTGGCGTACAGTTTACGCTGTCAAGGTAGGCGGGTTGCCTGCTTATCTGTTTAACAGTGATGAAAATGAAATTAAATAAATCTCTTAGTGTGTTAATACAGGAAGCTGCGGACCTGGACCAACTGCCCCCACAAGCACAGCGGCCGAAGCAAAATTATAGGTAATGGGAACCACACCCAGCACGAATCAGCAGCTGTGAAAAAGACAGCAGCGAGGAGAGAATTAGAGGAGAAATTAAGAGAAGTTTTAACACATAAAATTGGGGCCAACGGACTTGTGGAGGTTGGGAAGGCGTCCGGAGCATCACAACAAAAAGGTGAAACAAAAACACACACAAGCAGAGAAATCTGAGAGAAAGGCTCCTTTTAAGGTAACGCCTAGTTTGAGAAAAGATAAAATTAACCTGCTTTTATACAAATGCACATACACGCAATGAAGAAACAGCTTACACTCATGAACACGTGAAGATTTTCCAGCAAGGTTAAAGAAAAATTAACATACTTAAATGATGAAGTCTATACATTACTGACAAAGAAACCCTCTGGGTTGCAGGACAACAATTTAACTAAAAAAAAAAACACTGGTCTAACCAACCAGGCAAGACGCAACAAATTTAGTGGTAAAAAGAGTCAAATTGTGACATGTTTTCTGTTGATTGATTAATAAAAGTGATTACTGAATGAAAGAAAATTCCTTTTTTGGGTTTTTAAACATGATCTTAAGAATTTTAATATGTACTTGTGTTGTCCTGTCAACTTGGTGGGTTAGGAGTTGATTATATCGGGAGAGAAAAAACAAAAAAAAAAGGGGGAGAGAAGGCTGACATAGGGCCTGGCCCCATTGCCTCCCCTCTGAATAACACAGCCAACACAACAACATTTTCCTGTTCGTTTGTTTTTGTTTTTTGTTTGTTTTTGTTTTGTTTTGTTTTTGTTTTTTCTATACATATTTAATTACAGGCTGCTTTGCCGGCCCTGAAAGCCGAGGCTGACTGGACTCCTGCTCTCCCCCATACGTGACACTGACCAAATGCTGCAACAGCTGGACCCACAACAACGACCTGAGAATGTCAACAGAGCTGCAGGAATGTGATCTCATGCAGCCGAGACGGAGAGCACTAAACCTAAGGCCCGTTTCACTACACGGGGGAAAATTCCCAGACTGCGTCAGCTGACAGAGCTGTGACGAGACGCCCGCCAAGCCCGAATGAAAAGTAAGGCCGAGCGAAAGAATGCTGACCTTGATAACTTTGCATTCACACTGTGCAGGACAGTGATGGACCAACACGGATGATCGGGTGGCGAAAAAGGGCGTGACCGAGACAAGAGGAGTAACTGAGGACAGAAGGCACCTCAGAATGGACAAAAACACAGAAGAAGATGCAGGTTTCACCTGCGGTGAACATCGACACTGGAGAAAGGACTGCCCCAATTGGGGTCAGAACCAGGACGGACTGAATTTTGAGCAGCAGCAGCAGCAGCAGCAATGGTCGCAAACAAACTGAAAAAGGAGGGGGGCAGGACCCCAGGCCATGCTTCAGGCAGTGGTTTACCCAGAACACCAGAACAGGAAAGTGATGAACACAAACACCCACACAAACACACACATCTACATGCACTGACTCAGAATGAAGAGAAACAAACACACACACACACACACACACACACACACACACACACACACACACACGTCTCCAAACACACAGATTCAGAATGAAGTGAAATACACACATGAACACGTGCACTCGTTGAGTGAGTGAGAAATGACACACACACACATACACACACACACACATTGGAATGCTGATTCACTGAGAAGTGATCCACATACACACACACACGCTGATGCAATGAAGAATGCTTTGCTTATGCTGATATGCAAAATGCTGCACACAAACATCCCAATGCATAATTTTTATGAGGAGCCATTGATTACTTAGAATGTGTTATATGTCACCTAGAAGGCATTTATGTAGATTTTAGGAATAAGCTCTAAAACGGTTTGGTTATGAAAACAATGTCTGTGCGTGATGTCTGTTTATGGCTCAAGGCCTTGACTGAATTCTTTGCTGTGCTTCACACAGCCCTGATGAGGAACAGTGGCACAGAGTGAAAATGATGAATTAATAGTGTAAGTTTAGGTTGGAGTACGGCATTTTCTGTGATTGAGTTTTAATTCAAGGAGGAACAAAAGGTGTTACGGCACCTGAGGTTCTCATTCCCACACAATATTGTCCCGGCAGGAAGCAAAACGTTCCTGTGAATTTCTGGTTGATTTTTTGGTTTTGCTTAGCGCTAGCTTGATGTTATCAGTGAGCTTTGGCTTGTGTTCTTTCTCGTAAGCGAGAGAGGGATAGTTTTATGCTTGGACATGTCTGCAACGGGCCCTAGTTTGTGTTATTGTTGTTAGTGTTTTGTTGGTTATGTCTGTTTTCGTTTTGTTACAGTGCACTGAGATAAGAAAATCTGAGAGGTGTGATCCACCGGTGGTGATATGTTGATATTTTGTGAGTTTATGATTTAACAATCAGCTCTTTAAACCAGGCCTGAAAGATTGAAATTTAAAGCGCTATGAAATATTCTTACAAAAACAGTTGCAAAGTGTGCTTCTCCATGATTGTAATTGGCTTGGGAGAAATTCACTTATAGGGAACACTGAGAAGTTCTGAGTCTAAAAGGATTGCACCGAGTCAATCCGGCCCAAAAAACAACAAGGAATTGTTTTCCTTTAAAATGATGACGTCATCTTGCTGGTGATGGAGGCTCGAATAGGTTGCGCGTGAGACTCCATTATCAGCAACATCTGGTATGAATGTGTATGGAGGTATGCATGTGAATGGACTGTGATGGACTGACGACTAAAAGTTTTGACTGACTTGATACTGAGACAATGACTGCACCAACTTTAGGATTAGTAAATGCCAATAAACAATTCATAAACAATTCACCCAGCGGGCAAGAGAAGGGTGGATGCTTCGCTTTGTTTTGTTTTGTTTTTTCAGGAGCAGGAGGATAAGAGAGACTGGAGGAGGAGACTGTAGCTTCACATAAGTATGAACTGCAGACTTAACACTGTGGTTGCTGATTTTGAGTTACCGATGTTTGCATTAAGAAAACTGTGCTATATTAACTGTGTTTTGATTAAGGTATCATGTTATATTATTGGGAATGCCAAATGCTACAGTGGAGAAGACTTTTGATACCACTCATGACTGGAATATGTTATTATTAACCATAGCAGGCCACTGTAAAAAGTCAATTAAATTTTATAGAGGAAAATCGCCAAAATTGAACAATACCTATGAATGACTGGCCACATTCAGAATAGAGATATGCAATAATAAACATTGGTCCACGTGATTTAGGTTCTCACTTGAAATAGTAAGTTATTAAATGTAGAATATAATCGACAGGGACATTTGATAGGATGTGGTACTGAAAAAGAACAAGAGCAAAGTAAATAAAGAAAATATTGTGTTTAGTTTGGATAAATTCAAATTAAAATGTACCATTACACTCAGAGGATCAATATGAAATAAAACATATGCAAAATTTGTAGGAAGTACATGACTGATAACTGTTCTGTCCTGAGCGTTTGTTTCTAGAGCACCCACTTGACCACACCAACAGTTTCTCGCCACCGAGGAGGGGTACTTGCAAAAAGAATAAAATAAAAATCTGAGTTTAACAAAACATTTTAAATGTAAATATCAAGCTTACCTTTCTTTTTCCATGAAATGTGCTTGTGGGCACGCCAGCCATTTTGAAAAGGTGGGCAAAACAATTGGCAAGGCCACACCCCCACACGTGTGATATAATTTTAAAGGTACTGTTGCCCTCTCTAAGAAACATCAGGACTTAGAGGAGTGGCAAGTAGAGTATGCGAGCTACAAGCAAAAACTAAAATGTGTACTACAGTGTGCAAAAATGAAATACTGGGTCATCAGGGGGTCATGAGGGACATTTATAAAACTAAAAGTCCCACTAACCTTAAAGTGCACTTGAAAAGCCCACACAAGAAGGTTAACCTAGCTTACCTAGAAGACCTCATCAGGGGGAGCACACTCCCCCTCCTTGAAGAGCTCACCCACTCAACCCGCATCCCCAGAAAACAGCTAACCCCAGATAAGGCAGCGTGATGTATCCCGAGACAACAGGACTGGGACATCTAAATAAAGGTGTGAAACAATCGCCTTCAAAAGGTTATCAATTCACTTCAACCAAAATTAGGACCACACGGTGCGGCAAGAGTTAATAGTTATTAGTCTCAACACCCAAGGATAACCAGAAGAGCATGACTGATATGATGGAACTGGGATTTTGTTACACTTAATTTTTGCAAAACACAAATAAAACTAAATTGAAACTAAGGATTTTCAGAAAATAAAAACTACACTAAACTAGCAAACAATTGGTTAAAACTGATGAAAATTGCAAAACTATTACAACCCTGGTCCAGACTAAGATGGTGTTGGACATCTTCAGGGCAGAAAAGGGTTGGTGTGACCAAGGTGTGGTTTGGCTTGTTGTATGTACATTTCAAAATGTTACAGCTCTGGATGGACCAGTTACCAGGGCATGGAAGGATGACAGACTTTATTACATGAGGAGAAGGGACATTTTCGGGATCGAAGATCCTCAGGGATGACAAGGCTGGAGCAACGGTACTCGAGAGAAGAATTTCTGATACTTTCTGAGATATGATGTCACCAACCTTCTCTTTTAATTGTCTAGCTCCAATGAATTGACACATGGGAGTGTGTCAAAAAGGGGGAAGTTGAGTCCGAACATCAAACAATGGTTTTATGAACATCTTATGACGTTATTTCTGTGTTTAATAATTTAGCTATGGTAAAACTTAAGCTTATAATGTGTTAGACTTAGAAAGGGTTCACTAATTTTTGATTTCTTTTACACACACATAGATTATGATTAGAATAGGTCCTGAACATAATATTTTAAACCAAATTTGAATCATTAGAACAACAATGGATAACAATATTAGATTATCAAGGCTAGGGAGAGAGGTGTTTTGGTTTTCTGTCTCTTGCAGAGAAAGGAACAGACACCAGACGGGGACACGGAGAGGTGAGGACCCTTCACAGCAGAGACAGATGTAGGGACTGCCGAGACAGCAACTGGGGTCAAGTGTCATGGCGTTTGGGCTCCTGGAGAACATGGATCCCACAAACACAGCAATAACCATGAAGGGGTTGGCGAAAACCAGGAACACCAGACCAACGAGGTTCGAGAGGCTCTTGGCAAAAAGGGGGACACGCCGGTGAACCCAAAACACACAGATCCTTGTTTGAAATCGGGGCAGAATAATCCCCAGAACTGTGCAATGACTAAAGGGTGGTCTAACCCCGGAGGTCGAAGAAAGAAGCTGAGAATCACCCAACTGGAAGACACTGGTAGCTGCAGCAATAAAAATAAAGGTTAAAAGCTCCTTAGACAGAGGTTCTAGTCTAAGTACATTTGAAAGGTATAAGGTGGCATTAAAATGGGAGTGGAAAACTGGAGCACCAAAATAAAGCTGTGGGAGAATTGGGGAGTGATGGGAGAGTCATCTGTAACTGCTGTTATGGTTGTAAATCTAACTTTGCTTGCATCTGAACTGCGTGAGCACAGAGGTCATCCCACATATGGTCCACCCGTTAAAGGGGGACAGAGGGCCTCAGGATCAAGAAAACCTGGACCTTGCGACCCTGGAGTGCATGTTGTAAGTGATCTCTTTCAGAGATCAAAAGGGGGAATTATTAGATTATTCTGTTATTATATGTTACCTTATATATGTAATCAAAGTAGTTGAATTAGAATACTGCTGTAGATCACATTATACCCTTTAATATAGAGTGTGTGAGCTGTATGTAGTGTAGTTCTCATTATACTTTTGAGTTAACAGAACATATTCACATATTAGTTCATTAGATAAATGTGCATCACTCTGTATCCTTGATCTGCTGGGAATGTGTTACACTGTTTTCTTGACATGCTTAATTGTTGAATCATGAAGAGAAGGTTGTAAGCAGGAGACTCTGTGTCTAAAGACAGGGGAGATAGATAGACCACATTCCACACCCCCACCTTACAGAAAGCAGAGAAACAACTGCCGAGGTCATAACTTAGGCGCTGTAACAGAGAAAAAATGTGATGTTTTGGCTTTTACGACTAGCTGGGGGCCACTAGAGACTATAAAAAGCTGAGCAACCCGTCACCATTTTGAGACATGTGCCTGACCCTCTGGTAGCATCTCTCCCGTCCGGACGTTGTAATGCTCTGACTGTTGAATTGTATGGAAATAAATGATTGTTGATTGAGCATTGATACACCGAGTATTGTCCTTCCTTCAGCCCAAAGATTCAAAGAATTGGGAGATTTCAACAGTAACCAATCAGGAGCATGGACAGGTGTACAGAGAGCAGAGTATTGTAATTATATAACAGTTGCCTTAAGGTGCATTAATATCTTTAAAGGCAATAAACACTAAAAAAACAAAGGAAGATAAAAGGAACATATTAGAAAATGTTCCATATTCACTTAAATGAAAAGACGTGTAAGACAGTTAAAGTCAACCAGTCTCAGGGGAAAAATTATTTCAGCATTAGTTTTATTTTATTAGTCATTTTTAGAAGAGTAAATATGCTCAGTTATACATTTTATATGAGTGAAACATGTGGTAGGCTTTGTAGTGTCTCACACAGTCAGCTGTCATCTTCAGTGACTGTGGTGGGGATGAGATGGAGTCAGTGTGTGATGAATGTGGTCACGGTGCCAATTACACTCGATTACCTGCAAAAATCACAGGAATTCAGTTCAAGCTCAGAGGTCTGAAGCAGAAATTCCTCCACCCACAGTGACGTAGTCGCTAAAGCAGCGGTCCCCAACCCCCGGGCCTCGGACCGGTACCGGTCCGTGAGTCGTTTGGTACTGGGCCGCGAGAGTTGAGGCTCTGGTGTGAAATGTATGATTTTCAGGGTTTTTATCGGTTTTCAGCGTTATGTTGTTATCGTTTTTATCGTTAACTCGGTTTTCCTGGGTCTTTTCACGTGTGTTATGAATAAATCTTCTTTTTTTTCGGTACCGGTACTAGTTTTATTTTGTTGTATTCATCCGCGACACCTTAAAGGCCGGTCCGTAAAAATATTGTCGGGCATAAACCGGTCCGTGGCGCTAAAAAGGTTGGAGACCGCTGCGCTAAAGAGCTGACCCCAGTCTCACGGATCGTTCGTGATCATGGCGAGGCTGCGGTCCTGTTTTCACTAAGGTCTAAGGAATCCTCCAGGAACCTTTGAACCACAGAGCTGAACCTGAAGCATCCCTCCTGCTTCACCTTGCATCCTCGGGTTTGCTGCCGGTTGTTTCCTGGCTTCTGCTCCTGGATTTCAGGCTGCAGGTCTGGTTTGTGCTCAGTTCAGATTTGGTTTTTCTGTGAGCCTCAGACTGTGGCAGAGCTTCTGTGTTTTTTGTTTCTCCACATTGCCGTTAAATTAGAGCTCGCCTTCTGTTTGCCATCGCTGCCTTCGACACCCTGCAGACACGTCCTCGTGTCGCATAGCTGTGGATCCTGTGGCAGCGAGCCGTCATGTGAGCAGACTGTGCTTTCTGCTTTGCTGCACAGACGTCAGTCCAGCTAGCACCTTTGTGAAACAGCCCAATCAGATACAAGGAAACCAACCATAATGCATTAACATGTAACAAGCAGCAGTTTCATTCATCAGAATCAATGAAGCATCCCAGTGTTTCGTTGAAAAGCTCAAACTGAAGAAAACTAAAAGCTCAAAAAACCGCTCAGCTCTGCACGAACACAGACAGCGGTGTTCAGACAGCGGAAGTCGACCAAAGGCAGGAATGCACTTTCATATCTGGAAGAAGTGAAACTGTGGAAACGGATCCGTCCTGTGTTTAGCCGAGGCTTTGTTTGTACACAGCTGAGCCAACGGGCCAACTGGCAGAGCAGGACGGAGAGGCCGGGGAGGGAGACACGAGGCCCGGATCACAGGCAGACTAAACATTTCTGCACATTCTGGGCACTGGTGTGGCCAGCATTCATCTTGATGAAGTGCCCTGAGCAAAACTTTGAACGTGCTAAGCAACGGACATGATGCCCCGTGTGGGCGGGAGTTGAAGACGAATATCAGCCAGATAACGTAGAAACACATATTTCATACGCTGTGATCTGGACTGTGTCACACTTACAGAAAATAAACATTTTCTCTGAGCTCACAGGAAACTTCAAGTTCCCGACTTTCCCGATGCTGATGAAAACAGCGAGCATGCACATCTGCGGAAAAAGGAAGAGATGGTGGCATCGTTGTGCCTCTGTAGAACAAACTCTGGGATCGTCTCATTTTTCATTGATTTTCCTGCTGAAATCAGAAGAAAGTTTGATAAATTGAATAACTGAATTTAGAGCCAAGAGTTTCAGTAAGTGTCGCCATTCGTCCTCGTGTTCTGTGTCAGCTTATTAATGCTGTTAAAGCTCATCCAATCACTGTGCACCTGCTCTGACACTCACAGTTTCACGTCAGGCGTGCAGCAGTAAATAAATCACTCTGAATGTCGTGGCATCTTTCAAGAGCACAAGCAGGGATGGAGGCAAACCCAGCGTCATGCAGCACCTTTGGGGGGGCGTGGCCAGTCTGGCGTGGTAAACTGACGCATGAATAACAGTCTTTCTAAGGCTACATGTTTCTATTGTTTCACCTGTCATTTAACGTTGTCAAGTATGAAAGCCTCAAATCGCTGCGTGCCGCGGCACATTTTAAACCTCACGTCACCTTTGCAGTTTAATTTACAGGCTCAGGGATGCGCTTTACTCAAGCTCTCTCAAACTCTTCTCTTGTTTTAATTTCAGGTTACTGCAGACACACAGGTGTGGCCCCACGTTCTCTCCACCGTCTGTGACAGGAACACATCTGCTGATGGTGAGGATCACCAACCCTCACCATCGAACCGAACCGATGTGAAATCAGCTGCTGAGATGTTCTAGCATTTGAAGCAGCCAGCGTCTCCACAACGATCCAACCCCACGGACGGCCGCTTGATGTGTCGTCCCTGCTCCGTTTCCTCCAATCACAGGTGATCGTTACAATCAGGAAGCTCTGTGTGTGTGTCTGTGTGTGTGGTCTGTTTCTCCCCAGTTTAACTGTTAAGAAAGCAGAAGTGAGTCTTGAAAACACGTTGGGGCGCTGATAAAGGCGGGGGAGGTGTGTGTGTAATAGATTTGAGGGGAATACAATAGGCAGGAATTTGAATAGGAAAGAGATTACGCTGTATTGAGCTAACCGAAAAGAATGAGACGGAGAATTTTATGCAAAAATTATTCAAACTTCACGCCCACGAGGAATGGCTGTTTCCATCTCAGATACAGTCTGGCATAAGAAATATGAGTTTCTGAGAGGACTGAATACGGAGAGGAAATATATTCTACATAAAGCACTGATGTGAACTCCTTTGACCTTCAGGAAGATTTATTTGTTACTATGCAGGTAAGCACGAGCACTCCGAGCACGCAGAATGCCATCACCTCGACTGCAGAAACGCCAGTTTGGGAACAAAAAGAGGTGATAAGGAACTCATTTACAAAGCACCACTGGAAGCAAACTTTTCCCTCTGAGCTGGAAGAAGAAGCCAAACTTCCTGAGTAAAGCTTCACTGCTTCAGAGCCAAAAGGAAAAGCCTGAAAGTGCTAACACAGCTGACGTCAGGTCTGCAGAGGGCATCAGAAGTTTGGACTTTCATAGGATTACATCTGCGCACGTTTTTAGAAAGGATTCGACCTGCCGCAGGTAAACAGACACAGGAAATCCTGGAGGTACGTGCTGTCTGCACAGCCATCGAGCACCATGTCTTGTACATGCTCTGAAGGATGACGGTTAAGGAGAAACCGACGATGACTGGAATTTTCTGCTCAAAGCTCACAGAAGCTAAAAAAGAGAGGGTAAAAAGGGCCAAACAAAGCCCCGTCCCAGCTCATTTAAACCTGCACAGCTCTTTCATGATGTTTGAATCGATGCTTTTAACAGCAAGTAGAAAGACAGCGGCTGTGTTCCCCGTGCCACACACAGCTTCAGCTTTTCCTTTATTTCTCCTTGTTTATCGGTTCGATTAAACTCATTTCAGCAGGAAATACACCTGTGTCTACTAAAGAGCTCATCCTGGACCAGTCCACAGAGACATTTAACAACATCCTGCAGAGATGCTGCCACACATATAACACAACTCATAGAACTCAACACAAACAGAACAAAACTCTACATTTAAACAGGAAGTTAAGTAAAAGAGGAATATATTCAGGAGCAAATAAGAACTGAGCACCATGAATGGAGCTGACGACGCCTGTGAGAGCTCATTAATCCAGAAGTGTTCCTTGGTGTGTCTGCAGCTCCTGCCTTTTGAACCTCCAACCAGAGATGGTCCTCTTTGGCTCCCCAATTTTTTCAGAGGATCAGATCAGCCAGGCAGCGCGTCAAACCAAAAAGATTGTCGCTCATTTCCTGGGACACACCTGCTTTGGCTCCTCTCCTCTGGTTTCCACTCAGGTATCAATTTCAGGATCCTCCCATTTGTCTAAAAGTCAGTCATGGTCTCCAACCTCTCACACGCCTCTCCAGCTTACAGGTTCCTCCGGTCAGCTGGTCGGATGCTCCTGACTGTCCCCACTCTAGATTTGGCCTGCTGAACAGCATCCAAACATCCTGTGGGCTCACTGTGTCTCCTGCACCTCTTTTAGCCACATCTTTATAATGAGTGTTTCCCTCATGTACTTGTACCCAGTATAGGTGTCTTTATAAAAGCATTTAATCTGAGTCACTCATGCTTCATTTTAATCTTGATCACCTGATTAAAAACCAGTTCTGTGGTCTTCATGAAGCTTCAACTTTAAATCAAAGAAGTACAGACAGCCTGACTGCAGCGCTGAAATGAAATGTTTATGTAAAAATATGGCTGCGACTCATTAAGTCCAACAAAGTGGAAGCAGTAAGTTTGACAGAGATAAAGCAGGAGGTGTGTGTGTGGTCAGCGTTCCCTGTTAAAGCTCAGACAGCTCATCAGCATGTTTCACCCTGCAGCGTTTAAAGCCGAAAACAATAAAGCGCAGAAACGCTGCTCAGAGTCTAATCAGCTGCTGCGAGGATGCCTCCTCCGGGCCCGACATGCACATCGCAGCACACGATGCATCACTGTCTCCCACATCTTCTCTGCCGTCATGGTGATAGCCAGCTCCCCGCTGAGCTGCGTGGGATTGAAGCGCAGCTCGCTGTACGCGGCATCACTCTGCAAACGGAGCTGAAGACAGCAGCTGAACTTCATTTTTTTCTGAGAGGCGACCCTGACCGTGTCAGTGAGAAGCAGCTTCCTGAAACAGAACAGCTACTCATATGAACAGTGACACAAACCAGCCAGTCGCCGGCATGCCTTTATCTGTTCTTTGCAACAAGTTTAATTGCACAGAACAGAACTGCAATTCTGCTTTTTGCTTGAAAGTCCCAGAACCACTTAAACAGGCTCTTATTCTGAAACATCTGAAGGTGAACACTCAGTGCTTCACTGTAAATGTCACACCTGGGGTCCCACCTGACCACTCACTGAAATCTACTTCCTCAGCGACCTAACCAGGTGTGCCCCGCCTCTCAACCCATCACAGCTGGGGCAGGCCCCACACCCTGTGACCCCCAATGGAATAAGCTGAATAAACTTCACAGTAAATAAAATATAGACAGAAAAAATGAAAAAAAAGTGTAAAAACTTAACATGAAAATACAGACCTTCTTATTAAAAATATAATAAACAACCAGCCACATTTTCTTTGTGTCACTGGTTTTTAAATGGTGTAACAAAATCTCAATGAATGAGGCAGCGAGGGAAAGAGCAAGAACCGGGACCTGGTCCAGCACCGAGCCTGCAGGCGAGAGCTCCAGACATGACTCTGAAACGCTAAAGTCAATAAACCCGATTGATTTGAGCTGTTTATCATAACTCAGTGTTAACTATAAAACTCAAATAAAAAGCAGTGATTTATGACACTTTCATTTGTCCTCATAAATCACTCGAAAGGCGGGGCCAAAGATCTTATTTTGGCACAAACAGGTTGGTATTCCTCTCTTCTGTTGGTGGTCATGAAGCGTACTGATGGGATGGAGGCACATGCTGCTACTTATATGAAGAAGTCAGTGTGGAAGCCTCTGAGCAGATAAAACACACCTAAAAAAATATATACACACTCCTGCACAGCCCGATGGTCCTTTGGTTTCTCAGCTCTCTACAGTGAGCCACAGTCTAAATCAGAGATGCTGGAGGCGCGTTGAGCTGAGCAGCACCAAGGCTGAAAACACTCACAGGCAGGAGGAGGGGGAAGAATGCAGGCGGGTCGCAGGGAAGTAAACACAGCACATGTGCATGCTTCACTTCATCTATACATGCATGCATACTGTACACAACATGGGGGTGGCTGAAAGATGCTAAAAATATACAAGCAGAGCCGTCTGAGCTTCCAGGTGACTTTCACATAGTGTGTGTGTGTGTGTGTGTGTGTGTGTGTGTGTGTGTGTGTGTGTGTGTGTGTGTGTGTGTTTTCTAGGAATGAGAGTGCTGGCTCTCAGCAGATCAGAGGTTTGATTATTTTTGGATGACTGACTTCTGCAGCGTTCCTCGGCTAATTGCCTACATGACTGGAATGAGGACAAAAAAGCAGCGTGTGTTTGCACGTGTGCGACTGCACGTACACACTGCTTTAAAACAACGAGATAGAATTACTTTTATAAATACTCTACTCCTTTTTGTCACTACAGATCCCTCAGCCCCACCTAAGGCCTAAACTACAGTAAAGTATTTGGATTACACCACCAAACAGCTTGTTGTTGACTTCAGCACGTTTCCACTGCTGACCCATGATAACACTTATCCCTAAAATGGAGATGCAATGAAAGCGACTTATTGTCACGTCACTGGTTTGATGTTGATTATTTGTTGTTGGCTAACCAGCTGTTTTGGTCGTCGGGACAAATAAGCTCCAGCGACCAAAGAGTTCTCTGTCCTCAGATGATGGAGACGATTCACACTGACACCTCTGAGATCTACAAGACTCAGAGGCTAACATGACGAGCTAACACGATTGTGGTCAGGTTTATGCAACTTTATTCATACTTTTCTGTATATATTATCTGGAAATGTTGCACCCTTTCTGAACAAAATGCTGAATTCTTGTGTTAAATCCATTTCTACACAGACTTTCAGCAGTAGCAGCAACGTGTGCCTGTTAAAATGCCAAATAAAGATTCATCACAGTGTAAAAGAGGAAATATTAAATATGTTCATTTAGTTGAATCACAATATTTGTACCATACACAAGCACCCATCCATGTGCATGCATGAGAACTGGAGATGGGAATGGAGACCCGGTTCTCAATAGTTAAGTTCCTTGGAGTTGTTACTCTGCTTGCCTGAGATCCGCAGTCAGCTGATCTCAGTCGGTGTGCTGGAGGAGGAAACAGTGGTGGATATGAAGGGATCGTTTGTGTGTCGTCATTAGGATGGGGTTTGTGTTGCAGTGTGCAACGGCAGCCTCAGGTTTATATTATTAAATGTAATTATGAGACTGTGTGTTTACAGAATAACATGAATATAAGACACACAGATGAAAGTACTTTCTCTAGTGAGACACTAAAATAACACGCTGCATCAGTTTGATCAAAAGTAATGCTTAATGTGTAATATAATGTTTTTAGAGTAATGACGCCAGCACTGATCAGAACAAAGATGGGAAAACCTCGAATAGGCACAAACGTGCAACGTGCTGTCTCTGATACACTGCTGAGAGTATAAACTATAATAGTCACATCACTATGAAATATGATAAAATGAGGGGATACGTATGAATGTGCACGTATCACCTCTGTGGTATGTAAAGTACTGCTGATTCAAAGTTAATATGTCAGTTCAGTTAAAGTTGACATTATTTGATATATTTGTGGGAGACAAGTCAGCTCATTCCATTTTACAGTGCATGCCTTCTTCAAGTGTTTTACTGAAGCAACAGAGCATGAATAAAGCCAGAGTGACCAGTAAGGACACTGGAAGTGACAGATCTGGGTCTCCACAAAAGATTTGTTTTTGTGAAAAAAAATCACAGAAATCCAAAAATTCATCGTCTTCATCGTGGTGAAACTTTCATCGTCCACAG
The DNA here is from genome assembly GCF_057381915.1 of Diplotaxodon limnothrissa. Lineage (NCBI taxonomy): Eukaryota > Metazoa > Chordata > Actinopteri > Cichliformes > Cichlidae > Diplotaxodon > Diplotaxodon limnothrissa. Next base: position 15,071,298 of record NC_140597.1, on the reverse strand, counting down.
GAACAACAAAAACACCGATGTCAGCGGTGGTTCACGCTCCGACGACAGCTTTCTAAAAATGGACCGGCTGTTTTCTCAGAGAGCTCGGCAGCATTCGAATTTAAACCTGATTCAAATTAAAACTTGATATTTGTGTGGATTTGACAACCAGTCTTTGTTTGCTCATTTGTGCGACCGGCAATGAATCCAAGCACCAGTTTACAGAAAAGTCTGAAAGCATACTGTGTACTTGTTCTTGGTCCCGGGATGATGACATCTAACTGGACTGTAAACACTTGTTTTGACATGTTATTGTAAATATGTCATGTTTGCCACGGTCCTCTGGTTTTAAAACCAACGCTTGGTACTTTTTCTGCATGAACGATCGCCCTGTGTCACCAGGAGAAGACTCGCTCAGCATTTACGTCCCGTTGCTTCAGCGCCGCCACGTTTATCGGTGCTGAGCTCACAGATATTTATTCACACGCGGCTTCCTCAAACAGAGACCGGCTCTCAAAGAGCTGATTTTTGATTTACTCTGAGGTGTTAGACAACTCCTGTATACACACCATATTGTTCTGCTAAACATACAAGTGAACACTTGCATTGTATTCTGCAGCCAAGCCCTCATTTGATCCATTCTCAATATGAGAATATCGAACTCCCCGGAGTTCCCCGAAGCCCCCGGAGGACTATCATTAGAGGACTGAGCCTCAGATGAAAGCTACAAATATGTCACTGAACAACTGCCTAGAAAAATGCATCCTGACCTCACGCAGTGAACCTTTATCAATCTATGAAGGTCTCCATCTATCCATCTCATTTATTCCAGCTGTCATAGGCCAGACGTTAGCAACTGCAAGAATACAAGGCAATTAGGGCTGCCACAAACGATTATTTTGATAGTCGATTAGTCACCAATTATTTTTGCAATTAGTCGACTAATCAGATCATGCATCCATTAGACGTAAAACATACAGCTTATTGCACCAGCACGCATCTGCTCTTATATAACTATCATTAGCTTACAGCTTTAAGTGTTTAAGGTATGTGCTAACTAAAAATAAAGACAAGATGATAGTTTATTGAATTTTAATGAAATCTGCAGATTTTTTAGGTGAAGTTTAATAAACTCAGCTGTCTGCTGAAAATATGCTAAACGTTTATTTTGTGACCCAGAAAGAATAATAAGAGTAATATTAAAACTAAATAGCTGCCGCCATTGTTGGAAACTGAGCAGGGCCGCACTATGAATTCTGGGATACAGCTTCTTCTTCTTCTTCGGGGTTTAACAGCAGCTGTCATCCTTCTTCATGCAGTGCTGCCATCTTCTGTTTCAGTCCGTTATTACACTCTCTTACAAATCTTACAAAGCTTCAAACGACGCGTCGACGATTTTGATAGTCGACGTAATCGTCACTAGTCGACTAATCGTGCCAGCCCTAAAGGCAATATTAACCTCTATGGGCTGTGGCTTGTTAAGGTTTTCCCACATAGGATATAAAAATTCTTTATTTCTTTTACTATTAATAAAAAGGTAAACTGTCGCACATGAGAGGACTGAAAGACAGAAACTATTAAACAGAGTCATTGTCATTCTTTGATGGCCAAAATGATGTCGCCGTCTCTTTATATATGAAGTAAGGCCAAAAACAACTGACAGCACAAGTATCTGTCCAACCAACAAGAACAATTGCAGCCACATAGTTTCACTATGAGGCCTCAAGACTGTCATGGCAGGTTTCTGGTCAGTCTGGTGGACAGAAGCTCCATCTTTTCCTGCTGTAGAGTTACTCACAGCTGGTATCCAAACGAGTCTATAAAATGATTTATTACAGTGTGGAAAACAGTGGATTTAATCTTCATGTTGTGCCACATAGATGAGGTCAGAGATGGTTGGTTGGTGTCCAAAGCACACTTCATAAAAATTCTTACATTATTAGAAGCTGCATCCACAGACTGTATGGCAGCATGACACAGACAGGTACCTGCTAATCAGTGGCATCCTGTTAACATGGGAGTCTATGGGTACTGACTCACTGCTGCCTCTGCTGGACACCAGAGGAACTGCAGTTCTTAATGTTTCCATGGTTGAATTTTGTTTTACTTGCAGTTTGTCACCAGCCCACTTTGCAGTTTAAAAAAGCTGCTTGACTCATTTTTGCTGGTGCATATAGATCAATCACTACATACTGTAGCTCCCTTTCTTTTCATCTGCACGTTTTACTCAGATCTCAGTTTGAGACGGCGCGAATGGTGGATAGTGAAGGAAGGCGAATGGAAAATTTCCTGCCAACCCGAGCTTTCTACCTGGCAGGGAGAAAAACATTACATTTGTGAAGCCTGGAGTCCCACGAGACCAGGGGAAATATCTTCATATTTATACGACGCTCGGAAAAATAAACAGACCTCCATAAACAAAAGACGGTAATCATGAATGAAACCTCAGAGAGATTCAGTGCGTGTCTGTGTGTCCAAACTGGGTTTGTGTTCAGATTTGTGTGTCAGTAAAATGAGGAAATAGAAGACAAAAAGACTCTGTGTGTGTGTGTGTGTGTGTGTGTGTGTGTGTGTGTGTGTGTGTGTGCATGACAGTAAAACAAAGAGAAGGGAACAGATTCTTTGTTTTCCACCTCATAGTGTGCAGCCTAAAAAATTGAAATGTAATATATATATATATATATATATATATATACACATATATAACACCCAGCACGCCCCTGCGGGCGGTTTATCCTTCAAGCTCGGGTCCTCTACCAGAGGCCTGGGAGCTTGAGGGTCCTGCGCAGTATCTTAGCTGTTCCCAGGACTGCGCTCTTCTGGACAGAGATCTCCGATGTTATTCCCGGGATCTGCTGGAGCCACTCGCCTAGCTTGGGAGTCACCGCACCTAGTGCTCCGATTACCACGGGGACCACCGTTACCTTCACCCTCCACATCCTCTCGAGCTCTTCTCTGAGCCCTTGGTATTTCTCCAGCTTCTCGTGTTCCTTCTTCCTGATATTGCTGTCATTCGGAACCGCTACATCGATCACTACGGCCGTCTTCTTCTGTTTGTCTACCACCACTATGTCCGGTTGGTTAGCCACCACCATTTTGTCCGTCTGTATCTGGAAGTCCCACAGGATCTTAGCTCGGTCATTCTCCACCACCCTTGGGGGCATCTCCCATTTTGACCTCGGGACTTCTAGGTTATACTCGGCACAGATGTTCCTGTACACTATGCCGGCCACTTGGTTATGGCGTTCCATGTATGCCTTGCCTGCTAGCATCTTGCACCCTGCTGTTATGTGCTGGATTGTCTCTGGGGCATCTTTACACAGCCTGCACCTGGGGTCTTGCCTGGTGTGATAGACCCCAGCCTCTATGGATCTTGTACTCAGAGCTTGTTCTTGTGCTGCCATGATTAGTGCCTCTGTGCTGTCTTTCAGTCCAGCTTTGTCCAGCCACTGGTAGGATTTCTGGATATCAGCCACCTCCTCTATCTGCCGGTGGTACATACCGTGCAGGGGCCTGTCCTTCCATGATGGTTCCTCGTCTCCCTCCTCTTTCTTGGGTTTCTGCTGCCTGAGGTATTCACTGAGCACTCGGTCAGTTGGGGCCATCTTCCCAATGTATTCTTGGATGTTCCTTGTCTCATCCTGGACTGTGGTGCTGACACTCACCAGTCCCCGGCCCCCTTCCTTCCGCTTAGCGTACAGCCTCAGGGTGCTGGACTTGGGGTGAAACCCTCCATGCATGGTCAGGAGCTTTCTTGTCTTTATGTCAGTGGCTTCTATCTCCTCCTTTGGCCAGCCTATTACCCCAGCAGGGTACCTGATCACGGGCAGGGCGTATGTGTTGATGGCCCGGATCTTGTTCTTACCATTCAGCTGACTCCTCAGGACTTGCCTGACCCTCTGCAGGTACTTGGTGGTTGCAGCCTTTCTAGCGGCCTCTTCATGGTTCCCATTTGCCTGCGGGATCCCCAGGTACTTGTAACTGTCCTCTATGTCTGCAATGTTGCCTTCTGGTAGTTCAATCCCCTCAGTTCTGACTACCTTCCCTCTCTTTGTTACCATCCGACTACACTTCTCCAGTCCGAACGACATTCCAATGTCATTGCTGTATAGCCTGGTAGTGTGGATCAGTGAATCGATGTCTCGTTCACTCTTGGCATACAGCTTGATGTCATCCATGTACAGGAGGTGGCTGACAACTGCTCCGTTCCGTAGTCGGTATCCGTAGCCAGTCTTGTTAATGATCTCACTGAGGGGGTTCAGGCCTATGCAGAACAGCAGTGGGGACAGAGCATCTCCTTGGTAGATCCCGCACTTGATGGTAACTTGTGCTATGGGCTTGGAGTTGGCCTCTAGTGTTGTACGCCACATCCCCATTGAGTTCCTGATGAAGGCTCTTAGGGTCCCATTGATCTTGTACAATTCTAGGCATTCCAGTATCCAGCTGTGGGGCATTGAGTCATAGGCCTTCTTGTAATCAATCCAGGCAGTGCACAGGTTGGTCAGTCTGGTCTTGCAGTCTCGGCTGATTGTTCTGTCTACCAGTAGCTGGTGTTTTGCGCCTCTGGTATTCTTGCCAATTCCTTTCTGTGTCCCGCTCATGTATTGACCCATGTGCCTGTTCATCTTAGCCGATATGATGCCTGACAGGAGCTTCCATGTAGTACTGAGGCAGGTTATTGGTCGGTAGTTGGAGGGGACCGGTCCCTTCTTGGGGTCCTTGGGGATCAGGACCGTCCGGCCTTCAGTTAGCCATTCCGGGTGTCTCTCGTTAACTAGCAGCTGGTTCATTTGTGCTGCCAGACGCTCGTGGAGTGCAGTCAGCTTCTTCAGCCAGTAGGCGTGAACCATGTCGGGCCCTGGTGCTGTCCAACTCTTCATACTGGAGACCCTTTCTTGGATATCTGCCACTGTGATGGTTACTGGACCCTGTTCAGGGAGGTCGCTGTGGTCTGCCCTCAGATCCACTAGCCACTGAGCATTGCCGTTATGGGTTGCATCCTTCTCCCATATGCTCTTCCAGTATTGCTCCGTCTCCAGCCTTGGTGGTGCTGTTCTCTTATTGTTCCCTTGCCACTGAGAGTACACCTTTGCTGGTTCTGTGGAGAACAGCTGGTTTATTCTCCTGCCTTCTATCTCTCTTCTTTTTTTCTATATATATATATATATATATATATATATATATATATATATATATATATATATATATATATATATACATACATACATACATACAGTGGGGCAAAAAAGTATTTAGTCAGCCACCGATTGTGCAAGTTCCCCCACCTAAAATGATGACAGAGGTCAGTAATTTGCACCAGAGGTACACTTCAACTGTGAGAGACAGAATGTGAAAAAAAAATCCATGAATCCACATGGTAGGATTTGTAAAGAATTTATTCGTAAATCAGGGTGGAAAATAAGTATTTGGTCAATAACAAAAATACAACTCAATACTTTGTAACATAACCTTTGTTGGCAATAACAGAGGTCAAACGTTTACTATAGGTCTTTACCAGGTTTGCACACACAGTAGCTGGTATTTTGGCCCATTCCTCCATGCAGATCTTCTCGAGAGCAGTGATGTTTTGGGGCTGTTGCCGAGCAACACGGACTTTCAACTCCCGCCACAGATTTTCTATGGGGTTGAGGTCTGGAGACTGGCTAGGCCACTCCAGGACTTTCAAATGCTTCTTACGGAGCCACTCCTTTGTTGCCCGGGCGGTGTGTTTTGGATCATTGTCATGTTGGAAGACCCAGCCTCGTTTCATCTTCAAAGTTCTCACTGATGGAAGGAGGTTTTGGCTCAAAATCTCACGATACATGGCCCCATTCATTCTGTCCTTAACACGGATCAGTCGTCCTGTCCCCTTGGCAGAAAAACAGACCCATAGCATGATGTTTCCACCCCCATGCTTCACAGTAGGTATGGTGTTCTTGGGATGCAACTCAGTATTCTTCTTCCTCCAAACATGACGAGTTGAGTTTATACCAAAAAGTTCTACTTTGGTTTCATCTGACCACATGACATTCTCCCAATCCTCTGCTGTATCATCCATGTGCTCTCTGGCAAACTTCAGACGGGCCTGGACATGCACTGGCTTCAGCAGCGGAACACGTCTGGCACTGCGGGATTTGATTCCCTGCCGTTGTAGTGTGTTACTGATGGTGACCTTTGTTACTTTGGTCCCAGCTCTCTGCAGGTCATTCACCAGGTCCCCCCGTGTGGTTCTGGGATCTTTGCTCACCGTTCTCATGATCATTTTGACCCCATGGGATGAGATCTTGCGTGGAGCCCCAGATCGAGGGAGATTATCAGTGGTCTTATATGTCTTCCATTTTCTGATGATTGCTCCCACAGTTGATTTTTTTCACACCAAGCTATTGTAGATTCACTCTTCCCAGTCTGGTGCAGGTCTACAATACTTTTCCTGGTGTCCTTTGAAAGCTCTTTGGTCTTGGCCATGGCGGCGTTTGGAGTCTGACTGTTTGAGGCTGTGGACAGGTGTCTTTTATACAGATGATGAGTTCAAATAGGTGCCATTCATACAGGTAACGAGTGGGGGACAGAAAAGCTTCTTACAGAAGACGTTACAGGTCTGTGAGAGCCAGAGATTTTCCTTGTTCGAGGTGACCAAATACTTATTTTCCACCCTAATTTACGAATAAATTCTTTACAAAGTCTACCATGTGAATTCATGGATTTTTTTTTTCACATTCTGTCTCTCACAGGTGAAGTGTACCTCTGGTGCAAATTACTGACCTCTGTCATCATTTTAGGTGGGGGAACTTGCACAATCGGTGGCTGACTAAATACTTTTTTGCCCCACTGTGTGTGTGTGTGTGTATATATATATATATATATATATATATATATATATATATATATAGTGCTTTCATGTATATTTCCAATCACAAACTGCCCAGTGCAGCCATAGCATTACCCCTGCCAACATGCGCCGTTCAATTTCACCACCAGCATTGAAGAAAAGTTCAGATGGCTCATGTGTGACATTCTAAACTCAAACACTGATGCCGCTGTTGTGACTCATGCCAGCAGGTGTCAGAAACAAATAAGAATTATTTCTTCTGCTCCCAGAAATAAAAATTCAATAATGTGAGAAGTACAGGAAAATCGAGACTGGTCACAGTGTTGGTGTTGATGACACACCAGGCTGTTAGTTAATGTGTGATAAACAAAGTACAGAGTACTGATCAGCTGTGAAGCTTGAAGCTTTGGTTCAGAAGAATCTTTACATGCTCTTCCATCCATCATCATCATCATCATCCACCTATCCATCTATCCATCCACACAATCACCCATTTATCCATCCATCCATCCATACAATTATCCATCCATCCATCCATCCATCCATCCAACCCTTCACATATTCATCCACCCATCCACACAACCATCCATGTATCTATCCACACAATCGCCCATCCACACATCCATCCATTTATCCAACCTCAGATGTTTCCATCTACTCATCATTGGCATGAGCGTCAGGGTTATTTTGGAGTTTTAATTATGTTTTTGGGCTGTTGTCATTCTGACCACTCCTCTTGGCAGAACTCTTAGATTTCATTTACCTAGATTCCTGGTATAGATTCTGGCTTTATTAATAGCTGAGATCAGGGCTTTGGGAAGGTCATTCCAGAAGCGTAATGTTAGCCTACTTTATTCAGAAACCAGTTGTGATGTGTGCTTGGGATTTTTATCCCGTTTGTACACCACCAAATTCAAGTTTAACTGTCTACCTGCTGATTTGAGGTGTTGAAGAATTTTACAGTTGTCCTTCTTCCATATTCTATCCATTGTGTGCAATGTACCACACCCAACAAAACAGCCTAGAGCATGATGCTACCACCATTCATCTGATCATCAAACTTTTCTCCAGAAGGTGTTTGGCTCATCCATGCGGACAACTGCTCTGATTTTAGTAGATCTCAGTTTCCAGTTCATGGCCAGCTTGAGCCTTGGTGGTTCCTAAATTGATCCTCAAGATCATAACCAATTTACTGTCATCTGACGGTACTGAGTATTGATTTTTAATGACAACAACATTAAAATAGATTAGACAACTGTGTAACTATATAACACACACACCTATATTATGATTGATGTAATCAGCTATGAGGTCACCAAGGTCTTAGAACAAGACAGTAAAATTTGGCATGTATCAATGTGTCACGCTCGAGGTAGCTTTTACTTTAAAGACTCTATGTGAATTCGACAAATTTAAGGCCTGTCCTACAGAGCCTCTGATTGGCTTGTGTTTGTCACGGCTGCCGAGGCGAGCCGTGTGGAATAAATGAGGATCCAAGCGCAGGCAGTCGTAGAGGAGCGAAGGTGATTTATTGAACACAAAAGAATGTGGACAAACAGCAAACAGGGCTCGAACTAAACTAAACTGGGAAACAACTAAACTACAGAGCACAAACCTGAATGAAAACGAGCAGAGGAGGATGACGATGAACAGCAGGGAGAAGACACGGTGGATACACAGACTGACACTGAGTAATACAGACGAACCGGCAACAGGCAGGAGAACACACAGGGCTTAAATACACACACCAGTAATCAGGGGATGAGAGACAGGAGGGCAACACAGCTGGGAGGAATCTGGGCTGACGGGACAGAGGAAACGTAAACTGATCACACTCACATACGACACGGACCTTCACAATAAAACAGGAAACTCAGATACATGGAACCAGACAAGACATTGAACTAAACAGACAGATTCACAAACAGATGGGGAGACACCATAGACAGACAGGTACAGACGCAGACTTAGAGGCAGATCGAAAATAACACAGAACTTAAACAATCATCATCTAGAAAATGATAACAAACTAAAAGCGCTGGGTCACCGACCCAGGACCATGACAGTGTTTAGGGGTTAGGTTGATGCGTGATAATTGATACCTGGTTGGTTCAGATCTGAGGTGTGAATCAGAAGCACCGCAGGGCCAGAGCTACTGAGTAGGTAACATTTTCTGTTTAGTTTTACTTAAAGGAATAATTCTGTATTTTGTTTTATGTAATGTTGTAAACACACAGCACTCATTTTCCATATTTCCTATACACAGTTGGTCCTGCAAAAGGTGGAAGCTGTATGACATGAAGAGCTGTCTTCAGTTCAGTTTATAGAACTGCAGAGAAGACAATATTTCTGATGGAAATCCTGTCTTCTGGGTTTAGAACTACTGGTGAATATACCTTTTGCCTTTCTGAATGGCCACAATAAGATGCCTTCCTCAAATGTACTGTACATACAAGACTTAAAAAGACTTCATCAGGACCACAGATGTTTAGATGGAGGTGATGGACACTAACCGACAGCCACATGTGGCAGACGTGAACCACATATGGACTGTTTATCCTGAATTTAAATTGTGTGTGTATGCAGATGTGAACCAGATGTATCTATGTTGTTTATGGGGATTGCCATCTTTCATCTGGGCAGAGCTGACAGAGAGACAGAGAAGGAACAAACAGAGAAGAGAGAAGTGAAGTTAGCGAGGCAGCGGCCCACACAGCAAGTCCATTTAATTAGGAAGAGAAAAGCCCTGCAGCCCAGTTTACTGCAGTTACCGACTGAAAACAGCTAGCTGCTCAGTGCGAATGTAAAGTACTTATTGCTGAAACTAGTTCTACTGTAGCTGCTGAATAACAGCACCAGAGCTCAGGCTGAAGCTGGTTTAGAGCAGCGATGTTGTTAGGGATGGGTGGTGAAGGAGCGTCAGCTACAACTGCACCAAACCTCTTCATGCAACAGAGCTTTAAGGCCTACTAATCAAGTCAGGACTTTAAAGTGTCAGAGCCAGTTAATGGGGGTCAACTGTGGTGGTGGTTCTACCAAGACAATAAGTTACAGAAACCTGTACCAGTACTGAAGCTGATCTTTATTTTATAATTTTAATTAATATTTTTACTTCTGGTGTGCAGGTTTGAAACATTTAATAAGCTCCAATATCAGTTTTCATTGTCTGTGGTCTCAGTTATCCAAGCCACTGTAGTCTTAACTAGAGATGGCACGATACCACTTTTTTATGTCCGATACCAATACCGATATCATAAATTTGGATATCTGCCGATACCGATATGAATCCGATATAGTGTTTTTTAATCAACAAAACTGTTTTTTTTAAATATCTTGCTGAATTTTGTATAAGTTCATACTCAAGTTTAAAACAACAACTACACTAAAGCTATTCTGTTATACCTGTATGCAAAAAAAAATGTTTCATAGTTCAGCAATACTGATCAATCTAATAAACTTAAACCTACACCATCCTCCCTATTCTGGTATTTTAAAGAGTACTTAGCGTAAATATTAAGCAACCTAACTAATAGGGTTCCAACTCCCAGCAACAACAAAAATAAATAAATAAAAAATAGGGAACCACCCCTCACGCTCCACCTCATGATGCTTAATCGACGTAATCAACCTTAATTTGATGCAGTGTGAAAAAAAATGCACAGAAATCAATTATTTTTCAAGAAATATTAAATAGATTCAACATCTTTCTTCAACAAAATTGCAGACTGCACAGATGGTACCTTCCCAAAGGAAAAAGTACTATAGCTTACTAGGGTATATATATTAGACTTAATAGTCACTATATACAGTAATGGACTTCTATTCCTTTTACATCAAATTAAAACTTTGGGTGTAAGATTCGGATAATTATTTATTAAAAGCTAGGCATTTTAAATGAGAATAAGAAAGAAAAGTATGTCTTTGTGCCCCTTTTCCCTGTTCATGCCCTATCGGCCCCCCTGGCTAAACTTTGCTAGATCCGCCCCTGCACAGTTACAGCCGTCAGCTGCGTAGAAAAAGATCCTGGTGTAGAAAGTAATATTAAATAAATTCTAACAACAGCTTATCAAGCTTAAACGTGCTGCTGTTGTTTATCCACTGGTTTCCTCTTTCTGGTGCAAAGTGGGCCAAAAGCAAACTAGAGAGACGGACTCGCGACAGAAAAGCCGATCAGCTGATCGTTAAGCAGTTTCATGATTGAATTAGCAGCAAGAGGAGGCAGTCGCTCCATATATCGCTTGTTAAGCTTAACGCAGGAATGCTTTACAAACATTCAGAGATGGACTTACACACTTGCTTTACTTCTCTCGGGGATAACTTTGTCGGAGATGAAATGCCGGGTTGCTAGCGAAGCTCCACATGCTATTCAGACCACCGACAGGTCCCGCATGCCACAGCCGCTCTATCACGTGATGCATACTGCTCCGACGTGCTAACGTTCTGAGGCGAGTTAAGGCGCGTTGCAAGTTTTGTGAGGTGCTTTCGTGATATTTAATGGATCGGATTACATTTTTTATTTTTCTCCGATATCCGATCCAGTAATTTAGGTCAGTATCGGACCGATACCGATACGTAATATCGGATCGGTCCATCTCTAGTCTTAACTGCTGAAGACAGCTGGACTTTTATTTGGTTCATGAAGCTTTTAGCATAAATTTCTTACAGAAATTTCAGTTTGACTTTAGTTGGATTGCATTGTGCGAGATGTCCAGCCTGTCCAGGTGTAGTCTGTAGTCACCCTAACAGCTGGGATTGGCTCCAGACTAACATTATTCTGAATACTTAATCATGCAAAACTACACTAGTAGACACAAATCCACAGTGGAAGCCACGAAGTAAGAGGAACTTCCTTCTCCTGGAACATGGAGAGAAATCCGAGTTGTTTCATCTGCAGCGTCTGGAGAACTTCTGGTTGGACGTCTTGCTTCGACACACTGATGATGTTCCTGGGTTTCAGATGGCTGCTTATCTGAGTGCATACAGCAGTACCATTTAAAGAGCTATGATAACTTTCACTCTTATAGCTCTGAAAATGGCGCTGTGGTCTGCAACAAGTCTCTCAGTCGCATTTGTTCAGATGCAAGTACATCAGCAATCAGTAGTCTCTTACTCACATGTCACATATGCACCTTAGAACACCCAGTGACGGCTATTCAGTGCTGGTCAGATGATACTCTGATGGTTTTTAGTTTTGCCCTGGGATTCATTCCAGGAAGGGACAGAAAACAAAAATCACAACAGAAAGAAAAACAACAGTGAGAGGTTTGCAAAGAGCATTGTTCTGTATGTCAGCACGTTTTAGGAGAAGAAAATAGAAAAAGTAAATTAAAAATTATTAATTAAAAAGTAGCAATAAAGAGAATATGCATCTTTTGCCAGTTGCAGATTCAAAAACACTTATACCACATTGTTTAAAAAAATCATAATAAAGAAACTGACAAAACAAGACAGCACCATACACCACACAGGTTCATACACCAACTCGTATACAGCTATTTAAAGTTATTTTAAATCCTATTACTGGTGAGCTACCAGGTAACTGAAGTAGTTCAATGGATCAGACTGTTGCTGTACACAAATACAGGTCCACATGAAGGAGAACCAATCAGTACTTTGGGCTGTATAAGCTGGAGAAATGGCATCTACTAACTGCTATTTCTTTAGGTACACAGTGCACAACCTGATTTGAGTTTGTTTTGTGTGTGTGTGTGTGTCAGTATTAAGAGGTCTGGCAGTCTGAAAGCCCCCAGGAAGGTGAGAAGCGTTGAGGAGTGGTGTAATTAGACCTGAGCATCCTGCCAGCAGCAGCAGAGAGAGGCAGACAGACTCAAGTGGCCAGTGCAGGGTAAATAAAAAAAGATGCTCTCTGTCAGGAGTCTGAAACCTCTCAGTCTTGTCAAGGTTCTTCTAATTCTCCATACAGCTTCCTACTCTCGTTCCAAATTAACATGGAATTATCATCTAAAATGACACCTGTGGTTTATCTGCTGTGTAATCTGATATTTCTGCTCCGAATGACCAAAAATAAAATAACAGAGGAGTTTTCTGTCTGCCAGGCATCTTTAAAGGAGCTCCACCTGTTTGCAGGTCTTAGGGAGCCTGGCTGCATCTTCTGCTCATTGTCCTCATGACACACCAATGGTATCAGTCTAAAGCTCCCACGTCACCTCGTTCACCAGTTTTTACATGCCTGCCCATGCCTGAGGACAATGCCTCATCACCCTATTATGGCTGAGCGGTTTGAAAAAACTAAAAACAGCAATACATTGAAATCAGTAAATGCCACCATTTGCCACCAACCCGAGTTGACCAGTTTCAGACCAAAATTCTGATTTACAGGTAAAGAAAGAATAATCCTGACTGTGCACAGCCGTATATGTATTAACAACTAGGGCTGGGACATATCATACCGTTCACGGTAATATGGACTGGACTGATTCTTATGTAGCGCTTTTCTACTCTCCCGGAGTACTCAAAGCAACATGCCACATTCACCCAGTCACACCCATTCTCACTTGGGGTTAGAATCTTAACCAAGGATACTTTACATGCAGACTGGAGGAGCCAGGGATCGAACCCCCAACCTTCCGATCAGTAGGTGACCTGCTCTATCTCCTGAGCATACAGCCACCCCTAATACCGGTATAATGTTAAGCAATGATAAGAAAATGAAATATCGCGATAGAATATGGGTAAAATGCGCATGCGCAGTGCCCCTGTTTTCATACGCACATGGCAGAAAAAGCATGGCGGCGACGGAGAATGAGAAGGGCGAAAGTGGATCGTTTAATGAAACAGATGAACCAGAATTGGTTTGTAAAAATGCTGCAACTTCAGTGATGTGGAACTGTCCGTCAGAAACATACCAAAGCACAATTTTTGGTAGAGCATGCAAGCAGGCTGTCGTTATTACCATGTTTTTTGGAAAATAAGTCACTCTTAAAATCCTTTGATTTTCTTAAAAATCGACAGCGCCCCTTATAATCTTATGTGTGAATTCCGGTTGTACTTACTGACCTCAAACCAATTTTATGTGGTACACAGGGCTCGAAAATCTGTCAAAAAATGTCTTAGTACGACTTTGGTAAGCTACGAAGCCGCACCACATGATGGGTTGTCAGAGCATTATGGCTATCGTAGTCAGGCGCCTCGCGGAGTGATACATACAGTGCTTCAACATAATATTACTGTATTGTGTGTGTATAACCGCTTTTTAAGTTTTGTGGATATTATACATGGTTATGCTGAGGATATGTCGGCCAATTTCCACTGCAAATGTCTTTTGGTTAAACTTTCAGCAAGGAATTTACATCTGCACTGTTAAATTTTTATATAACTTTAATGCTCATAAAAACCCAGCTGCTTGTTTAAGTGAAAAATACATTGATGAAGTATTTTCTCTCACGTCAATTATATCGTCAGTTATATTGTTATCGCAAATTTTCAAATATATATCGTGATAAATATTTTTGGCCATATTGCCCTACCCTATTAACAACCACGTTATTGCATGCATTAAAGATAAAAGAGAATATAACATAACACGTTAATGCTATGTTATATTCTGTTGTATGCAGTGTCTGCTACAAGCTACAGAGACTCTCTTAAATAATTGCCACTGTAATTTCTGAGAATGAGAGCAGACACTAAACAGCCAAATACTATAAAAACATGTAAATGTGAATCTCTAAAGTCATTAAACACAACAGCCGAGGTAAACCGAATCAATTTAAAACAGCCTCTGTGCTTCATCCTCTATTCATCTGTAAAGAAGGTTAGAAAAGAAGAGAGCTCAGCATTAAATTTGTTTCTGCAGCCCCTCCCCCTCTGACTCTCATCATGCACCATTCCTGTATGTTTTGGACATTGATATGTTTTTCGAGGGTTAAAAATCACCAGAATCAAGGAAAAACATATTGGTGGCATACAGAAAATGTTAAATATCACAGAGCTGCAGTTTTATCACCAGAAACTAAAACCACTTTTATCTCACAGTGAAAACAGAACAATATTTTCACTCTGAGCTGCAGTCTGAGGGTCCGTCTCCCTCACTGGGAAACTCAGATGGGCTGCAGATGAGCTGTGCAGACGGAGATGTGACTGTGCGGAGGTTTTCTGGGGTTTAGTCGGGTTTAAGAGGAGGTGGGAAAGGCCAGCAGAGCCACACATGAGGAGTATCAAGGGGCTCATACTTAAGACGAGCCCTTCAAGGGCTGTCAGTAAAATCTTAATATCAGTTCTTAAATATTGATGTTTATTAGATTATTAGTTTTTGTTAATATCAGCCTGCCTGGGAATTTTATTTGGAGTTTTGTTAATTTTCTTCTTCTCATACCAATGACGCTCAGCTTTAAAACAGGAACCACACGCACACACGATTCTTCAGTCGATTACACTGTTATCGCTGCAGCAAGAACTCTTTTGTCGGAGCTGGCTGGGAATGAAAAGCCCCCCTCACTGCCATTCTTATCATCACATCACTTATCCTCACACTCATCACCACTCTTCATCCTTCTCACAGGGTAAAGTAATGATCAAGCCGGCAAAGAGCCATTCAGAAATATTTCAGGGAAACCATCTCCAGAGGCATTCATGGAAGGAGTAGCCTTTCAAACAGTCTGCTGCAACAAGAGGACGATTTTTAACTAACAGATAAAAAGCGGCGCTGCTGTTTGGAGCTTTTTTAAGACCAAACCGATCGAAGACAATCGGCCCGGAGCACATCAACAGGCAGGGAAGATTAGCAGCCACACACACACACACACGCACACACACACACAGAGATAAGGAAGGACAAAAAAAACAAAGGGCATTGAATACACAGCTACATTCAAAATAGAAATCCAAATACTGAGGCTGTGTTAGAGTGAGGGGCGAGAAGAGAAGATAAACCAAAAGAGGCGCAGAGATAAAACACACTCCTACATCTGCATGTACACACACACACACACACACACACACACACACACACACACACACACACACACAGCTATGAGGATGTCTCCAGACCCAGCTTGTGCAACAACATTTAGCTAAAACACAGACCCCCGGTTGTACACTGAAGTCGTGCACCACAGCAGAGCTCTGTTTACCTGAGCTTTACTTTTCTTGTTGGTGATGAATATTTTCTACTGTTAGGACAAAGAAATGAGAATCTATTGGAGATTATGTATCTGAATTTCAGGAGCGGGACCGCGCCTCCAAACACACTCCTTCTGGTTGCCACCTATATAGGTTCCCCCCAGTTCTGCAACTGTTCATTCTCGTTTACGTGCCCCACTCTCCCTCCCTCCTTGTTCTCAGTTCTTTAACTTCTTCACTTCTATTTAGTACACGGGGATCAGCCTGGCCCGGGAGCCGTCGCCAGTCCCCTTCGAGGCCTTCCCCAAACCGCAGCTCAATTCATGTCCAAGCATTCACCTTTACGTGCTAAAACGCTGTCAATCCTAAAATGAGGACGTGGGCCCAGCTAGTGAATTGGGATTTTTTAGCAGTACTGATTTATTTCACTCAGATAAAATATCTGTGTGCACATTTGCATGAGGAAATGGTGCGCAATAAAACACATAAGCCTTTCACACGCCTGCAGGTGATTTAAGTTTCCTACACAAAATAACTAGAATTATAATTCCAGCTGTTTGGAGTCCAGCTGTGAGTCAAATCATCTGTGAGAGCAGGTTAGCAAAGCATGAAGGAAAACTACGCCTGACTAATATATTGCGACTGCTCAGGTTAGTTTGCAGACTTTCTAAACCTACACGCAGAGAAAGATTTCACTGCTCTGAAGCTGCACACAGTAAAAAGCTGCACAGTGACCTTTAAGAGGGATGATTCCAGCAGGGCCTCAGTTACTTTGGATCTACACATCTACACGTGCAGTCGGCAGTCCACACATGTATGTTCAAAATGAAATACCTGGATAATAAATGCTGTAATAATCTGACTGCTCCCACGACTGAGCCAGAGTGAATCATCTCTGAGTCTCTGGCACTCACACTTTCAAATATTCAAACTTTTTCAACTGTAAAAGATCTAAGAAATACATCACAGTTACGCCCATTTGAGTCCAAGTGGTGTTCAAAATACACCTGATGGCCTTTAAAGATGGTGCTGGTTGTATTTTCATACCAGATCCAGGCTGACCCTGCGGGTTGGAGGGCGTAAAGTGCAAAAAGTAAATCAAATAGGAAATTAAAAGTCTGCGTTGGTGAATAAATCTCTCCCTTCTTTGATTATTGTTATTGATATTCTGGGTGCGCAGCTGTAAAAGGTCACGCTTTAACCTCACCGTCCTCTAGAGTTCAACCTTCACCCACGCCTGATGTTAAAAAATGTTCACGCTTTTAGAAATTTGAATACACACATGCTGAGTTATGAAAGGAAAGTATGACTAAAGCTTTATCACACATATAACTTCTGTCTGTTTTGAAAAGTTCATGCATGAGTTTCAGCATCATTGTTTATCGTGATCGACACAGTGGGAAATCGATGAGTCTCAGTGATCTCAGATCAGATGTTGACGTGTGTGTGTGTGTGTGTGTGTGTGTGTGTGTGTGTGTGTGTGTGTGTGTGCGTGCGTGCGTGCGTGCGTGCGCGAGAAAGCAGACTCACTTGATAGAGCCTTGAGACAGACAGCAGCTAGACAGGCACTGGTCTGGTGTTGCAGAACCAGAGCAGCAGCTTGGAGGCAGAGGAACAGCCGCTGGAGAGACAGGAGGAGGAAGAGGAGGAGGAAGAGGGAAAACACACGGGAAGGATGACGAAGCAATATCAGAGGTGGCAGGTGCAGCCGGTGAGGAGAGGAAATAAATGACAAAAGGAATAACATAAATAGAAAAAAAATCATGTGAAAATATAGAGATAAAGGATGACAAATGGAATAAAGAGCAAGAAAGTAGAAACAGGGTGACATTAAGAAGAAAAAGACAAAGTTAAAAAACAGAAGGAAGAAATTATGAAAGGATGGTATAAAATTGAGAAAAAAATGTGATTTATGTTCATAATGTAGTAAAAAAAATGAAAATATGAGCAGAAAAACAGCAGGTCAGAGGAAGGAGAGAGGGAAGGAAACAAAATAGGAAAGGAGTAAACAAAGGCAGGGAGAGAGAAAGGGAAAAACAAGGTTAGTTTACACCCAGACTAGCCATTGGTCAGGACAGGTGTGTGTGTGCATCATATTCAGAAAATAAGAACTGAAAGGATAAACAAAGCTCACGCAGACACCACACTGCCTCCGCTGACTTGTTCCCATGTATTTCTCATTTATATTAGCTTATTGGGGGTGTTGGATGGTTGGGGTGGTGGAGGGTGCAGTGTGATGGTCCCAATGATTCTTACATTTTCTCTGCAGAGCGTTCAGAGAAAATAAAATACCAGCACATCAGCACAGCTGCAGTCTGACAACTTCTACAGCAGCTTGATCACGATGACTTTGAGTGTGAAAGGTGAGGTCAGTCAGTCAGTCAGTCAGTCAGTCAGTCAGTCACACACACACACACACACACACACACACACACACACACACACACACACACACACACACACACACACACACCATGTCCACAATAAAAAAAGTGGTGGTGAAAACACACAGCGAGACCTCAGAGAAGAGCTGTGATGTGAGATGTGCAGTCTGTGGGGGGATTTCTGGTCATCGGGCTGAACGATTCTGCAGACTACTGGAAGTGCTGTTCCTATAAACACCATCCATCACTGTGATTCCTGTGGCACAGGTAAACGAGGGACATGTAAATGCCCGAACAGCTGTGTATTAGTGCGGTTTAGGGGTGTTGGTGCTTCCACGAAGGCTATAACCTGCTCTGGGAGCTGCAGCGTCAGCCTCGATCAGCTGAATTTTATGTTTTTTTAAATACTTTTTGGTAAATGCTGAAAATCTGACAATATCTGCAGTGCTGTCTCTAATCATCAATCACTCATCAATCCTTCCAGCACTGTGGTTGTTTTTACATCACTGCCTGGAAAACCACTCCAATGTAAGCTCCGATGCATATGCAATGAACACCAGCTTCAACCTTTCAACCTGAAGGATGAGGGAAGGAGCCAGATCTGGCAATCAGGAAAGGATTTTATCTGGATGTAGCCACACAGCTTGGGTTAAAATCCACCAAGGTTAGAGGGCTCACAGAGGGCAATAAACCACGCTGCTAACGCCGCTCGTGCTCATGACCTGATGGACTCCTCTGGGCTTGATGCTGAAAGCATCGCAGCCAGAGATCCACCATGACTGCAGAGATGAATGAAATAAAATTCGGACCAGCTGGAAACACAAGCTGGAGTCTGAGGTTGAAATTCCAGGTCAGCAGGTGCAAGTGGTCTGAATGGGAATTCCATGGAGTGGCTGGAAAATAGGAGCTGCACTGGAGACACTCCAGAGTTGGATAAGAAGAACGCTCTGAAGGGAAAACAGGGATGGTTTTTAGATCCAGATGCAACAGCCTCCACAAAAACGTCCCACAGAGACGGCAGCCAGGACGATGAGACGGAAAACTGTCCAACGGTGTCAGACATGGACACGAGTCCGGCTGTTTCTGGGTCTGAATACATGATGCTGCTTTAAAGCTGTGGCATGTACACGGCAAGGACAGACACAGTCCAACAGTCCAGAGACTGGACACATACGGGCCTCCTCCTCTAGCCTCTCCACTATAAGCTCCTCCCACCCCTTCAAGGTACACCTTGTCCTGCCTTTGTGCTGACATTTCATTGATTAGAATTTTTATAATAGTTAAGCAGTGCCCACAGTTGAAGCCATCAGCTCATCACACATCACTGACGTGCGGTTGCTTAAAAATGGATTGGTTTGCATTTATATAGCACTTTTCAAGGCACCTAAAGCACTTTACAATTCATTCACTCTCACATACACACACTGGTGGAGGCAACAGTTGCCGCAGCTGCCCTGGGGCAGACTGACAGAAGCGAGGCTGCCATATCGCGCCATCGGCCCCTCTGGCCAACACCAGCAGGCGGTAGGGTAAAATGTCTTGCCCAAGACCCAAGGACACAACGACCAGTGGCCTGCAGTTGCTTGAAATCATGCTATATTATTCACCTTTACCTGAGCTTAGAGTCTTTAGATCAGACTTAAATTCAGCTGACTCCTCTCAGCTTAGCCTATCACAGGTTGTTACTGAAGCTGTCATATGTGCAGGCGGAGCCTCAGTGTGAGCAAGTGCAGTAGTAGCTGCAGCTGTGAGTCCGGGGCTGAATGCAGCCGACAGCATTGTCAGCATTCATCCCGGAGCTTGTAGGCACTTCCTGTTTGGATTTTCTCTGATTTTGTTTATATCTGCAAGACAATGCAATCCAGACACACACACACATATGCAGCTACACACATGCAGACAGACAGACAGACACACACACGCAGACAAGCAAAAATGTAGATGTGAAACATGATGCAGAAACAAATATAGGAACTGGAACAAGAATGCAAAAATACAAATTTTGCATCTCTTTTCATCATCTGCAGGAGTGCCCATGGAAAGATACACTAGCCACACGCACACGGGACAGTGTGTGTGGTATTGCTTCAGGTTAGTGTCTGTGTAAATTGTGTAACCAAACACAGGGACACACACTGAAAATGTGCCGTCAGTAGGAGAGAAGCAAACAGGGAGAACATCAGGAGAATGGCAAAAAGAAAGAGATGAAAATATGAAGAGGGTGGAAAGAAATGGAGACAAAACAGGAAGTATGGAGGAAAGGTGGAAAAGTTGAAGAATATTTGTAGAAAAACAGAGCAAGACACAAATGAACGAAAACCATGGCACAGTGAAGGGGCTCAGAGCCTGCGCTGTTAATTCAGTAGCTGTGAGTAAAAGTCACCCAGAATAAGTCCACTCACTTAGGTCTTTGTCACTCAGTTCTACCTCACTCGGGTCTTTGGTAACAAGCACGGTAACTAGTTATTATTCCAAAATCAGGAACACGTTAGTCGTTACTGGGATTTAGATAGGCTCGTTACTCGTTACTTCATGTGGTGGCTATCGCGGAGCTTCCACAGATTCAGTAACATTAGCAAGTGGTGGAGGCCAGCAGGTGGAGGAGGGAAAGTGGACGCAGAAGGAAAAGAGACCCGAGGCGAACTTCAGGTAAGAAGTTATGACCTGCAGTCTCTCTGGGTCAGATATGAACCAAGTTTAGGTGGAGTTTATTTTCGTTATTCTGACTTTTTCCGTACTGCGTGATAGCTAGCATGACGGAGTTTCTATACAGCTGGGTGGTGCTATGATGTTAACGATGTTAAACTTTATTTTGTTCATAAGTTATTAGAGTTGCCAACTGTCCCGTCTGGTATTCAGAGAAAATATTACGCGTTTCTTATTGAGGTGAAAAGGAACAGTTTGTCCCGTAATTCAGCTACAATGAAAAAGGCACAAAGCTGGAGTTATTCTGTGTCTTTGCTGCACAGCTGCCTCTTCTTCTTTCATTCTCTCACCCTCCCTCTCCTGTTTCTACTTCAATCATGAAAATCAGTGATCAGCTGATCGGCTTTTCTCTGTTGTTTGTTTATCGCTCACTTTGCGCCAGAAAGAGGAAACCAGCCGATGTCGCGTTAAACAACAGCAGCACGTTTGATCAGCTGTTGTTAGAATTTATTTAATATTACTTTCTAGTATCAGCTGATGTTTGCTGGAGCCACAGCTGCAAAAAAGCTGCTGGTCATGATATGGTTTGGTTATCTGGTGAGAGGGAAACATGAAGATGAAACCAGGAGATGTCCTTACTGAATCACCAGAGCTGAACAGGTGATGGAGAAACAGGTTTACCTTTTAGGTGACATGAATGAGTTGAAGGGAAGTTATGAACTGTTTCTGAGAGACAAATAACACCAGGATCCTTTTTTAGGTAGCTGACAGCTGGTAACTGTGCAGGGGCGGGTCTAGCAAAGTTTTGCCAGGGGGGCATGTAGGGCATTAACTGTCACAAAGAAATACTTTTCTTTCTTATTCTCATTTAAAATGTCTCGCTTTTAAAAAATAATTATCTGAATCTTACAACCAACGATTGATAGATTGATGCATATATACCATCAAAACAGTGTACATCACTGTCACAACAGTGTTTATTTTCATTCAAAGGCTTTATGATTTTTCCTATAATGGTGGGCCGGTCTCTAGTCAAAATGCCCGGGCCAATTTTCTGTCCCAGTCCAGCCCTGTATGCAGCTCATCTGCAGTCTGGTGTTACCTACATCTTCCTATTCAGAAGGCAGAATTTCCGAGTTCTAAGTACAATCGAAAGCACCACGACTGCAGTTTTTGTGTTGGATGTAAAAGGCGCACATGACGCTGTGACGTAGGCTAGAATCATGGCAGCAGTCAATGACGGTCCAGGCGTGGGGTTTCTCTCATGGAAATATGCACATTATCTTTTCCTTTCTATTGGTAGGTGGCACAGTGCACTTGTGGCAAGTAAGCAAGCTAGAAGACTGACAAAGTTATGGAAGCAACACATTAACAAGAGAAAAGAGTAAAACCAAAGTTACTTTCCCTAGTAACTAGTTACTTTGAAAGTAACGGGTAACTTGAAGTAACTGAGTTACTTTTGATAGAAGTAACTAGTAATGTAACTAAGTTACTAATTTAAAGTAACTTACCCAACACTGATTATGACCTAACAGTTCTACCTGCACAATCTAATAGAAACAGTTCCAATGAGGCAGAAAATGGCCATTTTGGCAGCAGTGCTCAGATCGACAGTTTTTATTCTAAGCAACGAGACGCACAAAGCAGAGGCCAAAGGTGAAGATGTACAGCGTCTTCACCTTCTTTCATTTCGTTGAATTCTTTAATGAAGTCAGAATTAAACTTTCATGGAAGATTTTGTCCCTTCTCCCAGATCTGTCACTGCTTCCACAGCGTCCTGCTCTGAATAACGCTCATCACGTCTTCATTTAGAAAACTTTGACACATTTGGCTGAAGACAGCCTGAGGTGGTGTGTCTCAATGTAACACGCTCAGCTGCATCAGTCACATAATAAGCACATCAATAATCCCTCTCTTAATATGATGAGGCGCCGTGTTGAAATGAGCCACTTTTCCATCCAATATGAGATGCTAATGCGCTGATTTTCTCCATCTGAAAAGACAATTAGCTGCTAATTGAAGTACAGTGTTTCAGTGTTTTGTGCGTCTGTCAGAGGGAGATTACCCTCGGCTGTGCGTCGTTGGAGAGTGCCTCATGTTTTTACAGAAATACAAAAAGCTGCAGAGGAATTCTGTATGTGGAGAGAAAGACCGAAGATGACGTTAAAAAACATCTCTAAGTGTGAATATCAGAACAGTTCTCTCAGACACAGATACAACATTCATTAATCAGCACGAGGCCCTGGAGTCATTACCGGGAACATTTCTACAGCTTTGGAGGTTCGTTTGAGGGAGTGATACAGGCTTAAAAAGCATCCTTTAATAAGCATTAAAGAGATGTCTGGTCTCCTGGGACCAATAAGTCGTATGGTCGTATGATGGAGATCTTCTCAGCCATGACTTCTAAGGGACAAGCTGGAGCTATCAGGAGTGGACCACCACACGTCCCAGTGGATACTGGACTACCTCACAGGACGCCCACAGTATGTGAGGGCACAGGGCTGTGTCTCTGATACGCTGGTCTGTAGTACGGGGGCCCCACAGGGAACTGTGCTGGCACCGTTCCTCTTCACCCTCTACACTGCAGACTTCTCCATGAACTCCCCACGCTGCCACCTACAGAAGCTCTCTGACGCCTCTGCCATAGTCGGCCTCATCACAGGTAAGGATGTCTCAGAATACAGACTGTGGACTCTGGACTTTGTGGACTGGTGCCAGCAGAACCACCTGCTGATCAACACCGGGAAAACCAAGGAGTTGGTGGTGGACTTCCGGAGACGCAGACCCACCACACTGGCACCGGTGAACATCCAGGGAGTGGACATTGAGAGTGTTCACCTGGGTGTTCACCTGAATAATAAACAGGACTGGAGTCACAACACTAATGGTCTTTACAGGAAGGGTCAGAGCAGACTCTACCTGCTGAGGCGGCTAAGGTCTTTTAGAGTCCAGGGAGCGGTTCTAAGACATTCTATTACTCTGTGGTGTCATCCGTCATTTTTTACAGTGTTGTATGTTGGAGCAGCAGTTTATCGACAGCTGAGAGGAAGAGGTTGGATAAACTCATCAGGAAGGCCAGCTCTGTTCTGGGATGCACCCTGGAGCCAGTGCAGGTGGTGGGAGACAGAAGGACTCTGGCCAGAATAACTTCTCTGAGGGACAGAGTCTCCCACCCCATGCATGTAAATGTTGCTGAACTGCAGAGCTCCTTCAGTGACACACTGCTGTATCCTAGATGCATGAAAGAGTGTTTCCGCAGGTACTTCCTCCCTGCAGCTGTGAGACTGTACAATCAAAACTGCTCCCAACAAACATAGATGTTCAGTGCTGTAACAACTTCTACTGTTATAACTTGCACATTACTTTTCTCAGTTTATATATACACTCACTTATTGGAAGTTACATGTCTACTTTTTAATGCACAGGTACAATACACAATCTGTACTTTTCTAATTATTCTAAATATTCTTAACTATTTAAACATCTTTCAGTATCCTGCTCTGTTTGCACACTACAACCTGGGTTAGCCACTTATCTGTACTCTAATTTTAATAACCTACAGTACTCTGGTTTGGTAACTATTGTCCATGATGTAAATATGTAAGAATTGTGTTTCTGTTCTGTGTCCTGTTCTGTTTGTATATGTGTGTTTTTGCTCCTGATACAACCAAATTTCTCCTTGTGGGAAAATTAAAGGATTACTCTATTCTATTCTATTCTATTCTATTCTATTCTATTCTATTCTATTCTGTTCTATTGTCCACCTCTCACCGGCTAGTTTGTGATGTTTGGTGTGTGAAGAGTCTGCTAGGATCTGCTGCTGGAAACCAAAACCACCCGAAGGCTCATCAGCACCAGAGACTGTACACGGAGGAATGAAGCTGACGTCACACACCAGTTTAAACTCTTAATATCAGCTTTTAGAGCCAAAGGTGGTCGTATTTGTGATGAGGGTGGACCACGAGGCAGGCTTTGTTAGCATCCAGCTAAAATGACTCCCTGGTCACCATCACAGCACCAACCCAGAGGTAAATTTTGTTACCATCCTCAGAAAAAGCCCACAAACTGTATTAACTTGGCGTTATATTCATAATTCATGGCAGTGGCTCGTGTTTACACCATGATCTGGATTTCCTGCCTCGCCGTTGGTCTGCTTGTAGCTGCTGTGTGTTTAACCACCTCTGTGACTCAAACTCAACGTGTCACTAATGATGGAGATCTTCCATTAAGTCAGGGTAAAATATACTTCAGGTCGCTGTCACGGATCCAAAACAATTATAAATATTCGGATATTAAATTCTGAAATATTTCCATTCATCTTTCATTTCCTCAGGATGCTTTTACCCTCCATCTCATGTTCTTTACTCTTTTCTTTCTTCTTCTCGCTTCCTCAGCCTTTGTTCTGCACCTCCTCTTCCTCATTTTTCTCGCCTCTTAAATCGCACCGGCTCGTTTTAACTCCTTACATTCTCCCGTTTGGTTCTTCTTCCTGCTTCCTTCTTCATGTTTCTCTCTGTTTAAATAATTTTCTCATACTTATTTTCTTCCTGTTTTTTCCTTCTGCACAGTCAATGTTTTTCTGTTTTCATCGTTGTGAAGAGTTATTTATCCAGTTTGTTCTTTCAGCACCAACGACTTTCAGATATATGACCCCAGAGACCTGCAAACACTCTGCAGGCTAATGTGTGTGTGTGTGTGTGTGTGTGTGTGTGTGTGTGTGTGTGTGTGTGTGTGTGTGTGTGTGTGTGTGTGCATAGACTATAAGTATTGTATCATGTTTTCCTTCAGCTGCTTCATCATAATCAGAGTGTGTATCAAACAAACAGCTGATCTTCACTACACAATAACACATACATTCATCATCTTATTTTATCGTCAAAGTGAAAACTGGACCAGTCTGCTGACTGTGCATGCAGCAGTGAAGCCTGATGAAGAGGCCAGTAAAGAATAAGAGACAGTGTGAAACAGGAGCCAAAGCACAGGTTGTGTTCACGCTGCTGTCACTGCGACAGGTTTCCTCTGTAACTGTGTGCAGCTCTGTGTGAACGGAGCGGCTTGACTCAGTGTTTGTGTCCTGGTTATGTCTCTGCTGGTTCTAATTATTACCGTCAGATCAAAACAAATTATAAGTCCCAGCTTGTCTTTGAGACATTCATCTTCCTGCGTGAAGCTCCAAACTTTCTTCTTCTTATTTATAGAATCTAATATGTTTGTGTTCATCCACTACATGTGATTTTTTTCCACTAGATTTATTTCCTGTAGCAGGAGCGAGAAGTCACATAACTTCCTTTGTCTCTTCGTATGCGTCAGCTTCCTTCACCTCCACGTTTATCAGCCGTCTCAGTCAAATTCATAACTGTACAGTAACAACGGGACAGTAACGGGCCATGTCATTATCTGCCTGACTGAGTCGTGACTTTCCTGCAGTCTGTGAATAGCTCTGGTACAGAGAGCACGCCGAGTTGAACCGGAATGAACTCCAATCAGAGCGAATGAGCGCCGAGCGCCGCATCTATCGACACATCATTTCCCCAAAAGGCAGCTTCCATGACGTCTTCCTACACATGGCCAATTTGTTAGATGAAGTGACACCTATGCACACACACACACACACACACACTAAGATGGACCTGGTGACAGCACAGGCTCGG
This sequence comes from Diplotaxodon limnothrissa, assembly GCF_057381915.1. Lineage (NCBI taxonomy): Eukaryota > Metazoa > Chordata > Actinopteri > Cichliformes > Cichlidae > Diplotaxodon > Diplotaxodon limnothrissa. Next base: position 15,044,728 of record NC_140597.1, on the reverse strand, counting down.
GTGACTCTGCATGGAAGGAGTCGCTGAAGACGAATGTGTCGTCACTTCCTGTGGATAATGTCAGAGCGCAGCGAGAGCTCGACTCAGCGCCCTGTGTGAATCAGACACGTATTAATCCCGCCGTGGGTCTCGCTCCAGAACACTCGCTGTAATGTTACAGACAAAGAAGCCATCTCAGAGCGTGCTGACACACCTCTGGCATTTGGCAGTGATTCCTCCTCCAGCTCTGTCAGGCTAAAGGTCTGCTGTAAAATCCAGCCAGTGTAGGCTTCAGGGGGATCTGTCATCAGGACTGGAACATAATATACATAATTGTGTTTTCATTAGTGTGAAGTCACCTGGAAATAAAAACCACGGTGGTGTAATTACTGCTTTAAACCTCACAAAGTGTGAAACAGTGCAGTGGTGGAAGTGACGCCAGTCTGCTTTTCACATAAATAAACCCGGCGGGTATGATGAAGATGATGAACAAGGTGTACACCCACTCCGTTGTATTTGATGCTGCGATATGTTAACACAGCCTTATGCGATTTTAATAACCGCGTTCCTCCCAGCCACTTTCGCTCTGACTATTTAAATGAATTCACTTCCTGCATGTTGCGGCACAACAATACCAGCAACAACAATACCCTCTGACCAGCAATAAGCTTATTGCTCACATTAACATCCACTTATTCATAAAAAGATTTTTGAAGACAGAAAGAAAAAGAAACAGAGCAGAAAATGGAAATGTTCTTTGCCTCCATTCTCCCCCCGTGCCTGTTTTGTCCATGAACGATTAATCAGTGAATGACTTCCTGTGTAAACACTGAGCACGGTGTCACCTCACAATGCTGCACCGCAGTACAAAACACAAAAACGCCTCAAAGCTGTGAAAACTGCTTTGGCCTGTTCGACTTCATGAGCCAATGAAGGAAGGTGACATGGGGGTTGTGCCCCATGCTCGCAGGTTGTTTTGCTGACCGTGCATGCAGTGGTGAAGCCTGATGAAGTGGATAGGTACCTCAGGTTACGTTTATATTCCTTTACTGTCACGACGTTCAGGAGGAAGATTACTCAGGCTAAACTTTAATCAGACTCATGTGAGGACATGAAAAAATCCGATCCCAAGCAACAACACAGGAAGTAAAACCAACGAGGAGTGACAGAGTGAATAGCAAAGGCACACAGACAAAGTGTCGGTGGCTTCTGACTTCCTGTCTGAATAACAGGCTGTGGCGTGTTTCATGATGTGGGCCACAGCCCTTCAGATACGGTTGACTCTCCGCCCAGTCATCGTCAGGCTCAGGATCAATGATTACTGGAGACGTCTGTCCGGTTCTTTTTGAGATCTGTTAATCTCACTTAGCTGGACTTCTTAATTTTTTTAATGTCATTTCTAAACCAGACTGAACATATATGATTATTTATATTAATATTTCCACAAATAAGAGGTGATGTGCGATGTCACTGATAAACACGTGTTATTGCCTGCAAGGAGCTTCACATGAATCCAGTTTTTTATAGAAAACCTCAGCAGGTTTAACTGTCCCACAAAGACAACCACTGTAAATGTAATCTGATTACATTACTCAATGAGGTGATCAGGTGATAGGACTGACACACCTGCTCTTCTGTCTTTGCACCAAGAAACCTGTTTTAATTTGAAATTTTTTCATTATTTTACATTTAATTTTGATTTTATTTTAAACTACTTTGATTATGTAAATTGATGTTAGTTACTTGATTATCATCTCTCACACCCAAAGTGCTTTATCTGCGATCAGTGAATCAGAAGCTGATTCGAGTCTCACCATCGCAGACAAGGTGATCGTTTACCTGCAACATGATGCTAAATATTAAATATGGATGCTGCGTCTGTTTCCTCCATGTCTTATCAGCCATATTAGTTGTGGGAACAGCAACACCAGGTAATTCTGGTAAGAGTGATGGTAATAAGCTGAAAATATTCTTTAGCAGTGTGGAGCATACAGAGTACGACACAGAGACATGAGGAGGACAATCATGGATCCCAAAGGGATCCAAAAGAAAAAGAAATGATGGACAGAGCGATGCATCATTTATTTGTCACCTGCCAGGTGTGTGCAGATGTAGCTGGTATCCTGGGAATCACATTTGTATGTTTAGGTTCTTTGTGGGTGTTTGAGCGTGACTGTCAAACTCTGAAATGTGGATATTTTTAATCTGAGAGGTCACACAAGCACCAGATACAGTATAGTATACAGCAGCGGTCCCCAACCCCCAGGCCTCGGACCAGTATCGGTCCGTGAGTCGTTTGGTACTGGGCCGCGAGAGTTGAGGCTCTGGTGTGAAATGTATGGTTTTCAGGGTTTTTATCGGTTTTCAGCGTTATTTTGTTATCGTTTTTATCGTTAACTCGGTTTTCCTGGGTCTTTTCACGTGTGTTATGAATAAATCTTCTTTTTTTCGGTACCGGTACTAGTTTTATTTTGTTGTATTTATCCGCGACACCTTAAAGGCCGGTCCGTGAAAATATTGTTGGGCATAAACCGGTCCGTGGCACAAAAAAAGGTTGGGGACCGCTGGTATACAGTACATTAGATCACACATTGTTGTGCCTCCACAGAGCCCACGGATCCTGATCATTAACCAGGGAGCGCAAAACTAACTGACTAATGAATGTCCTCCAGTCCAGAGGTGGTGCTGCACGGAGTGTCACACCAGGAGGCTTAATTATGTGTTTGTGGTGAATAACATGCCTATAACACCGGTATTACAGTCAAATATTAGTACAGGATAAGTACAAATATTTTAAAAAGTCACCACGCAGGAAATCCAACTTCTAATGACGTTCATTATGGCACGCCATGGATTCTTCCTCCCGAAAGCAAATAACATGCGCTGTTGGAAAACTGTGCTATGGAGGTATAGAATATTAATATGAGTGCAAAATTAAATTTAGCATGCAGTTCTGCAGACTAAATTTAATTTGATGTTAAGTTTGAACATTTGTGGATGAAAACAGTTTGATTCCACAGCGGCAGGAACACAGCAGAGCTGACAGGAAAGACAGAAACGCCCCGCGACTCAAACATGAAGGCTCCAGCAATATCTGACATCTATGTGTGTGTCCTGCAGAGAATGAACAGGTATGGCAACGGTTGAGAAAACTGAAACCACACAAAAAACGTAGCTCACAGTCGTGTAGAGCTCAACGTCTGCCTGAGCAGGAGTTTGCTTCACATTCTGCACACAGCACCTGAAATACTCCTGAAATACTCCTGAAATACTCCTGAAATACTGCACAGCACCTGAAATACTTCAGAATTACTGCATAGTACCTGAAATACTACCGAAATACTGCACAGTACCTAAAATAATCCTGAAATACTACACAGCACCTGAAATACTCCTGAAATACTACACAGCACCTGAAATACTCCTGAAATACTGCATAGCACCTGAAATACTCCTGAAACACTGCACAGCACCTGAAATACTCCTGAAACACTGCACAGCACCTGAAATACTCCTGAAACACTGCACAGCACCTGAAATACTCCTGAAATACTGCATAGTACCTAAAATACTCCTGAAACACTGCACAGTACCTGAAATACTCCTGAAACACTGCACAGCACCTGAAATACTCCTGAAATACTGCATAGTACCTGAAATACTCCTGAAACACTGCACAGTACCTAAAATACTCCTGAAACACTGCATGGTACCTGAAATACTCCTGAAACACTGCACAGTACCTGAAATACTCCTGAAACACTGCACAGCACCTGAAATACTCCTGAAATACTGCATAGTACCTAAAATACTCCTGAAACACTGCACAGCACCTGAAATACTCCTGAAATACTGCATAGTACCTGAAATACTCCTGAAACACTGCACAGTACCTGAAATACTCCTGAAACACTGCATAGTACCTGAAATACTCCTGAAACACTGCACAGCACCTGAAATACTCCTGAAATACTGCATAGTACCTGAAATACTCCTGAAACACTGCATAGTACCTGAAATACTCTTGAAATACTACTGAAATACTGCATAGTACCTGAAATACTCTTGAAATACTACCGAAATACTGCATAGTACCTGAAATACTGCATAGCACCTGAAATACTCCTGTATACTCCTGAACCACTGCACAGTACCTTAAATAGGAGGTAGGCAGGATTAAAAGGAGTGTGAGGAGCTAAGAACACCTGGGCTGAGGATAACGAAGGGAACAGAGGGACAGAATCTGTATGAACCTGTGTCCTGTATGAAGACATGATGTCCACCTATGGCTACATGTTTCTGTGTAATAGGCGGCGATGAAAGGTGTTGCAGATGTAACAACTTCCTGTCTTTTTCTTAAACATACATGACTCATATTTCAGTCACATAAACAGCCTCTGCTTGATGATTTGACCCTTCCAGCAGAAACAGGACTGCACTGCATCATTTGTCTTTCCCAAGCACAGATAAGATCCTTCTATTAAAACACACTGAAAAAATAACATATTCAACACACGTGTCCTTATTGCTGTTAAACACGTTTCTACCTTCACACACTGAATTAGGTGGACGAGTCAGAAGCCAAGGCAGCGTTTGAGTGTGCAGGGACAGGAGAGGGTACTTACAGAGATAAGGTCGTCTCTAACACACATGGAAACACAGTTTTCTCAATTCAACCCAGGCGTGATGAAAGATTACTACTGAAATACCAATAAACAGAAATACTGCAGTAATACACTAAAGTCTGGGGTGACTGTAAAACTCTGTGTGCTCTAATACCAACCAGCTACATTCAAACTTTAAAATGCCTGCGTGCACCAGATGTCGTGCAAGTTTTCCTAAATGTTCAATTAGTTTTGAATGTTTTCCCAACATTTAGAGAAAAAAGGGGCAACAGCACCCACACCCACAGCATCCAGGTCAAGCTTGTCTGTGTGCAGACCAATAAACACTGTGCTGTATGACTGTAAATGGGTGGGCTGAGTATGACTGCACACCTTCGGTCTCTGGGTGGGACAGGACTTACTTGAGCACGTGCGTGGAGCCGTTTATCTGTGTGGCCGTGCACGGAGCACCGGAGCCGAGGATGGACGGTCTGCGGTACCTCTGCCTCCCGCAACACAGGATGATGAGGAAGGCACGGCGGAAGGACTTGTTGAGGAACGCGTAGAGGATGGGGTTCAGCATGGAGTTGATGTAGCCCAGCCACAGGCAGGCAGCCCACAGCTGTTCGGGCACGGTGTAGTCTATAAAGGGGTCCACAACATTGGTAATGAAGAACGGCGCCCAGCACAGGCAGAAGCAGCCCATGATGATGCACAGCGTCTTTGCCGCCTTAGTTTCTGTTCGCATGCGGTGGTTGCGCTGATGGTCGGCAGAATCCGGTGCACTGGCGCCAACCCCACCAGAAGTCCCGGCGGCACTGGTACCAGCTCCTCCGGCCCGCTGCAGCATACTGATCTGCAGGGCGTGCGCCCGGGCTGTGATGTAGATCCTCTGGTAGGCCAGCACCATGAGGACCAGAGGGATGTAGAAGGCCACCAAGGAGCAGGTGAGCGCGTACGGCTTGTTGACCATGAAGACGCAGGACGTAGTGTTGCTGCTGTTGTTGAAGCGCCGCTCGTTAATCTGGTGAAAGAGCAGGGAGAAAAGTCAGTGCGCACACAGGCTCAGCTCGCTGCTGCGACCAGCTGACCTTGCCGTCCGTAACATGCGACCAGCTATTCCACTTTATCTGTTTTTCTCTAGTTTTACTCTTATTGTGTGGATGCTTTAAGCATCCACACTATTGAGTTCCTGTTTCTCTTTATTCTTTATTCTACTTTATTATTGTGTGGATGCTTTAAGCATCCACACTATTGTTTTCCTGTTTCTCTTTATTGTGTGGATGCTTTAAGCATCCACACTATTGAGTTCCTCTTGGGACTTCCGTACACTTTTTGGCACTTAACTACTTCCACAATTTTCAGCCGATTTTCACCGTTCAAATTTTAAAATATTCTGCTATTTCTGCTAATTCCTGCTATGTCTTTTGGTATTTTTCACTATTATACTTTTTAAAATATTAAGCTTAATTTGTCCCATTGAAATGAATGGGAAACTTCTGCAATTTTGCTAAAATTTGCTTGTTTCTGAAACTTAACTACTTCCTCATATTTTCACGTAGAACAACCATTCAAACTTTAAAATGTTCTCAAATTATTGGGCTATTCAGGTATGATTCAGCTTTTTCAAATCTTTTACCGTTTTACCTTTATGCCTCTTAAAGTTTTCAGTTGCAAAATTGTGATTTTTCACAAAATACATGCGTTGTTATGGTTGCTATGCACTTGGCTTCCAGTGTGCCACTGAAGGTTTTGCAGTCTTCTCTTCATGTCCGAACAACTTCTTGCTACTTGCTCAATCTTCACTCAACTTCCACAAATTATACATCAAAACATAGGTATTTTTGCTGGGTTTCCGAAAATGTCACTATCATTGTTGTGGTATTCATAGAACTTTCGCAAATCTCCTCAGACCAACACAATGTCGGAAAACTCTCCATATAAAGTCAATGGAGAGTTTGTTCAAAATCACCGCTGCATTTCTGTAATGAGAGGCATATTCGAATCGTCATATCTCCTTAACGAAGCAAAGTTAAGACATGAGGCTTGTCCCGGTATATCTTCAGACACTCGTGACGCTCACAATTCAAGAATTTCTTTCTCACGTATTACCGTTCTGAAATGAGTTGGACTTGTTTGAGGGTAGGAAATTCGTCCGTCGCTCAGATTTCTTCAAATTTCAAACCCTGGAAATGAACCACTTTTTTCTCTCGTCATAACTTTTTGTTGGATTTCCACAGAGACCTGAAAATTTCCATGACTGTTCACCAAAGCCTGCTGTCTCTTACGGTGAAAGAATGATATCGATACTCCAAATAGATTTCGAGTTACAAAGCGTTGTTTGAGGGCAAGTCAAGCCAGTTTTTTGCTTCACTCTACTCAGTTATGGTGCATTAGAAGTCAAATATCTTTAATAATTCACATTTTAATGATAAATTGTCAACACTGGAAGATTCCCCCATCTCTTCTGAACAAAACGGTGTAAGAATGACCGCTCTAGCCCCTACGGTTAGGAAATTATGGTCATTTGTTTGAGGGGAGTCGTCATTATGAGAAATAGGCTGCAATAATCCTGTGCCTCTCTGTGCTGCGTGTGTAAATAGATGCACCTGTTTTGGCGGGAAAAAGTACACAGGCTCTCTGATTGGTGGATTCAAATTCAGCAGCTCCCAGGCTGACCTAGAAACTTACTTCTCTCTCCCTGTGCATTTTTTTGCTGATTTTTTCATTTAACAAGTATATTTGAGGGACCCTCAGCATGTTCAGCATTTTTTCAGCTGTCCATTTTGCTTTTCCAATTTTTCTGTTTAACTTATTACTATTGTGCTAAATCATACTATTTCTGCTATTTTATAAGATTTGTGCAAAATATAGTATTTATGCCAAATATAGTATTTCTGATTATTTATAGTTTTTCTACTAAATCATAGTACAGTATTTCTGCTTTTTATAGGATTTGTGCTAAAACATAGTATTTCTACTAAATGTAGTATTTCTGCTTAATCATACTATTTCTGCTTTTCATAGAATTTGTGCCTAATATAGTATTTCTGCTAAATTACAGTATTTATGCTTTTTATACTATTTGTGCTAAAACATAGTATTTCTACTAAATGTAGTATTTATGCTTAATCATACTATTTCTGCTTTTTATAGGATTTGTGCCTAATATAGTATTTCTGCTTTTTATAGGATTTTTGCTCAAACATAGTATTTCTACTAAATGTAGTGTTTATGCTTAATCATACTATTTCTGCTTTTTATAGGATTTGTGCTTAATATAGTATTTCTGCTAAATTATAGTATTTCTGCTTTTTATAGTATTTGTGCTAAAACATAGTATTTCTACTAAATGTAGTATTTATGCTTAATCATAGTATTTCTATATATTTCTGCCAGGTCCCCAGGCAGCCAATCCTCTGTGAGGACTGAGACATTCAAATTTTCAAATCAGGGCCTGCACGGCTTCCTAGCCAATCATATATGTGTCCTGAGGCATTCAAATTTGCATATTGGGGCCTTCATGGCTTCTAAGCCAGCCAATCATATCTGAGGGCTGAGGAATTCAAATCCACAAATCAGGGCCTGCACGGCTTCCCAGCCAGCCAATCATATATGTGGTCTCAGCCATTCAAATTTGCATATTGGGGAATTCGTGGCTTCTAAGTCAACAAGTCATCCATGTCGTATATCTCTAAAAATTCATATTTTAATGATAAATTGTCAACACTTGAAGATTCCCCCATCTCTTCTGAACAAAACTGTGTAAGAATGACCGCTCTAGCCCCTACGGTTAGGAAACTATGGTCATTTGTTTGAGGGGAGTCGTCACTATGAGAAATAGACTGCAAAAATGTGTCTCTGTGCTGCGTGTGTAAACAGAAGCACCTGTTTTGGCGGGGGAAAGTGCACAGGCTCTCTGATTGGTGGATTCAAATTCAGCAGCTCCCAGGCTGACCTAGAAACTTACTTCTCTCTCCCTGTGTGTGTGTGTGTGTGTGTGTGTGTGTGTGTGTGTGTGTGTGTGTGTGTGTGTGACAGAGAGAGAGAGAGAGAGAGAGAGAAAGGCTTTCAATGGGATGACCTCATTCTAAGCTTCAAATTCAATATATTTAGACTGGTTGACTGAATTGGATCTTGTGTGTGTGTCTCTCTGTGCATGTGTGTTTCCTTATGTGTACATATTTCTGATTGTGTGGCTGTTATATATATTTTTTTGCTGATTTTTTTCATTTAACAAGTATATTTGAGGGACCCTCAGCATGTTCAGCATTTTTTCAGCTGTCCATTTTGCTTTTCCGATCTTTCTGTTTAACTTATTACTATTGTGCTAAATCATACTATTTCTGCTTTTAATAGGATTTGTGCTTAATATAGTATTTCTGCTTTTTATAGGATTTGTGCTTAATATAGTATTTCTGCTTTTTATAGGATTTGTGCTTAATATAGTATTTATGCTTAATCATACTATTTCTATATATTTCTGCCAGGCAGCCAATCCTCTGTGAGGACTCAGACATTCAAATATACAGATCAGGGCCTGCACGGCCTCCCAGCCAGCCAATCATGTCTGAGGTCTTCCGTTTCCTCTCTCGTCATATCTCAGCGACGGATGTACATAGAGCAATGAAAATCGCAGTCAAAGTACACCAAAGTCCGCTGATTCACCCAGTACAAGAATTATGCTTCTAGTCCACCTAGTTTTTGAATTACACAACGTTTTGTAACTCCAAAAAACGGCATTTTTCGCCTCTCACCGCGATCTAATTCTGACTCCTCATCAGCCTGTTTTTCAAAGCGGCTGCTCTCTTTCCCAGTGGCGCAGTTGGCAATGACACGGGTCTGCAAGCCAAAGATCGTGGGTTCGATTCCACCTTGGTCAACATGTTTTTTTCACTACAAATTAATACACTGTCACAGACCAGTAATTCATATTCATCATTTATTACAATTCTGCAAACTTTTATGATTTTACCAGCTTTTCTAATATGGACCTCACATTCTTGTTAACACTCCATGGCACAAATACTCTTCCCTTTAGGCTATTTCTCCCATTTTAAAGTATTACTCCTCCATAATTGTAATTCTGTTAAATCAAAGTACTTTTACTACATCTTAGTACTTCTGCTCAATCATAGTATTTCTGCTAAATCATAGTATTTCTGCTACTTTTTGGTACTTGTGCTAAATACAGTATTTCTGCTAAATCATACTATTTCTACTATATTATATTTTTCTTTCTAAATATAGCATTTCTGCTATATAATTATATTTCTGCTATGTTATAATATTTGTGCTAAACCAGAGTATTTGTGCTGAAACATAGTATTTCTGCCAAATGATAGTATTTCTGTCAAATTATAGTATTTGTGCTAAAACATAGTATTAATTTAAAATTACAATATTCATAGTTCATCACAGTGTCTCCTGTAAATCACAGTATTTCTGCTATGTTGTATTATTTTTCTAAATCATAGTGTTTCTGTAATGTTTAAGTATTTTTGGCTAAATATATTCTTTCTGTTATCTTATACTATTTCTCCTAAATTCTTGTATTTTTGAGAAGTTATGTTTCTGGTAAGTTACAATATTTCTGCTAAGTTCTGCTATGCTATTGTATTTCTGCCAAGTATTATGTTTCCTCTAAGATATTGCAGTTCTGCTAAATTATTCCATTTTAGCAATGTTCCTTTGCTTCTGCAAAGTTTTTACAATTTCTGCAACTTTTCAGCTTTTTCAGCTACTTTTTGCATACAGCTTCAGCTTTAAGCATCCACACTGCATTTTCGCAGGAAATGCAAATTTTTCTAGTTCTAGTTGCTTCCGTACACTTTTGGGGAATTAACTACTTCCACAATTTTCAGCCGATTTTCACCGTTCAAATTTTAAACTATTCAGCTATTTTTGCTCTTTCTGGCTATGACTTTTGCTATTTTTAACTATTATACTTTTTAAAATATTCCACTTTTTTCCTTTAATTTGTCCCATTGAAATGAATGGGAAACTTCAGCAATTCTGCTAAAATTTGCTTGTTTTTGAAACTTAACTACTTCCTCATACTTTCACCTAGAACAACCATTCAAATTTTAAAATGTTCACAAATTATTGGGCTATTCAGGTATGATTCAGCTTTTTCAAATCTTTTACTGTTTTACTTTTATGCCTCTTAAAGTTTTGAGTTGCAAAATTGTGATTTTTCACAAAATACATGCGTTGTTATGGTTGCTATGCTCTTGGCTTCCAGTGTGACACTGAAGCTTTTGCAATTTTCACTTCATGTCCGAACAACTTCTTGCTACTTGCTCAATTTTCACTCAACTTCCACAAATTATACATCAAAACGTAGGTATTTTTGCTGGCTTTCAGAAAATGTCACTATCATTGTTGTGGGATTTATAGAATTTTGGCAAATCTCCTCAGACCAACACAATGTCGGAAAACTCTCCATATAAAGTCAATGGAGAGTTTGTTCAAAATCACGGCTGGATTTCTGTAATGAGAGGCATATTCGAATCGTCATATCTCCTTAACGAAGCAAAGTTAAGACATGAGGCTTGTCCCCGAATATCTTCAGACACCCCTGACGCTCACAATTCAAGAATTTCTTTCTCACCTATTACCGTTCTGAAATGAGTTGGACTTGTTTGAGGGTAGGAAATTTGTCCTTCGCTCAGATTTCTTCAGATTTCAAACCCTGGAAATGAACCACTTTTTTCTCTCGTCATAACTTTTTTTTGGATTTCCACAGAGACCTGAAAATTTCCATGACTGTTCACCAAAGCCTGCTGTCTCTTACGGTGAAAGAATGATATCGATACTCCAAATAGATTTAGAGTTAGAAAGCGTTGTTTGAGGGCAAGTCAAGGCAGTTTTTGCTTCGCTCTACTCAGTTATGGTGCATTACAAGTCAAATATCTTTAATAATTCATATTTTAATGATAAATTGTAAACACTGGAAGATTCCCCCTTCTCTTCTGAACAAAACGGTGTAAGAATGACCGCTCTAGCCCCTACGGTTTGGAAATTATTGTCATTTGTTTGAGGGGAGTCGTCACTATGAGAAATAGACTGCAACTAGAAAAATTTGCATTTCCTGCGAAAATGCAGTGTGGATGCCTTAACGGCTGAAGATATCTGCTGAAAAAAGCTGAAAAAGTTGAAACAACAAAAAAAAAAAAAAGATGCCCTGAGCAGGATTCGAACCTGGCCCTCCTGGTCAAAGGGCAGCTATTTAGCTCATTGAGCCAAACACTTTCTCACAAAGAAAAGGTGGAGAGATTGACAATTGTGCTAGCAGAATTTGGGCAAAAAAAAAGGGGGTGAAAATTCTGCTGAAAAGAGTTCAATCAGCAGAATTTCTGCTGAAAAGAGGTGAATGAGCAGAATTCTGCTGAAAAGAGTTTTTTTTCTGAAAACAGCAGAATAAACTGAAAATTTTGCTGAAAAGAGTTGAATGAGCAGAATTCTGCTGAAAAGAGGTTTTTGCTGAAAAAGAGCTGAAAAAGTTTGGATTTGTGCTGAAAAGGGGTTAAAAAAACCGAAAATTTTGCTGAAAAGGGGTGAAAAAAATGAAATTTGTGTTGAAAAGAGTTTAAAAAAAGTTTAACTGTTAAGTGAAAGAAATGTTGCCATAAGCTGGATTTGAACCCAGGCCTCCCAGTCTGAGAACGGATGCTTATCTCACTGAGCTAAAACACAGCTCAGCCCATCATGCAAAATCAGTGACCACATTGATAATGTGTTCCATTCATTTCAATGGTCAAAAGTCATAACACACATCAGCAGAAATAGCAGAATTTTTTAAAGTTTAAACATAGTATTTCTGCTAAAACTTAGTATTTATACTAAATAATATTTTTTTCCTGCCAAATCATAGCATTTGTGCTGGAACACAGAAAGTTCCACCAAATCATACAATTTGTACTAAAACATTATTTATGATTTAGCAGAAACATTGGGACTTGGTAGAAATACTATAATTTACATGAAATACTTTGACTTAGCAGAAGTACTACAATCTAGGAAAAAAGTACTAAAGCATAGCAGAAATTCTATCATTGAGCAGAATTACTAGGATTTAGAAGAAATACTAAGATTTGGCACAAACACTGATGTGGCTCAAGAACCTTTATTGTGCAGTTATACTATGATTTGGAAGAAATACTATACTTTGGCACAAATACTATGATTTGGCTCAAATACTATAACTATCCTCGGTCAGAAGGAGAGGCTTACATCCAGGGATTAGATTACCACAGGTGGAGTTTATTGCGGTCAGATGGATGGTACAGGGAGGTATGGCATACAGTAGGAGGATGTGGAGAGGTGATATGGTGTGGTTTCTATGATTAAGAACAGGGTATGCATTACAACATGCATACAGATTAAAGATTAAGAAAACTGGTAACAAATTCCTCCACTACAAATCAGTCTGATGCCACTTTTTACAGGGTTCCCGTTTACTAAGGCACTACCCAAAAGGCGCCACAAGAGGGCACTCCAACACAAGAGATGACCTATTTACACTGATGCACTTAGTAAACAGCCCCTACTTAGCCACTACATAATACAGTGATATTACAGTATACAAATTCACACGAATACTATGATTTGGCAGAAATACTATGACTTAGTAGTAATACTATAACATAACAGATTTCCTAAAAAAAAACTATGAAATTGCATTAATTCTATGACTTGGCAGAGATACTACGTTTTAGCACAAATACTATAACAACGCAGAAATACTATGACTTAGTAGTAATACTATAACATAACAGTTCAATGTTCTTGCACAAATACCACAATATGGCAGAAATACTATGTTTTAGCAAAAATACTGTGATTTGGTGTAAATACTACGATTTGGCACACATACTATATTCCGCAGATACACTATAACATAACAGATATTCTACGACTTAGTAGTAATACTATAACATAACAGAATTATTAATTGGGCACAAATACCACGATTTGGCAAAAATACTATGATTGGGTACAAATACTATGATTTGGCAATAATACTGCATTTTAACACAACTACTGAGATTTGATTGAAATACTATGATTTAGAAGAAATACTATTACTCAATACAAATACGATGCTTTGGGACAAATACTATGTTTTGGTTCCAATACTATGATGTTCAACAAATACTATGATTTGGCACAAGTACTATGATTTAGTACAAATACTATGATTTGGCAGAAATACTATGCCTTAGTAGTAATACTATAACATAAGAGATATACTATGGTTTTGCAGACATACTATGTTTTTGCACAAATACCATGATTTGGCACAAATGCTATGATTTAGCAGAAATACTATGATTGGGTACAAATACTATGATTTGGCAATAATATTGCGTTTTAACAACAACTACTGAGATTTGATTGAAATACTATGATTTAGAAGAAATACTATGACTCCATACAAATACGATGCTTTGGCACAAATACTATGATTTGGCAGAAATACTATGACTTAGTAGTAATACTATAACATAACAGATTTCCTAAAAAAAACTATGAAATTGCAGTAATTCTATGACTTGGCAGAGATACTACGTTTTAGTACAAATACTATAACAATGCAGAAATACTATGACTTAGTAGTAATACTATAACATAACAGTTCAATGTTCTTGCACAAATACCACAATATGGCAGAAATACTATGTTTTACCGCAAATACTGTGATTTGGTATAAATACTGCGATTTGGCACACATACTATGATTTGGCAGAAATACTATGCCTTAGTAGTAATACTATAACATAAGAGATATACTATGGTTTTGCAGACATACTATGTTTTTGCACAAATACCATGATTTGGCACAAATGCTATGATTTAGCAGAAATACTATGATTGGGTATAAATACTATGATTTGGCACAAGTACTATGATTTAGTACAAATACTATGATTGGGCAGAAGTACCATGTTTCAGTACAAATACTATGATTTGGCAGGAATACTCTGGTTTAGCAGAAATACTCTGATTTAGCAGAAGTACTATCTTTTGGTAGAAATTCCTGCTAAAAGGTACTATTTCTGCGTTTTAGCAGAAATACTGTAATTTGGCATAAATACTATAATTTGGGATAAATACTATGATTTGGTACATATAATATATTCAGCACATATATTATAAAATAACAGAAATATTTGGCCCCAAAACCATGATTTTGCACAAATACCATGATTTTGCAAAAATACTATGAATTGGCAGAAATACTATGATTTAGCAGAAGTACTAAGATGTAGTAGAAGTACTTTGCTTTAGCAGAAATACTATGATTGAGGAGTAATACCTAAACATAGGAGAAATATTGATACACAGACACACATACACAGACAGTAAAGGGAACAGGAGCTGTTGAGAGTCTGGGCTTGGTATATGTAGGTCAGTTAAATTAGCTGCACCTGCTGTAGTCAGCCCTTACACACACAGACACAGAGAGAGGTGTGAGTTTTCTTCAGTGTATTTCTGACATTCAGGATTCCCCTCGAACAAATGGCCATAATTTCCTAACCGTAGAGGCTAGAACGGTCATTCAGGCATCGTTTTATTCAGAAGAGATGGGGGAATCTTCAGGTCTTCATAATTCAGAGATAAAACATAAATTATTAAAGATATATGACTTGTAATACACTGTAACTGAGTAGAGGCGAAGCAAAAACTGCCTTGACTTGCGCTCAAACAACCTTTGGTAACTCTAAATCTATAAGGAGCATCAAAATCATTCTTTCACCGTAAGAAACAGCAGGCTTTGGTGAACAGTCATGGAAATTTTCAGGGCTCTGTGGAAATCCATCAAAAAGATATGACGAGAGAAAAAAGTGGTTCATTTCCAGAGATTGAAATCTGATGAAATCTGAGCGAGGGACAAATTTCCTACCCTCAAACAAGTCCAACTCATTTCAGAACGGTAATAGGTGAGAAAGAAATTCTTGAATTGTGAGCATCAGGAGTGTCTGAACATATACGGGGACAAGCCTCATGTCTTAACTTCGCTTCGTTAAGGAGATATGACAATTTGAAAATGCCTCTCATTAGAGAAATCCAGCGGTGATTTTGAACAAACTCTCCATTGAGTTTATATGGAGAGTTTTCTGACTTTGTGTTACTCTGAGGAGATTTGCAAAATATCTATGAGTCCCACAACAATGATAGTGACATTTTCTGAAAGCCAGCAAAAATACCTACGTTTTGATGTATAATTAGTGGGGCTTGAGTGGAAATTGAGCGAGTAGCAAGAAGTTGTTTGGACATGAAGAGAAAATTCAAACAGTTTCACTGTCCCCTCTGAGTTAATTGCATAGCAACCATAGCAACGCACGTATTTTCTGAAAAATCACAATTTTGCAACTGAAAACTCAAAGAGGGATAAGATTAAAACGGTAGAATATCTGAAAAAGCTGAATCATACAGGAATAGCCAAATCATTTGAGAACATTTTAAAGTTTGAATGGAGTTTCTAGGTGAAAGTATGAGGCAGTAGTTAAGTTTCAAAGACAAGAAAGTTTTAGCAGAATTGTGGAAGTTTCCCATTCATTTCAATGGGACAAATTAAAGGAAAAAAGTGTAATATTTTAAAAAGTATAATAGTAATAAACACCAAAAGTCATAGCCGGCATTAGCAGAAAGAGCAGAACAGTTTAGAGTTTGAACGGTGAAAATAGCACAAAAATTGTGGAAGTAGATCCACGGCAAAAAGTGTACGGAAACACCCGGAATAATAACTAGAAAAATTTGCATTTCCTGCGAAAATGCTGTGTGGATGCCTTAAGGGCTGAAGATATCTGCTGAAAAAAGCTGAAAAAGTTGAAAAAAAAAACCCAAAAAAATGTTGCCCTGAGCAGGATTCAAACCTGGCCCTTCTGGTACTCAAGGCAGGTTCTCATGTCACTGCACCAAAGTCTTTCTCACAAAGAAGAGGTGGAGAGATTGACAATTGTGCTGAAATGAGCAGAAGAGGCTGAGAATTGTGCTGATAAGAGGTGAAAAGGCTAAATATTTGGCAGAAAAGAGGTGAATCAGAAGAATTTCTGCTGAAAAGAGGTAAAGATGGGCTGAAAAGAGGTGTAGAAACAGAAGTGCTTGCTGAAGATGGCTGTATGTGTAATGACACACTGGAGAGTGTCAAGAAAGCAGAGCGCATGCAAGCAGGGAACATGTGTAGCAACTGTCACAGGTAGGATTCGAACCTCTGCCACCGGGTCTCACGGCAGCTGCCCTACCCTCTGAGCCAAATGAGTTCTGGTCACAAGTAAAGATATGATGAGAGCGAAAATGTGCACTGTGGAGCAGAAGCTCAAATTAGCAGAAAAGAGGTGAAGAGGAAGAACTTTGTTGTGAAATGAGAAATAAATAAAGAAATAAAGAAACTGAAATTTGTGCTTAAAACAAGTGAAAAAGCTGAACTCTGAAATCCTGCTAAAACAGCAGAAGAGGCTGATATTTTTCAGCTACTCATTGAGCCAAACTGGTTCTCACGTAACTGAAAAAAGGTGGAAAAGCTTACAATTCTAATGAAAACAGCAGAAGAGGCTGAGATTTGTGCTGATAAGAGGTGAAAATGCTGAACCAATCAGAGGTACTGCTTCTGTCTGCTTCATCAGGCTGTGTACTTGTATGTATTTCTGCCATAGACTGTTAACAAGAATCTGAGGTCCATATTAGAAAAGCTGCTAAAATCATAAAACTTTGCAGAATTGTAATAAATTATCAATATGAATTACCGGTCTGTGATAGTGTATAAATTTGTACTCAAAAACTAGGTGGGATAGAAGCATAATTCTTGCACTGGGTGAATCAGCGGACTTTGGTGTACTTTGACTGCGATTTACATAGCTCTTTGTATCTCCGTCGCGGAGACATGACGAGAGAAGAAATGGCTTAATTTTCGGAGTTTGAAAAATGAGAGGAGGACATATTTCCACCCCTCAAACATGTTTTTGCAGAAACACTGTAATTTCGCTTAAATAGTATGAAATAGCAGTAATACTATGATTTGGCAGAAATACTACTTTTTAGCACAAATACTATTGTACAGAATGGTGTACGTCAGTTTAATGCTGGGTGGTGCTGCAATAGTAACTATCCTCGGTCAGAAAGAGAGGCTGACATCCAGGGATTAGATTACCACAGGTGGAGTTTATTGGCGGTCAGATGGATGGTACAGGGAGGTATGGCATACAGTAGGAGGATGTGGAGAGGTGATATGGTGTGGTTTCTATGATTAAGAAAACTGGCAACAAATTCCTCCACTACAAATCAGTCTGATACCACTTCTTACAGGGTTCACGTTTACTAAGGCACTACCCAAAATGCGCCACAAGAGGGCACTCCAACACAAGAGATGACCTATTTACACTGTAAACACCCCCTACTTAGCCACTACATACTACAGTGATATTACAGTATACAAATTCACACAAATACTATGATTTGGCAGAAATACTATGACTTAGTAGTAATACTATAACATAACAGTTCAATGTTCTTGCACAAATACCACAATATGGCAGAAATACTATGTTTTAGCATAAATACTGTGATTTGGTATAAATACTACGATTTGGCACACATACTATATTCCGCAGATACACTATAACATAACAGATATTCTACGACTTAGTAGTAATACTATAACATAACAGAATTATTAATTGGGCACAAATACCACAATTTGGCAAAAATACTATGATTCGACACAAATACGATGACATGGCAAAAATACTATGATTGGGTACAACTACTATGATTTGGCAATAATACTGCATTTTAACACAACTACTGAGATTTGATTGAAATACTATGATTTAGAAGAAATACTATGACTCCATACAAATACGATGCTTTGGGACAAATACTATGTTTTGGTTCCAATACTATGATGTGCAACAAATACTATGATTTGGCACAAGTACTATGCCTTAATAGTAATACTATAACATAAGAGATATACTATGGTTTTTCAGACATACTATGTTTTTGCACAAATACCATGATTTGGCACAAATGCTATGATTTAGAAGAAATACTATGATTGGGTACAAATACTATGATTTGGCAATAATACTGCATTTTAACACAACTACTGAGATTTGATTGAAATACTATGATTTAGAAGAAATACTATTACTCCATACAAATACGATGCTTTGGGACAAATACTATGTTTTGGTTCCAATACTATGATGTGCAACAAATACTATGATTTGGCACAAGTACTATGATTTAGTACAAAATACTATGATTTGGCAGAAATACTATGCCTTAGTAGTAATACTATAACATAAGAGATATACTATGGTTTTGCAGACATACTATGTTATTGCACAAATACCATGATTTGGCACAAATGCTATGATTTAGCAGAAATACTATGATTGGGTACAAATACTATGATTTGGCAATAATACTGCGTTTTAACAACAACTACTGAGATTTGATTGAAATACTATGATTTAGAAGAAATACTATGACTCCATACAAATACGATGCTTTGGCACAAATACTATGATTTGGCACAAGTACTATGATTTAGTACAAATACTATGATGGGGCAGAAGTACTATGTTTCAGTACAAATACAAGAAATTCTTGAATTGTGAGCGTCAGGAGTGTCTGAACATATACGGGGACAAGCCTCATGTCTTAACTTTGCTTCGTTAAGGAGATATGACAATTTGAAAATGCCTCTCATTAGAGAAATCCAGCGGTGATTTTGAACAAACTCTCCATTGAGTTTATATGGAGAGTTTTCTGACTTTGTGTTACTCTGAGGAGATTTGCAAAATATCTATGAGTCCCACAACAATGATAGGGACATTTTCTGAAAGCCAGCAAAAATACCTACGTTTTGATGTATAATTTGTGGGGCTTGAGTGGAAATTGAGCGAGCAGCAAGAAGTTGTTTGGACATGATGAGAAAATTCAAACAGTTTCACTGTCCCCTCTGACTTAATTGCATAGCAACCATAGCAACGCATGTATTTTCTGAAAAATCACAATTTTGCAACTGAAGACTTAAAGAGAGATAAGATGAAAACGGTAGAAGATCTGAAAAAGCTGAATCACACAGGAATAGCCCAATCATTTGAGAACGTTTTAAAGTTTGAATGGAGTTTCTAGGTGAAAGTATGAGGAAGTAGTTAAGTTTCAAAGACAAGAACGTTTTAGCAGAATTGTGGAAGTTTCCCATTCATTTCAATGGGACAAATTAAAGGAAAAAAGTGTAATATTTTAAAAAGTATAATAGCAATAAACACCAAAAGTCATAGCCGGCATTAGCAGAAAGAGCAGAACAGTTTAGAGTTTGAACGGTGAAAATAGCACAAAAATTGTGGAAGTAGATCCACGGCGAAAAGTGTACGGAAACACCCGGAATAATAAAGAATAAAGAGAAACAGGAACTCAATAGTGTGGATGCCTATTAAGGCATCCACACAACTAGAAAAATTTGCATTTCCTGCGAAAATGCTGTGTGGATGCCTTAACGCTGAAGATGTCTGCAGAAAAAAGCTGAAAAAGTTGAAAAAAAAAAGGTTGCCCTGAGCAGGATTCAAACCTGGCCCTCCAGAGGTCTAAGGGCAGCTATTTAGCTCACTGAGCCAAAGTCATTCTCACAAAGAAGAGGTGGAGAGATTGACAATTGTGCTGAAATGAGCAGAAGCTGCTGAGAATTGTGCTGATAAGAGGTGGAAAGGCTGAAAATGTTTCAGAAGAGGTGAATAAGCAGAATTTGGGCAGAAAAGAGGTGAAAACTCTGAAAATTTGGTGAAAAGAGTTCAATCAGCAGAATTTCTTCTGAAAAGAGTTCAATCAGAAGAATTTTGCTGAAAAGAGTTTTTTTCTGAAAACAGCAGAAAAAACTGAAAATTTTGCTGAAAAGAGTTGAATGAGCAGAATTTGTGCTGAAAATAGGTTTTTGCTGAAAACAGCTGAAAAAGCTGGTATTTGTGCTGAAAAGTGGTGAAAAAAACGAAAATTGTGTTGAAAAGGGGTGAAAAAGCTTAAATTTGTGTTGAAAAGAGTTAACAAAGTTTAACTGTTGACTGAAAGAAATGTTGCCATAAGCGGGATTTGAACCCAGGCCTCCCAGTCTGAGAACGGACGCTTATCTCACTGAGCTAAAACACAACTCAGTCCAGCATGCAAAATCAGTGAGGCCATTGATAATGTGTTCCATTCATTTCAATGGTCAAAAGTCATAACAAACATCAGCAGAAATAGCAGAATATTTTAAAGTTTAAACATAGTATTTCTGCTAAAACTTAGTATTTAAACTAAATAATATTTTTTTTCCTGCCAAATCCTAGCATTTGTGCTGGAACACAGAATATTCTGCCAAATCCTACAATTTGTGCTAAAACATTATTTATGATTTAGTAGAAACACTGGGACTTGGTAGAAATACTATGATTTACATGAAATACTTTGACTTAGCAGAAGTACTACAATCTAGGAAAAAAGTACTACAGCATAGCAGAAATTCTATCATTGAGCAGAATTACTAGGATTTAGAAGAAATACTAAGATTTGGCACAAACACTGATGTGGCTCAAGAACCTTTATTGTGCAGTTATACTATGATTTGGAAGAAATACTATGCTTTGGCACAAATACTATGATTTGGAAGAAATAGTATGTTTTAGCACAAATACTATGATTTGGCTCAAATACTATGATTTACCAGTAATACTATGTTTTGGAACAAATACTACACTTTGTCACAAATACTATAATTGAGTACAAGTACTATAAGTTTACAGAAATACTATGATTTAGCAGAAATGCAGTGTTTTTGCAGAAACACTGTAATTTCGCTTAAATAGTATGAAATAGCATTAATACTATGATTTGGCAGAAATACTACTTTTTAGCACAAATACTATTGTACAGAATGGTGTACGTCAGTTTAATGCTGGGTGGTGCTGCAATAGTAACTATCCTCGGTCAGAAGGAGAGGCTTACATCCAGGGATTAGATTACCACAGGTGGAGTTTATTGCGGTCAGATGGATGGTACAGGGAGGTATGGCATACAGTAGGAGGATGTGGAGAGGTGATATGGTGTGGTTTCTATGATTAAGAACAGGGTATGCATTACAACATGCATACAGATTAAAGATTAAGAAAACTGGCAACAAATTCCTCCACTACAAATCAGTCTGATACCACTTTTTACAGGGTTCCCGTTTACTAAGGCACTACCCAAAAGGCGCCACAAGAGGGCACTCCAACACAAGAGATGACCTATTTACACTGATGCACTTAGTAAACAGCCCCTACTTAGCCACTACATAATACAGTGATAATACAGTATTCAAATTCACACAAATACTATGATTTGGCAGAAATACTATGACTGAGTAGTAATACTATAACATAACAGATTTCCTAAAAAAACTATGAAATTGCAGTAATTCTATGACTTGGCAGAGATACTACGTTTTAGCACAAATACTATAACAACGCAGAAATACTATGACTTAGTAGTAATACTATAACATAACAGTTCAATGTTCTTGCACAAATACCACAATATGGCAGAAATACTATGTTTTAGCACAAATACTGTGATTTGGTATAAATACTATGATTTGGCACACATACTATATTCCGCAGATACACTATAACATGACAGATATTCTAAAACTTAGTAGTAATACTATAACATAACAGAATTATTATTTGGGCACAAATACCACGATTTGGCAAAAATGCCATGATTCAGCACAAATATGATGACATGGCAAAAATACTATGATTGGGTACAAATACTATGATTTGGCACAAGTACTATGATTTAGTACAAATACTATGATTTGGCAGAAATACTCTGATTTAGCAGACGTACTATCTTTTGGTAGAAATTCCTGCTAAAAGGTAGTATTTCTGCGTTTCAGCAGAAATACTGTAATTTGGCATAAATACTATGATTTGGCATAAATACTATGCCTTAGTAGTAATACTATAACATAAGAGATATACTATGGTTTTGCAGACATACTATGTTTTTGCACAAATACCATGATTTGGCACAAATGCTGTGATTTAGCAGAAATACTATGATTGGGTTCAAATACTATGATTTGGCAATAATACTGCGTTTTAACAACAACTACTGAGATTTGATTGAAATACTATGATTTAGAAGAAATACTATGACTCCATACAAATACGATGCTTTGGCACAAATACTATGATTTGGCAGAAATACTATGACTTAGTAGTAATACTATAACATAACAGATTTCCAAAAAAAACTATGAAATTGCAGTAATTCTATGACTTGGCAGAGATACTACGTTTTAGCACAAATACTATAACAACGCAGAAATACTATGACTTAGTAGTAATACTATAACATAACAGTTCAATGTTCTTGCACAAATACCACAATATGGCAGAAATACTATGTTTTAGCACAAATACTGTGATTTGGTATAAATACTATGATTTGGCACACATACTATATTCCGCAGATACACTATAACATAACAGATATTCTACGACTTAGTAGTAATACTATAACATAACAGAATTATTAATTGGGCACAAATACCACGATTTGGCAAAAATACTAATATTGGGTACAAATACTATGATTTGGCAATAATACTGCATTTTAACACAACTACTGAGATTTGATTGAAATACTATGATTTAGAAGAAATACTATTACTCCATACAAATACGATGCTTTGGGAGAAATACTATGTTTTGGTTCCAATACTATGATGTGCAACAAATACTATGATTTGGCACAAGTACTATGATTTAGTACAAATACTATGATTTGGCAGAAATACTATGCCTTAGTAGTAATACTATAACATAAGAGATATACTATGGTTTTGCAGACATACTATGTTTTTGCACAAATACCATGATTTGGAACAAATGCTATGATTTAGCAGAAATACTAAGATTGGGTACAAATACTATGATTTGGCAATAATACTGCGTTTTAACAACAACTACTGAGATTTGATTGAAATACTATGATTTAGAAGGAATACTATGACTCCATACAAATACAATGCTTTGGAACAAATACTATGATTGGGCAGAAGTACTATGTTTCAGTACAAATACTATGATTTGGCAGGAATACTCTGATTTAGCAGAAATACTATGTTTTAACATAAATACTGTCTTTTGGCAGAAATTCCTGCTAAAAAGGACTATTTCTGCTTTTTAGCAGAAATACTGTAATTTGGCATAAATACTATAATTTGGGATAAATACTATGATTTGGCACATATAATATATTCAGCACATATATTATAAAATAACAGAAATATTATGATTTGGCCTCAAAACCATGATTTTGCACAAATACCATGATTCTGCAAAAATACTATGATTTAGCAAAAATACTATGATTTAGCAGAAGTACTGAGATGTAGCAGAAGTACTTTGTTTTAGCAGAAATACTATGATTGAGGAGTAATACTTAAACATAGGAGAAATATTGATACACAGACACACATACACAGACAGTAAAGGGAACAGGAGCTGTGGAGAGTCTGGGCTTGGTATATGTAGGTCAGTTAAATTAGCTGCACCTGCTGTAGTCAGCCCTTACACACACAGACACAGAGAGAGGTGTGAGTTTTCTTCAGTGTATTTCTGACATTCAGGATTCCACTCGAACAAATGGCCATAATTTCCTAACCGTAGAGGCTAGAACGGTCATTCAGGCATCGTTTTATTCAGAAGAGATGGGGGAATCTTCAGGTCTTCATAATTCAGAGATAAAACATAAATTATTAAAGATATATGACTTGTAATACACTGTAACTGAGTAGAGGCGAAGCAAAAACTGCCTTGACTTGCGCTCAAACAACCTTTGGTAACTCTAAATCTATATGGAGCATCAAAATCATTCTTTCACCGTAAGAAACAGCAGGCTTTGGTGAACAGTTATGGAAATTTTCAGGGCTCTGTGGAAATCCATCAAAAAGATATGACGAGAGAAAAAAGTGCCTCATTTCCAGTGTTTGAAATCTGATGAAATCTGAGCGAGGGACAAATTTCCTACCCTCAAACAAGTCCAACTCATTTCAGAACGGTAATAGGTGAGAAAGAAATTCTTGAATTGTGAGCGTCAGGAGTGTCTGAACATATACGGGGACAAGCCTCATGTCTTAACTTTGCTTCGTTAAGGAGATATGACAATTTGAAAATGCCTCTCATTAGAGAAATCCAGCGGTGATTTTGAACAAACTCTCCATTGAGTTTATATGGAGAGTTTTCTGACTTTGTGTTACTCTGAGGAGATTTGCAAAATATCTATGAGTCCCACAACAATGATAGGGACATTTTCTGAAAGCCAGCAAAAATACCTACGTTTTGATGTATAATTTGTGGGGCTTGAGTGGAAATTGAGCGAGTAGCAAGAAGTTGTTTGGACATGAAGAGAAAATTCAAACAGTTTCACTGTCCCCTCTGAGTTAATTGCATAGCAACCATAGCAACGCATGTATTTTCTGAAAAATCACAATTTTGCAACTGAAGACTCAAAGAGGGATAAGATTAAAACGGTAGAAGATCTGAAAAAGCTGAATCATACAGGAATAGCCAAATCATTTGAGAACATTTTAAAGTTTGAATGGAGTTTCTAGGTGAAAGTATGAGGCAGTAGTTAAGTTTCAAAGACAAGAAAGTTTTAGCAGAATTGTGGAAGTTTCCCATTCATTTCAATGGGACAAATTAAAGGAAAAAAGTGTAATATTTTAAAAAGTATAATAGTAATAAACACCAAAAGTCATAGCCGGCATTAGCAGAAAGAGCAGAACAGTTTAGAGTTTGAACGGTGAAAATAGCACAAAAATTGTGGAAGTAGATCCACGGCGAAAAGTGTACGGAAACACCCGGAATAATAATAAAGAAGAAAGAGAAACAGGATCTCAATAGTGTGGATGCCTATTAAGGCATCCACACAATAATCCTGTGCCTCTCTGTGCTGCGTGTGTAAAAAGATGCACCTTTTTTGGCGGGAAAACGTAAACAGCCACTCTGATTGGTGGATTTAAATTCGGCAGCTCTCTCCCTCTGTGTCTGTCTGTGTGTGTGTGTGTGTGTGTGTGTGTGTGTGTGTGTGTGTGTGTGTGTGTGTGTGTGTGTGTGTGTGTGTGTGTTTAGTGGGAGAGAGAGAACCCTACCCTTATTTGGCAGCATGTCATTGTAGGATTTAAATTGAATATAGTTAGACTGATTGACTGGATTAGAGCCTGTGTTTGTGTGTCCCTCTCTGCATTTCTGTTTCAATATGCCTCCATATTTGTAATTTTGTAAGTTATTGCTATTCTGCTAAATCATAGTATTTCTGGTACTTTTCGGTACTTGTGGTAAATACAGTATTTCTGCTAAATTATAGTATTTCTGCTTTATTATACTATTTGTGCTAAAACATAGTATTTCTACTAAATGTAGTATTTCTGCTTTTTATACTATTTGTGCTAAATTATAATATTTCTGCTTTTTATACTATTTGTGCTAAATTATAATGTTTCTGCTTTTTATACTATTTGTGCTAAAACATAGTATTTCTACTAAATGTAGTATTTATGCTTAATCATACTATTTCTGCTTTTTATAGGATTTGTGCCTAATATAGTATTTCTGCTTTTTATAGGATTTGTGCTTAATATAGTATTTCTGCTAAATTATAGTATTTCTGCTTTTTATAGGATTTGTGCTAAAACATAGTATTTCTACTAAATGTAGTATTTATGCTTAATCATACTATTTCTATATATTTCTGCCAGGTCCCCAGGCAGCCAAACCTCTGTGATGACTGAGACATTCAAATTTTCAAATCAGGGCCTGCACGGTTTCCCAGCCAATCATATATGTGTCCTGAGGCATTCAAATTTGCATATTGGGGCCTTCATGGCTTCTAAGCCAGCCAATCATATCTGAGGGCTGAGGAACTCAAATCCACAAATCAGGGCCTGCACGGCTTCCCAGCCAGCCAATCATATATGTGGTCTCAGCCATTCAAATTTGCATATTGGGGAATTCGTGGCTTCTAAGTCAACAAGTCATCCATGTCATATATCTCTAAAAATTCACATTTTAATGATAAATTGTCAACACTTGAAGATTCCCCCATCTCTTCTGAACAAAACGGTGTAAGAATGACCGCTCTAGCCCCTACGGTTAGGAAATTATGGTCATTTGTTTGAGGGGAGTCGTCATTATGAGAAATAGACTGCAATAATCCTGTGCCTCTCTGTGCTGCGTGTGTAAAAAGATGCACATGTTTTGGCGGGAAAAAGTACACAGGCTCTCTGATTGGTGGATTCAAATTCAGCAGCTCCCAGGCTGACCTAGAAACATACTTCTCTCTCCCTGTGCATTTTTTTGCTGATTTTTTCATTTAACAAGTATATTTGAGGGACACTCAGCATGTTCAGCATTTTTTCAGCTGTCCATTTTGCTTTTCCAATTTTTCTGTTTAACTTATTGCTATTGTGCTAAATCATACTATTTCTGCTATTTTATAAGATTTGTGCCTAATATAGTATTTCTGCTAAATTACAGTATTTCTGCTTTTTATACTATTTGTGCTAAAACATAGTATTTCTACTAAATGTAGTATTTATGCTTAATCATACTATTTCAGCTTTTTATGGGATTTGTGCCTAATATAGTATTTCTGCTTTTTATAGGATTTTTGCTCAAACATAGTATTTCTACTAAATGTAGTGTTTATGCTTAATCATACTATTTCTGCTTTTTATAGGATTTGTGCTTAATATAGTATTTCTGCTAAATTATAGTATTTCTGCTTTTTATAGTATTTGTGCTAAAACATAGTATTTCTACTAAATGTAGTATTTATGCTTAATCATAGTATTTCTATATATTTCTGCCAGGTCCCCAGGCAGCCAATCCTCTGTGAGGACTTAGACATTCAAATTTTCAAATCAGGGCCTGCACGGTTTCCCAGCCAATCATATATGTGTCCTGAGGAATTCAAATTTGCATATTGGGGAATTCGTGGTTTCTAAGTCAACAAGTCATCCATGTCGTATATCTCTAATAATTCACATTTTAATGATAAATTGTTAACACTGGAAGATTCCCCCATCTCTTCTGAACAAAACGGTGTAAGAATGGCCGCTCTAGCCCCTACGGTTAGGAAATTATGGTCATTTGTTTGAGGGGAGTCCTCACTATGAGAAATAGGCTGCAATAATCCTGTGCCTCTCTGTGCTGCGTGTGTAAAACGATGCACATGTTTTGGCGGGAAAACGTAAACAGCCACTCTGATTGGTGGATTTAAATTCGGCAGCTCTCTCCCTCTGTGTGTGTGTGTGTGTGTGTGTGTGTGTGTGTGTGTGTGTGTTTAGTGGGAGAGAGAGGACCCTGCCCTTATTTGGCAGCATGTCATTGTAGGATTTAAATTGAATATAGTTAGACTGGTTGACTGGATTAGAGCCTGTGTTTGTGTGTCCCTCTGTGCATTTCTGTTTCAATATGCCTCCATATTTGTAATTTTGTAAGTTATTACTATTCTGCTAAATCATAGTATTTCTGGTACTTTTCGGTACTTGTGCTAAATACAGTATTTCTGCTAAATTATAGTATTTATTCTTTTTATAGGATTTGTGCCTAACATAGTATTTCTGCTAAATTATAGTATTTCTGCTTTTTATACTATTTGTGCCTAATATAGTATTTCTGCTTTTTATAGGATTTGTGCCTAATATAGTATTTCTGCTTTTTATAGGATTTGTGCCTAATATAGTATTTCTGCTTTTTATAGGATTTGTGCTTAATATAGTATTTCTGCTAAATTATAGTATTTCTGCTTTTTATAGGATTTGTGCTAAAACATAGTATTTCTACTAAATGTAGTATTTATGCTTAATCATACTATTTCTATATATTTCTGCAAGGTCCACAGGCAGCCAATCCTCTGTGAGGACTGAGACATTCAAATTTTCAAATCAGGGCCTGCACGGTTTCCCAGCCAATCATATATGTGTCCTGAGGCATTCAAATTTGCATATTGGGGCCTTCATGACTTCTAAGCCAGCCAATCATATCTGAGGGCTGAGGAATTCAAATCCACAAATCAGGGCCTACACAGCTTCCCAGCCAGCCAATCATGTATGTGGGCTCCAGGTATTCAAATTTGCATATTGGGGAATTCGTGGCTTCTAAGACAACAAGTCATCCATGTCATATATCTCTAATAATTCATTATTTAATGATAAATTGTCAACACTTGAAGATTCCCCCATCTCTTCTGAACAAAACGGTGTAAGAATGACCGCTCTAGCCCCTACGGTTAGGAAATTATGGTCATTTGTTTGAGGGGAGTCGTCACTATGAGAAATAGACTGCAATAATCCTGTGTCTCTCTGTGCTGCGTGTGTAAACAGAAGCACCTGTTTTGGCGGGGGAAAGTGCACAGGCTCTCTGATTGGTGGATTCAAATTCAGCTGCTCCCAGGCTGACCTAGAAACTTACTTCTCTCTCCCTGTGTGTGTGTGTGTGTGTGTGTGTGTGTGTGTGTGTGACAGAGAGAGAGAGAGAGAGAAAGGCTTTTAATGGGATGACCTCATTCTAAGCTTCAAATTCAATATATTTAGACTGCTTGACTGAATTGGATCTTGTGTGTGTGTCTCTCTGTGCATGTGTGTTTCCTTATGTGTACATATTTCTGATTGTGTGGCTGTTATATTTTTTTTTTGCTGATTTTTTTCATTTAACAAGTATATTTGAGGGACCTTCAGCATGTTCAGCATTTTTTCAGCTGTCCATTTTGCTTTTCCGATTTTTCTGTTTAACTTATTACTATTGTGCTAAATCATACTATTTCTGCTTTTAATAGGATTTGTGCTTAATATAGTATTTCTGCTTTTTATAGGATTTGTGCTTAATATACTATTTCTGCTTTTTATAGGATTTGTGCTTAATCATACTATTTCTGCTAAATGTAGTATTTATGCTTAATCATACTATTTCTATATATTTCTGCCAGGCAGCCAATCCTCTGTGAGGACTCAGACTCATATCACATATCAGGGCCTGCAGGGCTTCCCAGCCAGCCAATCATGTCTGAGGTCTTCCGTTTCCTCTCTCGTCATATCTCAGCGACGGATGTACATAGAGCAATGAAAATCGCAGTCAAAGTACACCAAAGTCCGCTGATTCACCCAGTACAAGGATTATGCTTCTAGTCCACCTAGTGTTTGAGTTACACAACGTTTTGTAACTCCAAAAAACTGCGTTTTTCGCCTCTCACCGCGATCTAATTCTGACTGCTCATCACCCTGTTTTTCCAAACGGCTGCTCTCTTTCCCAGTGGCGCAGTTGGTAATGACACGGGTCTGCAAACCAAAGGTCGCCGGTTCGATTCCACCTTGGTCAACATTTTTTTTCCCTACAAATTAATACACTGTCACAGACCAGTAATTCATATTCATCATTTATTACAATTCTGCAAACTTTTATGATTTTACCAGCTTTTCTAATATGGACCTCACATTCTTGTTAACACTCCATGGCACAAATACTCTTCCCTTTAGGCTCTGTGTATGTGTGTGTGTGTGTATCAATATTTCTCCCATTTTAAAGTATTACTCCTCCATAATTGTGTTTCTGTTAAATCAAAGTACTTTTACTACATCTCAGTACTTCTGCTCAATCATAGTATTTCTGCTAAATCATAGTATTTCTGCTACTTTTTGGTACTTGTGCTAAATACAGTATTTCTGCTAAATCATACTATTTCTACTATATTATATTTTTCTTTCTAAATATGGCATTTCTGCTATATAATTGTATTTCTGCTATGTTATAATATTTGTGCTAAATCAGAGTATTTGTGCTGTATCATAGTATTTCTGCCAAATGATAGTATTTCTGTCAAATTATAGTATTTGTGCTAAAACATAGTATTAATTTAAAATTACAATATTCATAGTTCATCACAGTGTCTCTGGTAAATCACAGTATTTCTGCTATGTTGTACTATTTTTCTAAATCATAGTGTTTCTGTAATGTTTAAGTATTTTTGGCTAAATATATTCTTTCTGTTATCTTATACTATTTCTCCTAAGTTCTTGTATTTTTGAGAAGTTATCATGTTTCTGGTAAGTTACAATATTTCTGCAAAGTTCTGCTATGCTATTGTATTTCTGCCAAGTATTATGTTTCCTCTAAGATATTGCAGTTCTGCTAAGTTATTCCATTTTAGCAAAGTTCTTTTGCTTCTGCAAAGTTTTTACAATTTCTGCAACTTTTCAGCTTTTTCAGCTACTTTTTGCATACAGCTTCAGCTTTAAGCATCCACACTGCATTTTCGCAGGAAATGCAAATTTTTCTAGTTTCATTTGACCTTTGGTTTTAAATTCAGTTTCCTGGGTGAATTTTCTTATTTGAGTTCAGCTTTTACTACATTCATCGTTTTTAATGATTGTATGCAGGGCACGTGTCAGAGGCAGGAAAATCTGTGCAGGATGTCTGTCTCCAGAAACACATCCATCAAAGCCCGTAATGACTGAACTAACGGGGACCAAAGCGCTCTCTGCAGTCGTTCATTCTAATTTGATCATTTTTATTTTATTCTAGTGCTTTTAGTTTTGAAGAGTCTAGTTTGTCTGTTTGGCGTGATACGGGATTTGGGCATTTTTAGGAAAAGCACTGAACCTGCTCAGTGACCCATGATGTGATCAAAAGGTCCATTTACAGTGTAGAAACACGGTATATCTGATATTTATTCCTATAAAATATGCTGCTTACATTTTGTTGGTAGAGTCTTGCTATGCTCTGGTTCTGATGCTCAGGAAGGCAAAAAAATAGAAAACTAATCATTGGCTGTCAGGTGAGTTCCTTCCACAGTGCAATGATGTGACATTAATCATGGATCAAATCTTTCTTCAAATACTACACGACTCCTCGCTGTACCACTTATAACAGCTCCATTTACAGTCAGCAAAACTCCGGGGACATTCTTATTTGCATGTGTCCTTAAAATGTAATTAATGTAAGCATGCAAAGAAACTTCCAAACTCCTATGAGGACACGTCGGTCTAATTTATGAAGTTACACAAAGCTGAAATGATCAGAACATTAAAAGAACATTATGATAACAGTAAATGTTAGTATGGCAGAGTGTTTCAGAAAAAGCTCAGGTGACACAATGAGGGAACACCTGAAAGACTCAAACCTCACTGATGGAAATGATCAGGATAAACCACAGAGCTGTCTTCATAAAGTCATCAGCACATCAGAAACAGCAGCGACACGAGCCCCAGCTGCCTGACAGGTCTGCACAAAACACTCGTTTCCACGTGATCTGTGCCAAAATCACTTGCAACACTCAGCAGCTTAATGAGCCCCACGAGAGCTGCTGCCACAGTGTGAGTGTGTGTGTCTATGACTTTATGTGTGTCTGTGTGACCCCGGTCCTTGTGTTGACAGGCAGCTCAGAGAAAGTTTTGCTGGCGTTTCGATGAAGATGGACGGGGTGAGCGAGGTTAAAGGTGGCAGGGGACAATCGCTCTCTCTTTCACAGTCTCCTCGTGCACTCGCTCTCTAACCTTCCCTCTGCGTTTGTTTTCGGTCACACACACATGTGAGAATGATTTCTGCAATGCTCATGTTGTTAAAGACTTTATTTATCAGACTGTTTATGACACCAGAGCCCATCACCTCTGAAAACAGCGAGCAGCAACCGAGACAGCTGGAGGAATATAAATGAGTGTGTAAGGCAGGATGGACACACACACACACACACACACTCACACACACAGACACACACACTCTCACACACAGACAGGGACACACACACCCACACATCTCACTGACTGTGTGGTCACATCATGGCTACACTGCATCACCTTACACTGACTGATCCACTCATCACAGAGGTAGTAACCTGCTCTCGCCTGAATCAGTGGATTTATACAGACTGACAGTAAATATTAGGGCTGGGTATCGTCACTGATTACTAGAATTGATTCGATTCCGATTCACAAGTTCCTGAATCGATTCGATCCACGATTTGATTCAATTCGATTCGATTCAATTCGATTTGAATCTGGGAAATCTTGCCTCAGACAGTCAGAAATATTAGAATTCAGATCAGTACATTTACATATTGTTGCATCTATAAAAAGGAAGCTGACACTTTCCAGACTTTACCAAAGGTGTGAGCGTCACAGCAGATGCCTTTGTGTCAAATTACTGAAGATAAAACACAGAAAAACATGAAGATGATTTTCCTGGCCTGGGATTTTATAAAAATATTCTGCAGTAGATCAAAAACGAAAGAAAACCATTAATCAATTTATGAACATTACCTCTGAAGTTACAGAGGTTTTATTAGAGACACGGCTAAGCGTTTTGCATTTTGTATAATTTTAAAAAGTTTAAATCTGAAACATCAGAATCAGCGAGCTGTCGGCTTTCAGCCCCGACTGTGTCCGTGCGGGTGAGAAAGGCGACATCTCACTGATTCTGATCTGCGGTCCGCGCTTTGTGTTTACGTCTTTGTGCAGAAGCCGTGTACCTGCTCTCATTTACTGTTTTAAATGTTTGGTGGTTGTCAAAATTTTGTGACATTTCACCTGAGATTCTGGAATTTTGGGCAAAATACATTTATATAAAAAAATCGATTCAGGATTTTAATGAATCGATATCACGTTATCCAAGCCAGAATCGATTTTAATCGATGAATCGATTATTAAAACCCACCCCTAATAAATATGATCAGGGGGAGATGGTGGAGAGGATGAAGGTGCTCTGTGGGCCAGTGCTGCTCTTCAGGCTGTGTGTCGGGCAGAGTGGAATCACTTTTACTGAGTCACAGCTAAGTGAGAATGTTATCTGCCCCATTCTCGTCCCAACATCAGGGCAGCCCGATCCACATCTGCAGGGGGGCGCAGGAGCAAATCGTCTCTGTTCCTTGTGATCACTGTGGCTTATATGGAGCGAAACACCTCAGTCTCAGTGGACTGTTTTCACCGAGTGGAAGGTGGATGGGTTAAAGCAGAGATTTCCACATTTAAACAGCAGAGAACACAGAGTATACAGTGGGGCAAAAAAGTATTTAGTCAGCCACCGATTGTGCAAGTTCCCCCACCTAAAATGATGACAGAGGTCAGTAATTTGCACCAGAGGTACACTTCAACTGTGAGAGACAGAATGTGAAAAAAAAATCCATGAATCCACATGGTAGGATTTGTAAAGAATTTATTCGTAAATCAGGGTGGAAAATAAGTATTTGGTCAATAACAAAAATACAACTCAATACTTTGTAACATAACCTTTGTGGGCAATAACAGAGGTCAAACGTTTACTATAGGTCTTTACCAGGTTTGCACACACAGTAGCTGGTATTTTGGCCCATTCCTCCATGCAGATCTTCTCGAGAGCAGTGATGTTTTGGGGCTGTCGCCGAGCAACACGGACTTTCAACTCCCACCACAGATTTTCTATGGGGTTGAGGTCTGGAGACTGGCTAGGCCACTCCAGGACTTTCAAATGCTTCTTACGGAGCCACTCCTTTGTTGCCCGGGCGGTGTGTTTTGGATCATTGTCATGTTGGAAGACCCAGCCTCGTTTCATCTTCAAAGTTCTCACTGATGGAAGGAGGTTTTGGCTCAAAATCTCACGATACATGGCCCCATTCATTCTGTCCTTAACACGGATCAGTCGTCCTGTCCCCTTGGCAGGAAAACAGCCCCATAGCATGATGTTTCCACCCCCATGCTTCACAGTAGGTATGGTGTTCTTGGGATGCAACTCAGTATTCTTCTTCCTCCAAACACGACGAGTTGAGTTTATACCAAAAAGTTCTACTTTGGTTTCATCTGACCACATGACATTCTCCCAATCCTCTGCTGTATCATCCATGTGCTCTCTGGCAAACTTCAGACGGGCCTGGACATGCACTGGCTTCAGCAGCGTAACACTTCTGGCACTGCGGGATTTGATTCCCTGC
The DNA here is from genome assembly GCF_057381915.1 of Diplotaxodon limnothrissa. Classification (NCBI taxonomy): domain Eukaryota; kingdom Metazoa; phylum Chordata; class Actinopteri; order Cichliformes; family Cichlidae; genus Diplotaxodon; species Diplotaxodon limnothrissa. Next base: position 15,010,151 of record NC_140597.1, on the reverse strand, counting down.
CGTTGTAGTGTGTTACTGATGGTGACCTTTGTTACTTTGGTCCCAGCTCTCTGCAGGTCATTCACCAGGTCTCCCCGTGTGGTTCTGGGATCTTTGCTCACCGTTCTCATGATCATTTTGACCCCACGGGATGAGATCTTGCGTGGAGCCCCAGATCGCGGGAGATTATCAGTGGTCTTGTATGTCTTCCACTTTCTGATGATTGCTCCCACAGTTGATTTTTTCACACCAAGCTGCTTGCCTATTGTCGATTCACTCTTCCCAGTCTGGTGCAGGTCTACAATACTTTTCCTGGTGTCCTTCAAAAGCTCTTTGGTCTTGGCCATGGCAGAGTTTGGAGTCTGACTGTTTGAGGCTGTGGACAGGTGTCTTTTATACAGATGATGAGTTCAAACAGGTGCCATTCATACAGGTAACGAGTGGGGGACAGAAAAGCTTCTTACAGAAGACATTACAGGTCTGTGAGAGCCAGAGATTTTCCTTGTTTGAGGTGACCAAATACTTATTTTCCACCCTAATTTATGAATAAATTCTTTACAAATCCTACCATGTGAATTCATGGATTTTTTTTTTCACATTCTGTCTCTCACAGTTGAAGTGTACCTCTGGTGCAAATTACTGACCTCTGTCATCATTTTAAGTGGGGGAACTTGCACAATCGGTGGCTGACTAAATACTTTTTTGCCCCACTGTATCTGACATGCTTACAAAGCAGAGGTTTGGCAGTAAGGTTAACTTTTTACCCCTGAACTCAGAGCATTCTCCATATTTAAGGCAGCTTATAGTCAGAATGACTGCATGTGCATCAGAAGGCAGTGATGCTGGTCTCAGGAACTATTCTAATGACTTCATGGATATACACTGAGGGGTCAGAGGTCATCGAGCTGCTGAATGTGGCCTTCACATCAGTGAGCCTCACCTGCAGCTTCACAGGTGTACCTCTGAAGTCAGAGATGCCCACGTTTCTGCACATGACACCAAAGCTGTGACCTCATTAATACTCAGTCAGTTATTCCCGACACGCGGAGAGAAGATCAGAGAGTTCTTACACCTGAGACAGGTAAGGTGTGGTCATCGTCAGGCAGCTGAGCTCCACACTGACCTCTCTGCTCACACTGTTTTCATCTGTCTTACATCTGGATGTTAATCATCCACAGTATAATACACAGGAATATGTAGGCTGGTGGGAGGGAAACACACGTGTAAATATTCTGGGATGTTCCAGGGAAAATTAGTGTTTCCAGAGTGTCCCGGGCGCTCGTCTCAGTGTTTAGGAACTCAGTGATTTTATGAATTTTCTTTTTCAGATGGAAAACTTTCAGAGGGCAAGAAGAAATAAACATTTAAAGGGACGAGTTTTTTCCTGAAAGCCTCAAAGAGTGAGTGAAACCCGTTTGTCCAGACTGAATCTGTGAGCGCGTCATTTTGTTTCCGTTCTTTGCATGGCGCTTGTGTCACAGCGGATCTTAAACTGAACTCAAACACAACTCGACCCTGTGTCTGTGGTGTCGGCAGCCTCGTCTGTCTGTCTCTGTGTCTGATATGCTGTTGTTGTTGTTGTTGCCACAGTGACGCATGAAGCATTTCTTCTTCGTGTAAACAAAACTTCCCAGAATCCCATTTTTTTAAATGTTTATGCTAAACATATTTTGTTCAGCTTTTTTCCATCTTTGGCTCGTCTTTGTGTCTCCTCGGGCAGCTTTCACTTCCACGAACTTGTGAAAAAGATCCCCCCTCCCACGCGGACGCCAGCCCGCAGCACTCACCAGGTGGTCGATGCCGATACTGTTCCAGCCCTGCATGATGGGCAGGAAGGAGATGAAAGTGGGAATGACCCAGCAGCCGCCGATCATTAAAGCCACTCGCATGGGCGTCATTTTGTTCCGGTAGACCAGAGGCTGGCAGCAGATAGCGTAGTATCTGCAGGGAGATGACAGAGAGAGAGCGTAAGTATGATTACAGGAATCCGACTCACACACACTTATTAAAAATTGCCACAAACACACAGTTTCACCCCAAACCTGACAAAGAGAAGAAGAAGAAAAGGAAGCGAGCTGTGAAATGGTTCGATAGGTAGAGCAGAGGTAGAGCAGGTGAAAGTTAAAGGAATCGACAAGTCCGAGCATCTCTGATTTTATTTTCTGTTGCCTGGAATAAATGAGCAAATCCATGAATAGAGCCAAAAACACAAAGAGTCACTGTGAATAAACTGGCTTCTGTCCCCCCGACCTCCTGGCTCTGTTTTCCAGTTTCAGAGAGCGAGACAAGAGGACATTTCCACCATCCTGCATTTACAAAAACATGCTAACCGCGAATAAAAGCCACCAATTAGCACTGACTTCAGCAATGAAACGGTTCCCATTACCTTCCCGTAATGTCTCTTTCCACTCTGTCTTTCTTTGAGCCTGTCTCTCATCATCATCCATCATCATCATCTCTGTACCTCTTCTCTCATCCAGCCCTCACGTCTCGCCTTTCTGCTTTTGTCCTCCATCTGTTCTGCTTTGATCCCACCCTTCGATCACAGTTTTATTGCCCCATTCTGCATCCCGAAGGCTCAGCTGAAGACCAGAGGAGCCATGCTGACACCATCACGACCATCTGAGGCCTTTTCTTCACACCGTTCAGCCACTTGTCTCCCAGAGGCACAAACCCGGATCCTCTGCTGCATCTGCCAGTAACCCAACACTGCACACAGGGGGCTGGGCCTGTCGTGGGGTATTCCTTTAAATATTATTTAAAATCAATAATAATGATGATTCTGGCCTAACTCTAACCCTGCCCTATTAAACACAAACTCCTCCCTGTGATGTTCAATCAAACTTCTGCCTCTTCACACACTTGAGGGAAGCTCCACGTCTCACTCTAAGCAACAGACTGGGAGAGACATGAAACCAAAGGAAGGAGAGGAAGCTATTAAAAAAGGAAGTAAAGATAAAAACAAAGGAGGAAGAGGAAAAGAGAAATGAGAAGGATGAGGATAAAGAGGCTGATTAATCCTTTTATCAAAGCTCTGATGACAGATGTGGTGTTCCTCATGGGAACAAAGCCTCCATATCTGCACTTTTATCTGGTCACTGAGCTCACGCCTGTTCCACCGTGACAGGAAACAGATAAAGTCAACCAACCAAAATGGACCTCCTGACCTCCTGCACACAAAGTGCTTCTGTGAGCCGCCGTATGTTTGTTTCAGGTGTAAAACTTCTTGCTGTGCTGAAGCTGCAGAGTCTGCAGTCTTGTGTGGATGGTTAGAAGGTGAAGACCCAGAAACAGGAACCCGAAAACACACAGTGAGGGTAAGCAGACACCCTCACGCACTGAGGAGTAATGAGGATTGACCACAGCTGGGAGGAAACAAGACAGAGGCGTACTCAATTATCAGAAATGCAACAGCAAGTGAACAATAAGAACTGAAGAGGGAAATGCAGACCACCAACAAATAAGAGAATGCTGTAAAAGTCCAAAAATATAACTAGAAGTCAGAAATACGAGGAATACAGAACAGAAGACTCCCACGAGTTCTTCTACTTGATTTAAGCTGTTGCGTTAAAGGTGGTGTTTGATATTCAGGTGATAAAATAGCAGTTTAACCAATCAGTATACTGCAATAGTTTTTGCACATGCCCACAAGTTTTACAGGGTAAAGTAACATGTCAATCTTATTGTAACAGACGTAGCAGACAGGGCCACATATTGCACACGTTAACTTTTCAACACTTTCTTTTATTTCCGGTTGTCATAACTTACACGCAACTGCAGCTTTTCAGTTGCCAGCCAAACACACCAACAACAACGACGCCCCCAGGACCCAGTTCATTCTGCTTTAAGCAGAGTGTGATTGCTGATGCTGCTCAGGTGTGTCCGCCTCCCCCACAGCTGCACCACAGACCATGCCCTGCCACACTTATATATTTCAGCTCTGTAATATTCTTGATATTTAATTTGAAATATTTGTATACATATTAGAGCTCTTTGTTATACTTTGTAAACTTTGTAATATAAAGTATTATTTAATTAGTTCAGCCTGTTACTGTTTTTATTGTCTTTCCTCAGGGATTATTAAAGTGTGCTTAATCTGTGTGTGTGTGTGTGTGTGTGTGTGTGTGTGTGTGTGTGTGTGTGTGTGTGTGTGTGTGTATTTACATAGCTACATCCAGCTTGTTGTGTGTGAATTTCCTGGTTTTTCTGTTTTTTGAGAGTACTCCTGTCTAATCCCATTTCTGTATTTGGTCTCTCGTCCCTCTGTGTCAGGTTGACATTTGAGCGCCTGGTTCTCTCCTACCTCAAGACCCTCACGGCTCCCCTCCTGGACCCCCTGCAGTTTGCATACAGAGCCAAACGGTCTGTAGATGACGCCATCAACATGGCCCTACACTTCATCCTGCAGCATCTGGACTCCCCAGGAACCTACGCCAGGATCCTGTTTGTGGACTTCAGCTCTACCTTCAACACCATCCTTCCAGACCATCTCCAAGGCAAGCTTTCCCAGATTAATGTGCCTGATCCCATCTGCCGGTGGATCACTGACTTCCTGACGGACAGGAAGCAGCATGTGAGGCTGGGAAAGAATGTCTCGGACTCCTGGACCATCAGCACTGGCTCCCCTCAGGGCTGTGTTCTTTCTCCTCTGCTCTTCTCCCTGTACACCAACTGCTGCACCTCCACCCACCAGTCTGTCAAGCTAATCAAGTTTGCAGATGACACCACCGTTATTGGACTCATCTCGGACGGGGATGAGTCTGCCTACAGGAGGGAGGTTGAACGTCTGGTGTCCTGGTGCAGCCACAACAACCTGGTGCTGAATGCCCAGAAGACAGTGGAGATTACTGTGGACTTCAGGAAGCACACAGCCCCACTCCCCCCATCATCCTGACTGACACCCTCATCACCTCTGTGGACTCATTCCGCTTCCTGGGTACCACCATCACTCAGGACCTGAAGTGGGAGCCCACCATCACCTCCGTCATTAAGAAAGCCCAGCAGAGGATGTACTTCCTGAGGCAGCTGAAGAAATTCAACCTGCCAACACGGACAATGATGCAATTCTACACTGCAATCATCGAGTCCATCCTCACCTCCTCCATCACCGTGTGGTACGCTGGAGCCACTATCAGGGACAAACAGAGACTGCAGCATGTTGTGCGCTCTGCTGAGAAGGTAATTGGCTGCAGACTCCCATCTCTGCAGGACCTGTACACCTCCAGGACACTGGGGCGTGCAGCTCGGATCTCAGCTGACCCTTCTCACCCTGGACACAGTCTGTTTGACCTGCTCCCCTCAGGCAGGAGGCTCCGGTCCATTCGCACCAGAACCTCTCGCCATAAGAACAGTTTCTTCCCCTCTGCTGTTGGACTCATGAACAATAACCGTATGACTGTTCCCACCACTAACACATGACCCTACGCTGTGTTCACTGCATCATTCCATGTTTGGCACTGATCACCACCTGCACTCATGTATATATCTATCTACTTAGTACTTTTAATTCTTATTCTTATTTTTATTTTCATGTCTATTTAAGCGTTATATGACAGTATGTTTGCACTAATCACCGCAGCAATTTCCTAATGTTGTAAACCTGCTCAACATTTGGCAATAAAACCTTTTCTGATTCTGATTCTCACATCATTTCTTAGTGTTTAGAGTTTCTCTTATCTGGGTTTTGTTCTCAGTTGTTTTCGTTATCATGTTTCCCCGTGTTCTCTGTGCGTTGTCTAGTAATCGCCTGCTTGTGATTCCAGGTTTTGTTACTTCGTGTTGTCCGTTAGTAGTCGTTTGTCTCCTGTGCTTGTGTATAGTTTAAGCCTCGTGTCTCTTGTCATTCCCTTCCATGTTTCTTTGTGTCCCCGTCTCATCTACTTTTTCCTTTTGTCTCTCCCCGGTCTAGTCGTCTTGTTCTCCTCCAAAAAGTTGATTCAGTTCATCTGGACGTAGCGTTTTGTGGGAGACACGTTTCGTCACTCATCCAAGTGACTTCTTCAGTCTCAGCTGACTGCAGGTTTCCCCAATCTTATAAACAGTACATTTGCATAATGACTGAAACCAGCCCACTGAGGAACAATGGGCTGGGAGGTCAGTTCCTTAATCTTAATTATGCAAATTCTCATGACCATTGATCAACAACCACTGACCAAAACCCACTGACTTACTTGTTGTACGTCAGAAACCGCCGCAAAATACGGAGAGTGTCCTCAGCGACCAGAAGAGACAAGGATGCGACACCGAGGATGTGGACAAGTGGGTGAAGAATTTGTCTGACAGACAGCTCACCCAAACAGAGAAAAACATCCTTGCTAAAGGGCTGAATTTTGCTATAACACCGAGACAAATCCCACTAGTGGAGCTGATCGCAGCCATAGAAACAGCAATTCGTAACAACAATATTGCAGAAGTGGAAGCAGAGCAACTACGGACGAAGGTTTCGGCCTGTCTCAGCAATGTAAAGCCCCCAGCATCCAACATCACCATGGAGGAGAGGAAGGCACTCACATCACTTAGTGATGACAACAACATTATCATCCTTCCGGCAGACAAGGGTAGGTGCACAGTACTGCTAAACCAGAAAGACTATTATGAGAAAATTTTGTCACAACTCAGTGACGAAAATACTTATGAGCCCCTGAAACAAGACCAAGTAAGTGGTTACAGGAAGAGGGTGATAGACTGTCTGAAGCAGTTAGAACAAGACAAGGCTATTGACCGGACCTCGTACCACAGGCTATACCCAGGGGAATCTACACCAAGTCCGTATGGTTTACCAAAAATACATAAACAGGGTGCACCTTTAAGACCAATTGTCTGGATGATCAACTCTGTCACCTATAACATCTCCAAGTTTCTGGCTTCGATCCTCAACCCGCTGGTGGGCAGCTCTGAACACCACATCCAGAACACCCTGGATTTTGTTGAGAAGGTGAGAGATGTCATTATGGAGGCAGATGGAACCATTGATCAATGGTCATGAGAATTTGCATAATTAAGATTAAGGAACTGACCTCCCAGCCCATTGTTCCTTCAGTGGGCTGGTTTCAGTCATTATGCAAATGTACTGTTTATAAGATTGGGGAAACCTGCAGTCAGCTGAGACTGAAGAAGTCACTTGGATGAGTGATGAAACGTTTCTCCCACAAAACGCTACGTCCAGATGAACAGAATCAACTTTTTGGAGATTTACTTCCCTGGATGATTGAGAATGCATCAAGACGTCTTGTTCTCCTCTTCCTTGAGTTCCCGTTGTTCCCTGGTCAGTCTCTCTGTGCCAGTCACTCATGTCTCCATGCCTGTTCACCTCTGTTTCTGTGCCAAGCCCATGTGTCTTAGTCCCGGTGTTTATATTAGTTACTTCCTGTTTTGTTTTGATAGTCCCTCACCTCATGTGCATTATTTTCAGTTTTGCTTCCTCTGTCTTGTTGTCCCTGGTTTGTTCCTGCCTTGTTTCCTGCCTTGCTGTACATTTACTGTGTCTGTCTCCCTCTTGTCTTTGTCACGCCATCCCTCGCACCTTTCTAGCTGAGCTCCCAGCTCTGAGGTCCCACTGGATGCGTTTTCACTTGTTTAGTGTTAAATGTTTAGATCTGCTCCACTCCTGAGTTCACCCTCAGCATTTGTCAAGCTTGTTTCAAGCAGCAAACACACAGAAAACTTTTCTCTATGATGGTGGAATCAAAGCTTTCATTGATCAGGTTAGTAAACGTGTACGACTTCTACTTGACTCCACAGCGTGTGATGACACAATCTTGTGCTCTCACATTTTGACACACACAGGCTTGTTCTGCTTGTTCCAGCTGTGACGGAGACAAGAACATGCAGATGTTTACACACAGCATAAACTTTTTTATTTCAAATATTCATGTACTGTCACTGAGTGTTTCTGTGGTGTGCACAGTGCGGTGTGGGTCACAGACTTCGCCATCACTCAGTTTTGGCTGGAGCTCAGGTTTGTGCTCAGCTGCTGCGTGTCGATGCTGTATTGCTCCAAAGTGATAAAAAAGCAAATATTGCAGCTTCTAGAAATAATCAGCGCCCAGCCTGACTGTGGTTTGTCCGCTGAACTCCAAACTTGGTATTTCTGTGACCTTTGTGTGTCCTCATAAGTCTGACTGAGGCTGCTCTGCTGCTGTATCACAGCTGTATTCTGTGGACATTTTATTTCTGCCTCCTCTGCTGTGATCCTCCCTCATTACCTACTTGCGGCAACTGGCATTTCACAGCCATCGGTAATTTGGAGTGAGAGTGTGGTCTGCATGTGCAGTGGCATTAAAAAAGGTCAATAGGGCCTTTTCTATCTGAATCCCTAAAATAGTCGTGGAGAAAGGTTGCAGATTGATTATTTAAGTGTGGATGTGGAGGTCTGAGTGACACAGCTCCCCGGTGTGTCCAGCTCCACTGTCAATCCCGGTATTGTATGAAAGCTGAAATACACACAAAGAGCCAACAGTGGGCACAAAAGCACAAAGACACACAGTGCAGTTAAATGTCGTGACCGCGGGCCTCCAATTCACTCCCCCTGTTTATTTTCTACATTTTAATTCATCATTTATTTGAGAATATCAGAGCTGATTTCTGGAAACAAGCAAACCCGCATGCCGCCAAATGTTCCTTCACATGCGTATCTTCTCGGATGGAAATGTAAAAATAGGAAAACAGCTTTAAGACAATTTCCTGCTACTCCGAAGATACACGTGTCTGAGAGCAATGAAGTTTTCAATAAAAAAAGTATGATGCTTTGCTTTAAGACCTCGCTATAGATTTCCTCTCCTTGGCCCACAGCAACCTGAGAAACCTCATTTTGCTGTGCAGACAAAAATAAAATGACTGTAAAATTCAGCACAAATGAAATCATCTAAAAACGCAAGAATAATTTAAATCCACTTTAGTATTGATTTCTATGGACTGACTTCACCAGGGAGTCTCCATGAATAACACATTTCACATGAATCAATGTAGATAAATATATAATAACAGTCCTGGATGTCATGGATGATTACAGCAGGCTCAGACCAGCTGCTCTTATTGCCTCTCATTGAGGCTTTGATGGTCATTGGGCTGGATGATCTCTGAACACTGTGTTACTTTAATGAGTTATGTGACTGACAGAGCTGGGGGTGTAATCACATTACATTTTCCAGTGATGAATTCAGAAACCACACTACAGTTACAATTATGTTGTCACTCACGTTACAAAGGTTCTTCAGTTACGTGTCTGAACGTCAGGTGGGCAGCTGCTGCAATCAGCTGATTTCAGCTCACGATTGACAGCGCTGAGGTTACAATTTTTTATAGCATTAAGGACAAATTTGAGATGTGAAGTGCGAACTTTGTCCAGGACAGAAACAGCTGTGCTGACCGCATGCTAATGCTAAGCTAACCAAGAACCCCGAGTGTATGCAGACCCCAGCCCAGCAGCCAGAGCCTGAACTTCAGCAGGTAACAGAGGCAGAGCTGAGCAGTCAGCCTCATTTCTACCTGTGCAGGTTTTCTACAGCAGAATCACCATGACGACATCTCTGAAGTCTTTTTGGATGATTTCATATTTGCTTTTAGTTCATTGGGAAAATCAGGTAGCATCAGGTCATTTTATGGAGTAATAAAAAGTAATGTAAGAAATTACTTTCTCTTTGATTACTTAAGTACTATCCTACATTGCTTTTAAGTAAAAGTAAATTGTGTGTAATAGATTACTTTTACATTGGTCATGAACATGACCAACTTGCTTTCAGACTGGATCATTCACAAACCACTGACAGCAAAACTTTCCAGTAATATTATAAGACTGAGATCTGTTTAATGTGTTAATGTGATGACATCTTTGATCAGATTCTGTGAAAGCAGAATTCATGATGATAGAGACTGTTCTCTATCCTGTTGTTTAAAATGATTTGATTCAGCTCTGAGTGTTTTTGTGCCTTTTACTCGTAGCATCGTCCTCGAGGTGTTTCTGCTATTTTTAGTCTTCATTCACTTCTTTTCAGCTCAGCAGATGAATAAGAAGCTTTCTTGTGCAGCTGCTCTCTTCTTTTCTCTTCTTTTCTTCTCCAGCTCCCTTCAAATATATATTTTTGTAAAATTGGTGAAACACTTGATGTCTAATATTCTTTTTGTTGCACCCCTCCAACCCGCACACACACAGCTTCTGTTTGAACTTGAGTGTTTTCAGAATCTCAGCTTTATTTGGTTCTTCCAGCAGCCATGGTGACCTCTGACCTGTTTCAGGCTGACGGAAGAAGAATCCAGCTGCTGTTCAAATGTCTCCGTTCACTCAAGATGTTTGGACAAGTTAAGCTCAAATATAAATGACTGGATAATGGCTGAATTCCATTTCGCTTGGATCCGGGTGACTCCAGTCAAGCTGTCATGGATTACTGCCACAGCCAGTGAACAGTGGGCAACTCTAGTTTTATTCCAGCTTCTCTGTAATCCATGTTATTAGCCACACCTGTGCTTTTCTTTCTGGTGGCCTTCTGGAAACAGGTGCTGTGTCTCAGTTCAAGCACTTCCACGTACGAACTTCCTGCGTATAAAGACGGGTGTAGTCGTCTGTCAGTTAGCGCTTTACCCCACACTGGGAGTTTTCTGGAAGGATCTTGTTTGTGGAGAAGATGGAGTGATACAGTGATCAGACACTAGCTTGAAGCTGGAACCACAGACTGTACCGCTAAGCAAAATCATGGATATCTCCCAGTTTATTCAAACAAAATCCCAAAACCGGAGCTCAGATTTCTTGGACGGTCTGTTAGTACAGTGACATCACAGCAGCCCCGTTATTGGTCACATGATGTCATTAAAATATTCCGAAGGGCTCCAACAGCACAAACATGGTCCAGAGTTCCAGCTCAGGACGAGCTCTGAGAGAGTCTGAATAAAATCATCAAGGACGGCTGAGATGTGTGCAGGACCAGGAGGACCAGCCTTCAACAAACAGCTGCTGCATATTCGTCCACAGCGGACTAATGACCCTGAAGGCTCGAGGACTCTGGATGGACCTAATTATACACTGGCTGGGATATGAAGCTCTCTTCCTCCCTCCACATTTAGTGTAAGACTGTGGCAAAGATGACGGGTCCAGAGGTGTGATTTGAGAGCCAACTTTATTCACACAGTGCGACTACAGCTCTCAGCTGCAGGCCGCACATACTCCTTGCCACCACACACCCCAACAACCCTGAATGTCTTAACTCGGTGGGCGTGATTGCGGATGACCACGCCCCACCACAGAGACATCCTCGTAGCTCATAGCTGTTATGTTAAAGTAGTGATTTCTGATGTGATGATATAACGATTTATAATCAGACTCGATGCTTAAATGTTTAAATGCTTAAACAGTGAACTGTGCACATTAACCTTGTAATTCTGTGAATAACAGTTCAGGATTCGGTTTGTGTCTGTAACATCTAATGAACAGTCATTCCAGCCAATAAAAATGATCCTTGGGGCCTGTATCCTCGCCACTAAAGCAATAACCCAGCATCACGGCTAGAGCTTACATCATTAAGAGGAGAGGAAGCAGGGCAGGCGCTCAGATGAAGACAGCTAGGAGCTGACCGTGCCTCCTCATCGCTGGATTCAACTCTCAGCTTATTCAGACCCTTCAGATGGAGAGCCAGTCCAGATGGCCTGTACAGGTGTGCCTGGAATCTAAAGGGGGTTATGTACAATGAGCCTGATTATCTGTGAGGTCAAGAAGCTTGTGCAGCTTCTACATGGCTGTCGGTCATGTCTGGACAAATGAACGATAATGAGTGAGCGACCCAGAACATGAAATACCTTTAGCAAAGCAGAAAAAAATAACAAGACGTGTATTTCTATGAAGGTTTGGCCGAGTCGCCCCATAAAAACGATTCGCTGGAGGCAAACATACACTCTGCCTGTCTGTGTGTCATAAACACGTGAAAAATTAAATGTTAATAATTTTAAAGCTGAAAGGAGAAATGAAAAGTAATTTTTTCACAGATGGAAGATAAAACATCTCTGCATCTTTCATCTGTCTTTCATCACTTCATCATATTTTCTACGTATGAATGTAGCAAAAAACAAAGGGGAAAAATGATACGTTAAGATGGAGACATTTGCGTTTCTTTCATGGACATTCTGTTGTGTTCCTGCTGTGTTTATGCTTCCTTCCACACATGCAGTCAGCAGACGCTTCTATCACAGATTTATAATTCATAACTTCTCTGGTCTGACATCTGACATCTTTTTAGGTGCAACAGAAGATCTTCCCTCTCTGTAGTGGTTTTCCGTCTGCTGCTAGCTCACTTCTCCCCACACGATGTGATGGTTGTTTGAGCTGCAGGAGCACTGACTCTCCCCCCCAGCCTGGTTTCTTTCTACTAGACTCACGATTAGCACTGAGCTCAGCCCGGGTCAAAGTTCTTCCTGTGAAATCCAACTTGCTCCACAGGTTTCTGCACAGTGGAACATGCTTTTGCCTCTGTACAGCATCTCAGCGAGCCGTGGGAGCGATTCAGGTTACAAGTTTCTGTTCAGCATTCTTTTATTGAAAGCAGAGCCAGAACCAGAGCACCCCTCCCGCCTGCAGAACCAGAGCCCCTAGTCCTGTGAAAAACTATGTCCATCGCTGCGCTGCCATGGGAATTAGGAGGGAAAGGAGCAGCTGCTAATCAAAATTAGCTGATCATCAGCAGTGAACACGTCTATAAAAGCTGAGGTTAGGTATCGTGGACGTCGCAACACATTCAGCCCATCCTCAGACAGTGCAAAGACAAAAACCCAGGAGCACAACCTCAGATCTGTAGCTGTCAGTTAGCAGGTTAAAGTTCATGACAGCACAGCAGGAGAAGTCCAGTCCTGAAGCTACGCTGTGAAGAGGAGCGGACCAAAACTCCTGCACAGTGCTAAGAGAGACTGATGACGTCTCGCAGGAACCATCACTGTGAGTTACTGCGGCTGAAGGAGGACCTAAAGCTGTTGGATCACAGGCTTTTTCCATTTTCTGATTTCTCCTGTAACGAACCACCTCTGCTGTTTCTACAGAGCAGCACACTGGCTCACATTAGCATTCCCAGAACATCAAATACTGAAGTTTAGTCAGGAAACTCTGCCCGAGTGCCCCCGGGCAGAGTGATCCTCACTATGTGATCACCCGGGGGGGGGGCCCGGGTGATCACATAGTGAGGATAGTTCACAGTGATTAATGCAACTTAAGCCAAAGCAACTGAAAAACCAAAAGCAAGCCTCCAGGTTAACTTTTATGCATTTCCAAAAAAGGCTAACCCTCAGAGTCCAGAACAACATGTGACACCCTGAGACCAGAGAGCATCGGCGTGCTTTGCCCAAACTTGGACCTACTGGACAGGATTACTGCTTTTATAAGAACCTGCAGACTGTGCCCCACCGCGGCTTCAACATGAGCTCAGCTGTACTTTACAACATTCCCTATCAGGTGTATATATTCATGCTCACTATAAATGAGGACCCTCTGGTTCAGCTCCACAGTTTCTACTTCAGTTTCCGTGCCATGGTTATTCTACACATTCACATTGTCGATAAATGTTTTTCTGACACACTTGATTTCTACCTCGAAAGGAGTGTGCCTCCGAGACAACGGGGCACAGCTGACCCGTCGGTTCATGAAGAGGTTTGTTGTCGGGGCTAAAGTGTGCTAGCAGACGC